>NW_009259250.1:860513-885637 GCF_000687185.1 Egretta garzetta
GGGTCTATTGTTTAACAATACCGGAACCACCGGGTAGTTTCATCCTCCTCATAAACATAGGGATGCCTTCCCATTTAAAGACAATGTTTACTATTCTTTTGACATCATTTAGGTAATGAACCATTATTTGTATGGACTAGTTTTGGTTGTCCTGGACTGAGAAAGAAAGGGAATACTACTTCTACCAGAAGTGCAAGCAAATCTTCAAGCCTCACTTTTTTGGCTAGGTTAGACCTTTCATTAACTGTATGGTACATCAGTACCATACAGTTTGTGTTTATCTCACAAGTATTAATTCACTGGTCATCCCTTCTTACTCTTAAAATTTATTTTTATCGTTTTCAGTTATTTTCCAGTTAGAATTTTCAGAATTTTTTATGCTGATTTTATTCTTTTTCTTTAAATTTGAGAAATAAACAAAACTTTATCCTCCCTTTTGACTAGCCTTGCTTTGGATTCAGTGCTTATGAAACAGGAGAAATATTTACGCATAGCAGATCCTAGAAAGCTTGTGTGTGTTGTTCATACAACATCTCTAAAGGTGTTACATCAGTGAGGAAATGTTGCAAATCTGAAAAGTTTGTTTCTGATCACTGTGCATCAGTTGATGACACCGTGATATGATAGGTTGAAAAGCAGGATTCTGTGGTTTCCCCCTACCTCCCAGTAATCTGCTTCTTGCCAGATTTGTTTTTCTTCTGTTTTGGACTTTGTTAACAAGGAACACTAACTTATACTGAAAGTTTACTGCTGTCCTGTGAAACTTCATTTGAGCTTGAACTTTTTCATTTGTTTATGGTCATCTGTATGACTCTAAGTATTTTTCTCCTTGTTTAAAATAGATGTGGGGGCTGATGTTCTGGATTTAGCAGAAACAATGGTTGCTTCTGCAGATGGGCTAATCTATGAACCAGTAAGTTGATTCTTACCTTTTATTTAAAAAGGGAATTGCTCTTTACTTGATGCAGAACACTGTTGGGCTGGCTTGCTTGCTTGCTTGTATTTTTTTCCCTGCAATTGGGCTGCACAGAACCTCCCCAAGTATTGTCTGATCCTTGAGTGAGGTCTGCAGTGCTTACTCCAGGCATCTCCTAGGGAAAAAGGCTAGCACTGGGATTTCTGCGTGTTCACTCTCTGCAAATACAGCAGGTTTGAATACAGCAGACTCCCAGATCAGTGCTTCTTAAGAAGCTAGTGATTTCTACAGCTAGTTATTTTTACACGTGCAAATTGCAGGGATAAATGCTAACAGGATTTGATGTGGAAGGAGAACTATCAGAGCTCTCATAAAAAGAGAATTGATGTAACTGCTTTTTAACTAGAAGAATACTATGATTCTAAAAGGGTCAGATAGTCACCATGATATCCTCATTATATGGAATGGCATTAAAAACTGTAAATTGGGTTAGTATCCTTTTAATTTCTGTATTGTGAACTGAAGGCTCTGTAACTGTGTAAGCTTATGCTCTTAAAGTGGTTTTGCTTGCATAATACAATAAGCTTTGAAGTAATTATGCTGTGTGAAAGTAATTTATCATTTACAGAAAACCTATTAGAGAATGTAACTTCATGCTGTAATTATTGCATTCTCTAATAACTGAACCATATTCCAAATTATAACAGTTTTGTCCAAATTGCTACTTGTGTGTGTGAGCAGGAAGAGGTGGCTGAATGAAAGGATGCGCTTGGGAAGGGGAAGGAGCTTGGGTTTGTTTGTTTGTTCTAAGGAAAACACTTCCTTTTGTCTGGACAGTCATCTCTGTGCTGCTGTAGCTGCTGCATGCTAGCAGTTGCCCCAGTGTTTATAATCTTAGGAAGTTTCCTCTTTCTATACTTGATATCTTTTGGCCATAGCTCTGGGTAGGTTTGAGCACTGCAGTTGAATTTACTGTCTGGAGCACATCAGTGTTAACAATATATAGATTTTAATTTGGTGCACAGATGTTGCTGGTGATATTCTTGTGCTGATGGAAGTTAAGGCCTAGAAAATAAACAATCTGCACCTGGACTCTTGCCTTTCAAAGGTTGCTCCTCTGCTTTTTGCATCAAACCCATACATGCCAGTTATATCAGTTAGAATTAAATTGCCACTTACTGCTGCTTCTAGCCCATGTTAGTCAAAGGCTAGAAGGGCAGAGACTGCTGACTTTACTTAAGAGATCTTTAGGAAATGATGCTGAAGTTATAAATGCAAACAAGTGAATAATTCAGGGGTGGGGGAGGGACAGGAATTTCTGTGCTTGAACACTAAATGTATTATTTACAATGCAAAGTCCTTTCAAAAACTCCAGTATGTGGTACCAAGCATGAAGTTGATTGTAACTCCCCACTCCTTCCTACACCCCAGTTCTCTTTTGGGTTTCGTGGATGGGACTTCAATGCTTCCTGCACATTTTATTACAGGTGTCATTTTTGTTTCAGGTAGTATTTGATCTCAGCCCGCAACAAAAAGAATGGCAAAGGTAAAGCACTGAGGTGCATGCCTGTGGTTTGTATTGTTTGTACTGGAAGTGACTTAGAGGTACACCAGAGTCGCATGACAGAATGATGTCTCGAGTCTAACAGCTTCTGCTTGTAATTCAAGAGTGCGACCTGTGAAAAGATACTAATTTACTTTGCTTTTCTCATGATTTGAGATCTCTGCTATGGAAAAAATTGGCTTTGGACTTATTTGTGAAATTGGGTCATGCAGTTGCAAGCCAAGATGTATGGACTCACTCGACTTATATTTCCAAATGAATGCTTGATAGCACAAGTTTTAGTCATGGATTCAGATGCACAACACAGATAGCTTGATATCTTAATGTCAAAGCTGAACCAGTAACAAATTGGCACATTCTTGTGGAAGCAAATGAGTTTGAGTCTTTCATATAACTGAATTGACACGCTGATTATCATTTGAACTGGAATAGCTTGTTGTGTCTGTGATTGCTATACTGATAGTCTTGTAATAGAACCTGGAGCTTATGTGGGAGTCTGCCTAGTTTTGGTGTTTTGGTAGCACACTGCTGTGGACACCAGAGCTTTAAGCTCTCTATAAAATATAATTCTCAAAGTTTTTATTGTAACACTTTAATACTGACACAAACCTTGCTAACTTCTCAATTTATAATCTGCAACTGAAGCTGATAATTAATTGTGATGTTATTTTTTGTTTTACTGTTGCATGCTTTCACACTTACCTGTGTAATCTTTAGGATGCTACAGCTAATTCAGAGTAGGCTTCAGGAAGAACACTCTCTTCAAGATGTGATATTCAAAAGTGCTTTTAAAAGCGGTTCCACAGCACTGCCGCCACGGTAAGAAAAATTGGGATGTTGCGTTGTCATTCCCCTCTCCTTTGCCCTATTTAATTAGACTTCACGTTTTATTGTGGTTATGATTTTTTTTTTTTCCATAAGATGAGGTGTAAGAAAGGAAGGCCTTACTGCTTTTTATTGCATTTTAAAATAGTATACTTGAGACTTGCTTTGGAGAGCTGTTGTTTTATGAAAACCTCTGGGATTTCCAACCTGGAGAAGGCTTCCAGTTTTGTCTGTGTATTTATACCTATATATGTATACATAATACAGACACATACATAAATATATACACACACCTTTTTAGTCCATTTTATCTGATGCTTCCTTTTTAATGTGAATTAGTAATGCCAAAGCAATAATAAACAGGAGTTTTGGGTTTTTTTTTTTTTAAATGAAAGAATATCTTTCTGTCCAGCAACTTGTTTTAAAAGTCCTGCTATTAGCTGTGACTTTATGGTTTTAAAAGAATCAACCTTTGAATAAAAATGTGTTTTGCTAGTAAATGTCCTGGTCTAAGATAGCACTGTTAAAATTGTATGGAGAAACCTTGTTTACACTTTATTCCAGCTACCCACAAAACACTGAGACACTAATACATAGAAGGCTTGGTCTGCCTGAATCTAGATGCTACGTGATTTCCCCGCCTCCCCCAGGGGAAAATGTTTTCTACATGAAAGCTGAAATTCCTTTCCCCTTAAAAACAAACAAGCAAACCCCACTAAGGCAAGCCATAAATAAAACAAAATGAACACTAAAAACGCTGTATGTGCTTTCCATGTTGTAATCTCCTTATTTGAGGACTACATACATCCTTTCTTCCTAAGGCAAGGCTAAAGAGGGCTCAAAAAATCTTTTTTTTTTCTCGTTTAGTTGATGTCTTCAAATTCATTAAGTCCTTCTGTGCCTCTATGATACTTGTTAGTGCAGTATTTGAGATGGTATTTATGCTTGAGATGTGCTTAAAATTTTTTTTTTTAATCTCCCTCTAAGGAGCGGATTTGGGAATATGTTCTGAGTTGTGGACATCCCAACAAGTGTGCGAAGAAGACAGTTCCATAAAAAATAAATGCTGAAAGCTGTTCTTGCTACAGTGTTGTTAGTGTGACTAATATATTTTACGTTCATTGTAGCATTAAAACTTGCCCAACAAACCATTTTTGGTAGATGTAATTGAAAAAAAAAAATCCCCAGGGCAGCGATATATACTTAAGGTCTTACGTTTTCTGTTCACATATTCAGATATCATAAGTTAGCTTTGTAGGCCAGATCTCCGAATGCAAGTATGAATGAAAGCTTATTGGTTTCATCAGACTGACCTTTATTAGATTCTTCCCCTTCCGCCACCCCTACTGTAATTCAGAAGAATACGCTAAGGAGAGGTAGATGATAATGCTGTATCTTTATGCTAGGAAGAAGAAATCTAACTGTACTGCTGTTACTTCTGTTAGTGAATGTTCTCAAGTACTCTTTGTGTTGCTGTGTTTGAACAGGGAAGATAACTCATTACAGTCTCCAGATGCATGCAGAATTCACGGTCATCTCTATGTCAATAAAGTGGCAGGGAACTTTCACATAACTGTGGGCAAGTATGTTCTGTTCAATTCCTGAAAATAAAAAAAAAAAAAACAAAACAACACAAAACCAGAAAACTTCTACATTTTATATAGTGCATGTATGTGTGTGTATGCTTTTACACTTTTGAGTTAATAACTGGTTTTTATTAACCTTTCCATATGCATGCTTGGTATTATTTTCTATGTGGTATCTTTTTCTTGCACAGTTAAAAAACAAATTTCTCCATAAGTTACTAAAACAGCGCAGTGCCTTGTTGCATGCAATGTAGTTGTTATGAATTCCAGTGTCTTACAGGATGAAAACTCTTGAAAATAGGTCCTGCCTAAATGTGTGACATGGAGTGGACTGCTTGTACTTGCCTCCATTCTCTGGGCCTGTCCAAACTTCTTTCTGTTGGTACACAGCTCACTAACGTGGATGAAGCGTAGATAGTGCCATTTCAGTGCTGAGATAACGTAGTTATAGAACCATAGTTAGGGAGCTATATGCCAGCTCATCTTGATTTGAGGAGAGACTTTCTGGTATGCATTGGCAGTGGTATTAACTGCATCCAAACTTGTGTTAACTGTTCTCTGTGCTCTCCAGCTCTGCTGTCTTCACTTGTCTTCCTGCCACCTGTGTCACCAGAGATTGTGGCATGCAGTCTGTACTCTCTAATTTATCCACGTGTAATTCCGGCTGCTGTCTTTGTGTGGCTATTTCTCCAAGTGTCACTTCTGTCTGGTCTTGTGCCACCTCTCTGATTTGCCCCTAGATGTCCAACTTCTTAAGCCCTTTTCAGAGCTGATCGTTTCAGCCTTTCAGCTGTATTGCCATCACTTCTCTCTTCCTGTCTCGGGTTCTGCAACCCTGAATAATCTTTTGCTTTCCTTTGCTTCCTTTTGTTCATCATTACGTTTGTACTTCTGCTAAATTGTTCTTTCTCTTCTTGTAGATTGTGTGGGGTTTTTTTGGGTTTTTTTTTTTTTTTTTATGTCTTTTCTCACTGGCTGCCTTTGTACCTTATTGCCTGGTTATTTATTGTAGTCCTATCTTAACTGGCCTCATTGTCTTTTTTCACCTTCTGTTTGTCCAAAACTTACATGCATTTGGTAACGATTTAACTTAAGCTAAGTAGGGACAGTTTCCTGCATTATTGGCTGGACTGGTAGGGATCAAGTGTGGCTGAGAGACTGTTTTACTTTCTAGACAGAGTTGCACTTTTTTCCCTCCCTCTTTGCACTGTTACCAGGCTCTGCATTGTATTTTCTTTGCAGGACTACAAACAAATACCCAGACCCAAAGTTAACTTGCTTAGCCAGGGAGCAAATACAGAGCATAGTTTAGTCATAGAACAAGTACGGTGAAGTTTTCGTTAGGCACTTGAGCAGCTCTGCAGCTTTTCATGTGGTAAGCCTTGGTGGCTCTTCTAGTAGCCTAGTGACTTGGTGTGGTTTTGAGATTCCCCAAAAGGCAAGATGCTAGTTTTGTGTAAGAGGGTTTTCATGAGTAGTATTCCTGTACCTTGTCATTCAGGCTGTCTGTACTTGGCAGTAATAAAAATGTCATAGTTTTTTAATACAGATACATGCAATTTTTATATATATGAAAGTTTGTAAAACCTATATATGTATTATATATATTTAAATGTATATATGTATAACATGCACATGTATTTTTTTATATATCTCTATAAAGTATTTATTGCAATAGAGGGGGAGAGGTAATTTTTCTACATAGTCCTGTTCAGGAAAATTGTCTCTTGTGTGGATTAATTAAACAAATTTTTCATAAAACAAATCTTGCTTTCTTTAGGGCAATACCACACCCTCGAGGCCATGCACACTTGGCAGCCCTTGTAAGCCACGAGTGTAAGTTTTCTGTCATCTCCATATGAACAAGTATAATTTTATTCAGCAATACATATGCTAGTGTAGGTTGCTGTTGTGAAGACGTTCTAGCAGAAGAATATTCTACACAATGTTACGGCTCAGTAGTGACTTACTTTCATATGTTTAACAGTATTAGTATTATCTTTAGGTTGCTTCTACAGTAATGATAACACAGGAATCTCAGATGTATTTTGTTGTGACTCAGATACCATATGAAATTCCTGTATTTCAGTCCAAACTACTTATCCCCTGCAAAATATGTTTTTATAAGGTTAAAAATTTCTGACCTTTGTCCTAGAAACTTAATTTTTAGGTTATGAGTCTAGATACTAAATGTGCCTTGCTGCCGGACTTACTGTGAGACAAGGGTGACTTACTGTGAAAAATGAACTTTGTGCTAGTTAAACCTCCAAGTGTCTGCCCATGAATTCATGTCAACACAAGTGTATAATATTAGAGAGCTTAAATACCTTTGCAAAATCAAGCTATGTAATAACTTGGCAGTTGCTTTATGCTTCCTCTGTACATTTCATTTATGAAATTTTAGTCTTTTAATACCATTACACACAGGAACCTGAACTGTAGAATAACTTCAGTATTTTGCCAACTAGAAATTTCCTGTTATGAAATTTTAACTCTCTTCAGCTCCAGGGTTGATTAAGATAAGAGTTACAATTTGGTTTAGAAATTCTTTTCTAGATGAATTCAATTTCTTTAAGAAATATTTTGGATTTCAGTTTTATTTGAAACACGTATGTAGATATATTGGTATAGTCACAGGCACAAAGCCAATGAAATGCACAGCAGTGTTTGAAATATTCTAATTAATGCATTTTCCAATGTGAGAAATGGATGCATCTTTTTCTCTGAGAAGAGTACAGGATCTCGTACTTAAAAATTGTTGTTTCATTCCTCTGTATTGTCTTTCAGCCTATAACTTCTCTCATAGAATAGATCATTTGTCATTTGGAGAGCTTATTCCTGGAATTATTAATCCTTTGGATGGAACAGAAAAAATAGCATCAGATCGTAAGTGTTGTGTGTTTAAAAAAAGCATAGTTTTCTCTATTTTTCCACTAATTACATTTAAAATATTACTGTGTTTCATGAATGTTGTGATTTATAAACAGCATGCCCTGCTAAATTTGGTAGCAAGCAATGCACTGTTCTATTACCTACATGGCATCATAAATGGGTGATTTCTTTTTAATATCAGTATCACTGCACTTCACTGTTTTCCTTGAAGTTAATGTGCAGTTTCTTCCAGATTTGTGTTACGTTGAAGTTACAGTATGTCTGAACATATTGCAAAGAATTTTGCAGCAGAATGCTGCAGAGGGGATTCATAGATAATTGTTGTCATAATGGGGAAAAATAAATCTTAATTTGGTTTAAAGAAAAAAATAGCATCAGGAGTCTTGGACTCTATTCCTATATTTTGTTTGTCGTTTCCATGGTGTATTTTGTGAGGCTACTACAGGAAGGGTTTGTGCATCACTTTGTTTCCTCATGCATAAATGAAGGAGTATAGTAACCTTCTTTACAGTGCTGCCCACGCCTCATCCTCTGACTTGCGTTCCCTGTGAGAGTGATCCCTAGAACATTCTAAAGCTGCTCTTGTCTCAAAGCCAGTCAGTCTGTTGGCTGTTCCAGCCAGAATGGTTTAGGGTAGTTGAAACAAATTGCTCCAGTCTATTGGTGTTCATTCTCTTAGGGAATTGCATGAAGACATAGTAATCATAAATACATAAGCATGCTGATTGCTCTAGAAGAATTCTCTGGAAGTCTGTCTAATCAACAGAAAAACCATAACCAGTTTAGAAGGGCTTCCAGCATTGTAAAGGAAATTTGGTGGCTAAAATCTATTCAAACCACTGTCAGGATACAGGTATCATGCGAAATGTGACTGTGAAACCTGTTCAGTTCTGGTGTCCTGAAAAACACTATCTATGCATTTCATTTGAAGCTATGAGTGACCTAACCTTAATGAATCTTTTCATTACATGGGTAAAAAGTAAATTTCTCTGAGTACAAATATGACATAGACCTTGCCCATGGAAACTAACTTTGTTCATGCTGATGGTGCTGAAGTAGTTCTGGCAGTGCAGGGACGCCTTGAAGAATGTCCCTAGTGTAAATGTTTAGCTGATTAACTGTTCTAAATGTTACTTGTTTGATTTATTTGTGAATCTCTCAGATGGTCTTTGACTCTGTACTTAATTCAACAGTGAGATTTGTTTTCTTCTAGACAACCAGATGTTCCAATATTTTATCACAGTTGTGCCAACCAAACTCCATACGTATAAAATTTCAGCAGAAACTCATCAATTTTCGGTGACAGAAAGGGTAAGTAGAAGTAAGAGAAAACCATGCGGAGAAAAATCTAACAGTGATTGTTCTTAAAAAAAGTTTGAATGTGAAAACATACACTTAGTTGTACCATGGTTTTGAAAACTCCTCTAGCGTGAAGAGACTCTTTGTAGAATGTTCCAGTGCACTAGATTTATCTGTAAATAATGTAATACTGATGGTAAAATATATATGCTTGGTGACACACGATAACTTCCTGCATTAGTGTTTTGCATCCGTAGATCTGGAGTCTGATATTAGAATTAATGAGAGATATCCAGACATTTCCACTTCACTAGATGCTAGTGGTGGTGGTGAAATCCTGTAAGTTCTAGGTCTGTAATCTTGTGTGTAGCTTTACAAATATTTAATCCACTTTTAGCTTTTTATCCATGTAGTAAGCAAACCAAAAAAACACAGCTCACCTGAATGTCGTGAACTTGGTTGTGGACTGTTAGAAAAGGAAACAAAGGTAGCTTGTATGAAAAACTAATCACACAGAAAGCATCTCTGTCTCTCAGCTGTCTTGTTTCACATTTTTTGAACCACCAACTTCAATTATTCTCCGACTAGGGAGCTTCCACTTCTGGGCTTTTAGTTCTGAATCCATAAAGAATGTAGTTACTGCAGCGTAGTACATGGGCAAATCGTAAGGTACTAATTTTAAAGACTGCTGTAAAGAAAAAGGCCTTATGTGTACCAGCTACATGTCTCATTTCCAGACACTGAACTCTGTTTTGATCTTTTATTCAAAAGCCAAAGAAAAAAATCTGTGTGAAGAGTTTAATTAAAAATGACAGATAAAGGAAGAGGTAAGAAGGAAGCCTTGGGTTGAAAGGAAGTTCAGAGATTAGGCTGCAGTTCACTGTAATACAGTTCGTGGTGTTCTCCAAGGGAGAAAAATCTTTATTTCCTCACAATTCCATGTTGTGCTTCTGAAAAATACATAGCTAGGGGAAATGGGATAGAGGTGATGCCTTCAGGTTTAACTTGGGACATGCAGACTGCTGAAGGGAAAGGTTTGCTCTAAAACTCGTGAAAGCTGGAGTAAAGAGAGGAACGAAGAGGAATTTCATAATGCAATATACTCCCATCTCCTGCTGGTCTAGCAATGTGCTTCATGTTTTCTCTGCACAATCTCTGCCATAACTAAGGCACTCCTTAAACTTCTGGACATGAGTCAACTACTTATCTTACTCCTTACGGCATTTTTTTATCTTGTATTAAATTTTTCTCTCCTTCTGCTGTAAAGATGGTTTCTGTCAATTAACTGGTTAGTCTTAGCTCTTTAATGTTTTTGTGGGGATGTATTTTTTAAGAAAGTTGCAACACAGTTGCTTAGGAGAAAAGCTGGTGAATAGTGGAGGTGAAGTGGCATCGCACGCTTGCTTGCTCTCACTAGGTAGCCTGCTTGCCTGTAAAGCTTGTTCGTGTTTCTCTTTGGACACCAAACACCCCTAGCAGATGAGCTGGGAAAGGCTATTAAGAACAGTTAACACTGAATAACTTAGTGCATTTATTTTATAAGAGTAGGCACATATGCAGACCTGGAAAAAGGTGGTCAGCTAGCCATGGCTAAAACTTGGATATGTAAACAGACGTATCCTGGTGAACAGACCAGGAAACAGAGTTTGAAAGGTGTGAACAGAATCATCTCCACTATTGTTGATGTTTGAGACACTGTTTTTATCTATGTTAAAAAAAAAAATAATTCTAGCAAGGCTTCACTGATATCTGATGCAGGGCTAGTTATTTTCACTAGGTTTTAGCAACCAGCCGTTAAACCTTCTGCAGCAGTAGATGCTAGAAGCTGAACAAAATGGTTTCTGGAAAAAGAATCGTGATCCGAGGGCTGGAGCACCTCTGCTATGAGGACAGGCTGAGGGGGTTGGGCTTGTTCAGCCTGGAGAAGAGAAGGCTGCGGGGAGACCTGATTACGGCCTTTCAATACCTAAAGGGGGCCTATAGGAAAGATGGGGAAAATCTTTTTAGTAGGGCCAGCTGTGACAAGACAAGGGGTAATGGTTTTAAACTAAACCAGGGTAGGTTTAGACTAGATATAAGGAAGAAATTCTTTACAGTGAGGGTGGTGAAACACTGGAACAGGTTACCCAGAGAGGTGGTGGGGCCCCATCCCTGGAAGCATTCAAGGCCAGGTTGGCTGGGGCTCTGAGCAACCTGATCTGGTTAGGGGTGTCCCTGCTCCTGCAGGGGGGTTGGACTAGATGACCTCTAGGGGTCCCTTCCAACCCAAAACATTCTATGATTCTATGATCTTTTGAGGGTGGAGTTTTGGGTGTTCTGTTTAACTTCATGTTATTTTTTCACCATTTGACCTCAAAAGACAATAAGGCTTAGGGAAATAATATATGAAAAACAAACAAACAAAAACATTTTTTTTGTCCCTTGCCGACGGTGAGGTTGTGTTTAACTACCTTCAGTCTTCTCCTCCTTCTTAGTATGCCTGGTCATCCATCGTCTAATGCTGAATGTTTGTACGCTTTTGAAATACAGAAAGCATTCTGTACTCTTCTGGGGGTTTTTTGTTGTTGTTTTTTTAACCATTGCAAAGTTTCTGTGACCTGTTATCACAACTGATACATTTTTTTGGCATCCTGTTTACTTTGATAGAAAAATAAACAATATGGTTTATGTCAAGGTTAGCTGACTGGAGAAGTTGCTTAGCCTCTATTTTCCAAAGTGGTGGTCTGGGTTTTTTGTGCTGTACTGTGCATGGGTTTTGAGCACAGATTGTTAAATCTACAGGTGAAATGGAGTGGTGATATATTGCTTTTCTGTTCAGTCTTGCTTGTCTGTCTTCTCTGCTCTTGTTAGCGTGGACATGGCTGAGTTTGTCTTCAGTCAATTATGTTCTTTTCTGCTGCCCTTGTGTATTTTCAGCCAGACTTACTTGGCAGTGCATTTATCAACACCTTTCACTAACAACAAAACGATAGCAAACTTTTGAAAGAAACTTAAGGTAGTGCTGAGGTTTTTTTCTCCTGAAACCTTTTTTAAAAAATCAGAGCCACACTCTCCTCTTTGGGGTCTTTTTGGTTTAAGAATTTGGACAAATGAGAAGAAACTGTAGAAGTTCTTACATTAGGACTGAGGCATCTGATCTGTGTAGAGTAGTCATGGTGAGTTAGTGATTATTTTTATCAAGGTGTATTTCTTGCTGTCTGACTGTTGTCTGAAATGACCTGGCTGACAGAAATTTTGAATAGAGGCTTGATACTGGTATTCAGTTTTCAGACCCCAGAAATTTTGATCTTTTTCCCTTTTTTTTTTTTTTTTTTAAAATCAAAATAATGATTTATGGCTTATGTGTAAGTATGCACTGAGGGGAAAAAATGGCATTGGTCTAATTTAACTTAAGCTTCTGAATTTCCATTATGGTATGCTCTAGTTTAGGGTCTTCCCTGACACTTTTAAGAACCAGCAATTAAATCTGCTGTGGCATGTGAATCTAGACATATGCTCCAAGGAAGAAGGAGGATGAAGCCTAATGAGTCTTCCGTGCAGTATGTAGATTTATATATACCCTCTGGGAAAACTGCCATAGCCAAGGCTGTTCAACAGCTTAAATGTCTCCTGAAGGTCTCATCCTGATTTAAATGATTAATAGCAGCGCGTAAAGTAGGAAGAGTTGAGGCACTGTATTAGATCAGTGCACTCACTTGAGTTCACAGGCTAGACCAAGACTGTGGCGCTTTTCGTCATAGGTGCCAAAAGCAACCTAGTTAAAAACATCCTTGTTTAAAGGACCATGTAAGCAAATCTTGAGAGGATAGTACCAGAGCCTGATCGTGAACATTGGTATGCAGCGCAGAAGACCAGTGACCAGGAAAGTAAATTGTTGTTTAATGATGATTGCCTTTTAGAAGGTACTGGTCAAAGTTATCTTGATGTTCTCTGGTCTTCTGTTGATTGCTAACTCTGATTACGTAGGTCTTTGTCATCACATCTAGTAAGATTGTTTTCCTTGTGGCTAATAAGAAGTGACCAACTTGTGTTTCTCTCTCTTCTTTCAGGAAAGAGTAATTAACCATGCAGCTGGCAGCCATGGGGTGTCAGGAATATTCATGAAATATGATATCAGTTCACTTATGGTGACAGTGACAGAAGAACACATGCCTTTTTGGCAGTTCTTGGTGAGGCTCTGTGGCATTATTGGGGGAATTTTTTCAACTACAGGTAAGTATCGGTGCTTTCCCTCTTAAGTTCTACCAGAATATTTTTTTTTTTGGTCATGGTGATTGTTATGGATAAAGTAGAGTGGCGTCCTGAACCTTTACCAGGTTTAAGATGAAATGCCCATTTGTGTGCACTGAAATGTGCAATGAAAGCTACTCATTTTTGGTGTCCCAGTGTGCTGTTTCTGCTGTTCTGAGGGCCTGTTGTTTCCTTTTTGGTAACTATAGCATAGTTTATTTATTTCTGAAAGAGTAAGGAGAGATATAGCTAGATATACACACACACACACACAGACTTTTGATATTCTGTGTATTTCCTATAGTTGGAATCCAGTGCCAAATCAGTGCTAGGAGTTGAGATAAAATGTCCATCTGAAGTAATTGGGAGGATTTTCCTTGTGTAACTTGTCAATGTACTGTAAGATTTGCTCCTTCAAAGAAAATAAACTAATTTGGAAAGGCACAATTCACTTATTAGTCAAGACATAATAGGGTATCTTGATTACATTTCTTTTCTTGGCTTTCACTTGAAGTGAGCATGGTAAAGAGACCTTGAACTAAGAGCTCTCTTTCAAAGTAGGTATTTCTGTCCTACAGAATGTATTTTCACCCATGAAAGCCAGGCAGAG
Source organism: Egretta garzetta (assembly GCF_000687185.1). Lineage (NCBI taxonomy): Eukaryota > Metazoa > Chordata > Aves > Pelecaniformes > Ardeidae > Egretta > Egretta garzetta. Next base: position 874,436 of record NW_009259250.1, read on the forward strand.
GGAATTATATCTGCTTGTATAGCTTTGCTTTTGCTTTTACTGATGTGTTTCAGAATGTTAGAATTCCCCCCACCCTTGATGTTTCCTTTTTTATGTTAATTTCTCAGTGTTTTGCACACTGGTTTACTGAACTGTGTCCCGTTTAAGTGTCGTTTAGAGTTTTGTTGTAATACTTTTATAAATAGTACAGTTTTACTACTTGTGACAATATTAAATCTTGTTTGACATTGCAGGAATTTTACATGGCTTTGGAAGATTTGTAGCAGAAGTTATTTTTTGCCGTTTCAGACTGGGCTCTTACAGATCCACATCAGTAAGAAAAACTTTCTCTGAAAACATTAAATGAGTGGTACAGCTACCTGAGGATGGATGATAAGGACAACTTTGGGACTCAGTCCCAGCAGAATTTAAGATGCTTGCAGTATACCCTCCCCTTGACATATATATGAGCAGAGATTCAACAGCTTTTAAAATAGTTGGAAAACCTAACATGTAAGGAAGCAAGGTGCTTTCTAAGAAGCTGAATTAATGAAACGGGGTCTCTTGGAGATTTCTCTCCTACATTCCCTCCATTGTCCTTACTATATTATTTTTATTTTCACATTGCTACAAAAATTACGCGTGTTTCCAGGCCTCAACAGTCTGTCTCGCAGATTATTCTTCTGCTTGGCCTGCTGACCGAAGAAGAGGCACTGCATGCTGCAGGGGCTCAGTGTTGCTACTGATTAGCCTGCAGGCTACTGCCAAGCAGTATGAAAGAGCTGAGCAGTCTTTACCTTTCCCTTCATTGGACATCAGTAGGATTGCTCCTCTAGCAACTACTTGATTTTTATTTTTCTTTTATTTTTCCCATTTAAGCCTGTAGGTAGCCCTTAAGACTTTTGCCTTTCTCCCAGATTTGGTTGAAGTTTGCCAGAAGGCAAGTTTATGTGAGTGGGGGTAAAGGAGGGAAGGCAAGCAGATTAGCATAATTTTTGTTTGGGAGACCAGGCAAAGGGCATACAAGATGCCCAAGAATGAAGTGTGTGTTTTGGGGGAGGAAGAAGAGATTCTGTTTCTGGACAAGTCATTCATAACACTTTGTTTTTGTTTGACTAGGTCCCACTTCCTGATGGCCACACAAACAACCACTTACCTCTAATTACAGACAATAGTACGCATTAGCCTCCTGAGAAAACTTTCTTTCTGCCTGATACAGAAGACGTTTTTGTTTTTGTTTTTTTTATAATAAAGAAAACATTGTGCAATATGCTGAGGCAGTGCTGATGGGCAGCAAAAAGCGAAGCCTTTACAAAAAAAAACCCCAACCAACCAAGAAAACAACTTGTGTAATTTTTTTTGTCTTTCTAAGTGCACATGGAGTCATAGGAGGTTGTCAGACCAGTGAGGTGGACCAACTTCTGGAGATTAAAGGAGCGTTGCTGCCAATGCAGTCTTCATGGTCGAGCTGAATGTCTTTGGGATGACTGCCGTTGACCACTGAAGCATCCTGGTGATCTGTGCCTGGGTTAGCGGGCTCCAAGGAGAAGAGTACAAGTGGGATGTGCGGAAGGGCTGGGCAGCAGGCAAAGAGGGACAGTAACAGAGCTGCGATTTCTCTTCAGTGTACAAACTGGCGTTTGGGTTTTCTTGTTCTTTTGTAACGGTGGGGCTGGCGGCTAAGATGCTGTTCTTACAGGTGGGGAGCGATCCTAGAAAATCCTGAAGAAGAGGGAGACAAGAGAGAACTCAGGGAGTAAGGTGGAGCCCAAGCCATAATGTTGGTCATAGCCGCTGCCTTTCTGTAGTCCCACCATTCCTTAGTGGAAGAAATTTAACACGGAGCAGAAGAGTTCCTCTGTGTTTTTCCACAGCCGCTTTGCCAACAGTGAGAATATCGCTTCTGAAGTTGATGTGGGAAGTGCCCAAGGGCTCTGAGAGCATGGGCTCCAGTGTGCACAGTTTTTTTGACTTGGAATAAGAAGCCTTTTAAATAAGGCATTTGACTGTAGTTTTGATAAAAGGCAAGACTCCCTAGCAAAAGATCAGGAAATCTTCATACGCCTCTTTCTTGGCAAAGAAATTGCTTTGATGGAACCTTTGTTGTACCCCTGCCATGTATGTAAATCCTGGAGATGGGGAGGAAAAAGAGCAAGAAGCTGCCTTGCTTTGGTTCAGCAAAATATTGCAGAAATGCGGAATTTGGGGCAGCTGGGATGTCTGCTAGCCCAGGCAGGGAGTGGTGGAGTTGGTAGTAGGTGACTTCAGGGAATCTGATTCATTTTGCTGCAGGCAGATGAGAAGGATCTGCAGAATTAATCCTTATTGTCCATGAAGGTTTTTGTAAAATAAATGAAGAGAGCAATATCAGTTTTATATTGTAAATATGCTACTGAGAATGAATGTTATTAATGCAGATGGTGCTTTGAGAAACTAAACATGCTCTTACTGCCGAACTACTGGCACACACCTGTGGTTAAACAGTTATTCCACCAGGGTAAAAAATTAATAATATGATTCCTTCTCAAAAAAACTGATTTAATAATATATTAGGAGATAATGCTGACCCTGGCCTTACTCACCATGGAATGAATATTATAATTGAGAGGACTAATTATGGAAAAATAAAAATCTCTGTGGCGTTGTCAGATTTTGCTGACTTCTGTTAATGTACTTGATAGAACACCTGGATCTTGGTGATGAGCACAGTGTAAATAATGTAGCTGATTTGCTATGCAAAGCAAAGGGCTTCCTAAGCTGAGATATTATATGAAATAGTAAATAAATGTGGGAAATGAGGAAAGACCTTTGTTCAGTTCGATGGTTGAGAAACGGAAGTTTGAGGAAGCCAGGTCTTTGGGGTTGACGGCCAGGTTTGCGGTTTTCTCTTTCGTGTGGTTTTGTTTTGTTTTGTTTTAACACTGATTAGAACTCCAGCAACTTGAGAAACTCTTGTCCTCAATGAGCAAGAAAATCAAAAGCTGTAAATTTTTGGTTCCTATTTCTCTTGGGCATTTCCCTCTGAGGTTTCTCCCCTACTTCTGCTCGGACTGGTTCTGCTTTGGGCTTTGTCCTAACACTTCTTTCTTAGCTGCCTGGAACAGACTGTGCTGGTGGGAGATACTGATCTCTGTTGACTTTCTGTACCAGAACTTAAATGTTGTTTTCTATTCTCACATAAAAGAGCCAAGCAGCTCAGTGTGTCTTAAATCCTTGTGTGGCGTATTTGTGGTCTTCTGTCAGAGCAAAGCTTGTGTGGCGGCTGGTTGCTGATGGAAGAAAGTTTGGGATCGACTTCCAGATGTGAGATGCTACATTGTGGAGTGAACACAGGATCAGCTGCGTGTGTGCTGCTGTGCTGTTTGCTTTCTCTCCACAGAGGGTTTGGCTGTTACAGCTCGCACTGCGTGCCCTTGTGCCACGTGTTGTCATTAGTTCAACCAGCGTGTGCAAGGGAGTTCCAGAGAAAATAGCAGTTTGTTGCAGTGACTTTTTTTTGTCACATGTTTGTTTACATTGTGTAAAAGTGAGCGTAGTACGGAAAAATGAAAGGAATGGGTGTCTCAAGGGAAACGGAAACCCTGATGCGATGAGTGTTTTCTGAAAGGGGGATAGTAGATGAAAAATACCCATTGCGCCATCAGAAAAGATGGTCAAATTACATATTTTTATCTTTGGCTCTTACAAGATGTTGAAGAGAGAGAATACATGGGGAGGAAATTTTTAACCTTCATAAGGTACGTTTGTAGCATGCCATTTGCAGACTACTCTGACTCCCCTGCCCCCCTCAGCTGTCTTTCCGGGGCAAAAAGTCTTTCCCACTTCCATCTGGCATGGTTTGAGTTTTGCTTTGCTGCTACCATGCTCTCATGGGCTTTAGGTTGTGTTAGCAGGGGCGCGGTTGCCTTGACTTCTTCCGAGACCTGGAATGCTGTGCCTGCATGTGGGTGTCCCCCGGGTCCCTGGAGCTGCACCCCAGTGTCATGGAAAGCTGGTGCCAGCCCCAAGAGGTGGGGAGGGGATGGGAGCAGGTATTTCTCAAGTAATTCTGTTGCTTTTAGGGCTCTAGAGGAAATGCTGAGCTGGGTTTTTAAGAGGACAGACCACCTTCAGCCCTGTCGCCTGCAAGCCGGAATTCACACGGCGTTGACAAGGAGTCACTGTAAAATGTCTGAGTTAAGATGACGCACTTCACTACTGTGTTTCTGGATGTATTTTGCAAAAGATTTCTGATTAGAGAAAGAAAAAAGCAAGGATGTAGCCAGCCCAGGAGTTTGGTAAGGGCACTTGCTTGCTTTGTAGTACAGCAGCAGAGGGGACGAGATGTTTCGGTGGGCCGGGGAGGCCGTGCAGGGCAGCTACCTGGTCTGTGGAGGAGACAGCAAGAGCAAGCTAGCAGGGTAAAAACTGAAGACGTGATCAAAAGCCACAGTTGCGAGAGAGAATTCTGGGGGGGGAAGAGTTGATCATGAGCTGACCTAAGGAGTAAATTCACATAATACATAATATCACTCGTCTAGAAGACAGCATTGTGCTCTTGAGTCATGTGGGAGGTGCTGTGTTGGGTGTAGGTGAACAGCGTGACAGGGGAAGTTGGGCTGTGATGGATCCTACTGTACGTTGTGGCTACCATCTTCATGCTGCCCATTGCTCTGTCTTACCACCTTCTCTGGGGTGTGCATTGGTGCCTAGTGCGGGACAGACCACGAGAAGAGAGTGAAGTGGGTGTATGAATGGAAATTGCCCTACTTCAGGCTCTTTTCATTTTCTGCCCCAGCTTTTCTAGCAGATGTTTTGGGGTTCTCGCTGGTGGGGAGGTGAGGAAGAAATGCATGTGTGTCTGTAGCAGGAGAGGGGTTGGGTTAGCCGATGTAGCAAGCTTTCTTTAAAAAAGCAAACCCCAGCTGCTCTTCACTCCCCTGAAATTCTCATCCTAGAAATAGATGAGTAATTTGAAAGAAAATCCAGCTATTTCCACCTCAAAAGCACCCTGGTGGGGACCTGCACTGTGGGTGCAGTGCCCGGCCTTTCTCTGCAGCTGCTGGCTCTGCCCCAGGTGGCTGCTTGTGTCCATGGGGTGGTCCGTGGCGGGACAGGGAGACGTGCCGGTGAAGTCAGTCCTACACGGAGCTGGGCAAGGACTCTCCCTCCTCTGCCTTGCCCTGCCCAAGATCCTCTTAAGCTTTTCAGGGACCAATTTGACAAACTGAGCCCTAAGCTGTCAGCATAGTTGCTTAGGAACAATCAGAGGCAGATACACATTTGGTGTAAATGCAACTGTGATTAACTGTACAGACCAAGCCAAGGTCGGGGAGGCAGCTGTTGCCTTGTTCTGCTGTCAGGTTCTTTGCGAAGATCCAGCACGGAGGATGTCTTGCATAACTTGGTACTGGTGCAGTAACATTGAAGCAGGAGGGATGCAAACAACTTGGTCACATCTCTGGTGGCATTGATGATACTAAAACTCCCTGCTCTCTCTCTTTGGAGGTAACCAAGCACTGCAGCTTTTTTCTGGGAAGATGGGAAATGAGAACAGGTTGTTTGGGGATACTTGCAAAGATCTCTGTTTTTAAAAGGCACCCCAGAAGGCAGGGGCGTGGGAGGATACATCTACTACACACATTGCCTACTCGGGTTGGTGCTTAGTTGCAAAGTTACTTCTGGTAGAGACACTTTTTTTCCTACCAACACTCAGTTAATGCAAATCGTGTCTAGTATTTGGCCTTGTCAGTTGCTTAGAGAAAATGTCCTTGCCTGCATAATAGTTAATGTATAGAAGTTAATGCTTCAAGAAGCCCTAAGGGACTCTGCCTGCTGCCTTTGGTGCCCTGGCAAAGGTTTGGCATTGTAGGTCTGTCCGCCTGCCCGTGCAGGCCACATTACAGCACTGGCATGCATGTCAGCTGGCTTAGTTAAGATGACATGAAATGCTTCATCTTTTCTGTTTGCCATGGCTTAGTGTCCTTTCCAAAGCGTTTCTGGTTGCTGCTGGCCCAGGAGCAAGGTGGCGTCACCTTTTCCTGCCTTCCAGAAGACCTTTCTGAGAGCTGGTCCATAAATTCATTAGAGCAGAAACCTTGAAAGCTGGGTGGTGCAGCGTGCTTTCTGCAGGAGAGAGCTGGAGGCACGGTCTGCGAACGTGAGCCTCTCCCTGGCTTCGACATACCAGAATTCAGGCAAAATCTTACTGTGAGTTGGTTGTTTTCTTTTTTTGTTCTGTGGGTATCAATAGAAATGTTCAGAGTCCCAGGAGCAGCAACTTGAGGTGTAAAAAACAGAAAGCCAGACACGCTGGTGGCTTTCTGACCTCCCCCAGGAAGGATGATCCCTGCTCCTCTCTGGGCCAAGGCCACCGGAGTCCTCTCAGCAGGAGCCTCCACCTGCCTGTGCCCCTGCCACCTGTGCCAGTTTTACTGGCACTGCAGACACTGAATATTGATGATTTTTTTTCTTCTTTTCCTTCCACCAGGACTGATTGCTCTGCACCAGCTACTTCTGAGCCCTTGCAGAGCTTAGGTGTTCTCATCCTTTCCTGGGTTTAGCTCTAACAACTGTAAAAACAGGGAGTTTAATGTTTTGGTTTTGTTGTTTTTTTTTTTCCTTGCAAACTTTCCTGTAATTACAAGGTGGGAGGGTGTTTTACCATGAGACTTCCTAGTTGCAGAGTGCTCAGCACATACTATTATTTTGGAAGAGAAAAAAAAAAGGGGAGGGAGGTGACTTTTGACACATGGATACTATTTGAAAATCACTGTTTACTGAAGCTTAATTACCTGACTGGTAGGTAGTTATTAAAAGCGAGTATGAACAACCATGGCACTTAAAAGGAGCAGGGCTGCCGGGCAGCCCAGGCCTCCGGCTCTCTGCCCGTTAGGGGCTGCTGTTGCTCCGCTTCACCCGGGAGCATGGGCTGTAGCAGGGGTCTTCAAAGAAAAGTTTAGAAATTCCCTTTTCAAATTTGAAACTATTTTGGAGTGATAGGAAACTCATTAAGCCTTTACTTGTGCGCATGTGGTATGACAGCATTCCTTGAGTTTTGCCTAGACCTGACAGTGTTAGACGAATGCAAAGGGTCATTGCTGTAGCCGTCTGTGGAGCCATGCGGAGAAGGGAAATGCCTTCCTTCAAGTGGCTGGCATCACCGCAGGGGCAGCGGATGGGCTTTTGGTCCTCTGGCAGCAGCACTCAGAGAGGCCTGGCCAGGTGGAGAAGGTGTCAGCCCCGTTCCATGGATGGTTTCCCCAAAGAGAGGAGCCCTGGGGGCCATGTCTGAGCCTTGGGGGCTTGTCCCAACACCCGAGGTGGCCTCCCTTAGTCCCGGAAGATGAACTGTGGGTGCAAGTGGAGCACCTTGGGGTCAGCACCCACTTCGTCGAGCCCCAGGGCATCAGCCTGACTTGTCTTGCTTTGCCCACCTGTGGATGTAGCTCAGTAGAGTACCAAATTTTGGAGCAGTGGGCTTCAAAATGGTAAAGTTCATGAGTTTCATGTGGGCGTTCATCAGGAAATGTAAGAAAATCTCTAGTGCATAAAACCGGCTTCCCCATATGTTTGTTTAAGGTCTCGCCCAAAGCCACCGGGGTTCAGTGGCATCTCCTGGCCGGTGTGCACAGACCTGTTGCTTCCCAGCCTGGCTGAGGGGCACAGGGGCAGGCACCAGGCAGCTGTGGGCGGGATGGGCTCATTTCGGGGCGCGATGCACCTCCTTGGGAGGAAGGTGCTGGGGGGATGGATGCTGCCAGAAGCAGCTGCTTTGGGCCGCCCTGTCTCTTGCCAGCCCCCCGAAACACCCCTGCACCAGGGTGGGCGGCTGGGCTTGACCTCCCTCAGCCCTGCACGGCCTTCACTCAGAAAAACTGAACGGGTTCTCCCCCTCTTCCAGCCTGCTGCGGACCTGGTCGGGGAGCAGCGGCGAGGGAGGGAGCTGCCCTGGGGTCCAGGCGGTGCTGGGGGGACGGCTGCGGGGGAGCTGCCATGGTGCCGCCTGTGGGTTTTTTTTTTTTTTTTTTTTTTTTAAATTTATTTATCGTGACCTCTGATGGTAACAGCGTGAAGCTGACGTTTCTGAGCCTCAGCCTTAGCTTAGTTGGTTTAAATTCCAAACTTCAGAGCCCAGGAGCCTGGTGGGTGGTGGTGGGGGCGGATGGTTCTTGCTGCCTCTCAGGGAGCAGATGTGTTTCAAGGCAGCCGCCAAGACGTCAAGGCAAGGCAAAGCAGTGCTGAGCATCAAGGAACTGAAGTTAATGTCTCTGCAGCTCAGAGAGCTTCCATTGCCACTGTATGATTTGTCTCTACAACATAAAGGCTTGTCCTGCCACGCTGTCTCCTCTTGGCCGATGGTCCTGCGTGGGCTGGGGTCTGCAGGAGCCGATGAAACTTGGAGCAAGGGGAGAGGTGGCGATGCTGGAGGTGCGTGACCCTGTCACCATGTTGGGCTGACCCAGGGGAGCCCAAGGCCTCTCCTTTCCCTCTGACTAGCTCTGGGTTGTCCTTCCCTTGAGAAAGGATTTAAACCAGGAGCTTGTCACAAAGGCTTTTTTCCCTTTTGCAACCTCCTGACTTAAGTGGCTTATGCAGAACGGAGACAGTGCAAAGAGTGAGCCTGGCCTCGGGCTGCTCCTCCACAGCAGTTGTGCTCTGTTCCCCTCTGCGGGGCCTTGCCCGGGGCATGGCAGCCCCTGGCACCCCTCCCTCTGCCCCCTACCAGCACCCGCTGGTCCCTGAGCCCTCCCTCCCTGGATGGGTGGCTTTACTCGAGTGGTTCAGTGAGCCACCTCCAGCCCCACGGGAGTTGGCTGGCTTGGGGGTCGGTGGGGAACCACAGCTGTTGCTGATTTATGCTTTGGGGGGGGGAGGCATCCTCTGGGGTGTGACTGAGCTGAGGGAGCCCAGCGCTGCCCAGGCAGCCACTGCCACCAGGTTGTCACCCCCAGCACCAGTGTCCCCATGGCCACTGTTCAGATGTTGAGCTTTGGGAGGGGGACTGGTGGGGAAGGGGCAGTGGCTGCCTTTTAGCGGTGAGGTTTGCTTTTCTCTTCCCATTTCTTTCCCAGTGAGGAAGTCTGGGCAGGAGCCAGCCCACGCCCTGGCCCTCAAGTGGGGGCCCATGGGGCAGGAAAGGCGAGAGCTGCCCCGCCGGGTGCAGCCCCCAGGGTCATGGCCGTGATGGTGCCGTGAGGGCAGGCAGTGCCCTGGGGAGGACGTTTGCTGGGCAGCCCTGTGCTGCCACCGGCCTGCTCGCCTCCCCTCCTTGGTGTGTTTCGGAAGGAGGGAAGAGCCGTGGGGCTGTCCCGGCGCTGCATGGGGACGTTTTCTGCCCTGCCCTCCCTGCCAGGACAGCCCTGCAGGGGTGGGATTCATGGGGTCCCAATGGCAGCACCAAAAGCTGGGTACCTGGCCCCTGCAGTGGGAAGGATGCGAGGCTGGGATGCCAGCGGACCGTGCCGCTGAGCGCTGTCGCACTGTCAGCATCTCTTACTTTTATTTTTTTTTTTCCTTTTTTTTTTCTCTTTTCTCCCCCGCCCCAGACTGCAAAATGGTTTCTGTGCTTCTCAGCTGGACGGGAACAGAGTGAAAGCCCACCCCAGCAAACAGCCCTGCCCCTCTTCCAGGCCCAGGGCAGGAGGCAGCGCCAGGAGGTGGCATGGGAAAAGCATGGAAAAGGAAAAGGCAGAGAGAGAAACAGGGGAGAAAGAGAAACAGAGAAAGGTTTTTTTATTTTTTGCCCCCTTTCTATCCACTTTACCTTTTCAGGTCATTGATGCTAATGGGCTGTGGTGGAAGTGAAGTAAATAATGACATATGCCAGAGATGTAACATTGATTTTTAAGTCTCTTCTCCCTAATTAGTCACAGCTTTTGTAGGGACTGATGGCCAGGCTTAACAAACCTGACAGTGTTCGCCTGCCGCCTTCTCAGGCCGCAAGGAAATCAAAGTGACACAGAAGAAAAGGAAAAAAAGCAGCAGCCTTAACTCACTTTTACTTTCATTTTGGTTTTAGCAAAATCATATTGGGCTAGTTTTAAAAAATTACTGGGTTTTTTTTGGTCGACCTATGGGTATATCATAATTTTAAATAACTTCTTAAAAATAACTCCAGCTTATTGCTCAGTCCACATAAACTATGTAAATGGTAGGTACCAGCCAGCATAAGATCACTGCAGGGAAAAAAAGTTGTTCTGCAATTTGATGATTCTTGTAATTTTGTTACTTAATTGAACAGGACCTTGTGTAAGTCCTGCAGAGTCCTCCTGACGCGTCTGCAGCTACAGGCGCGGCTGCCTCCGTGCAGGATTCTGCGCAGCTCACAAACGTGGCGAAGAACCTTCTTGAAGGTGAACACGGGACATTTCACTTCCTCTGGCTTCTGAATTTTTTGCTAAACTAGGGTTCCCTTTGCTAAACCAACAATAACACGTCTTGTGGATTGGTTTCCCTCTTCAAATTACGAATTTTAAAATACAGATATGCAGTAAGTGTGATTCTCCGCTCTCATGCAATTACATTGCTCTGTATTTATTAAGCTAACAAAATTGTTATTAAGCTACAACCCTGCCTAACCAAAACAAAAAAAATTTGGAAAAGTTACCAAAACATGTAAGCCACTCAACGTAACTTTTTAATTTATACTTGTTTAAAGGCCTTGAAGAAGGTTTTATGTAAGAGACTGTGCAGGTCAGCACAGTCCTGGGATGAGTGCATAATGCGGATGAAGAACTAATTCAGACAGAAAAAACAGAACAACAGCTCGTTCTGAGCGAAAATGTGGTTCTCTTAAGACAGGCAACAGGAGCTTTTTCTTGATGAATGACTTAAAGGACAGAATATAAGTGAGGAGTTGTTCATAGGCTTTTCTACTTGAAAGACCGATAGGAAAACACGAATGTCATTGTCCTTTCCTCACTCACTGAGCCTCATTCTTTTCCCTTACTGCGTTCTCCTGTCTCTGGTCTCTGAAGAGTTCATCACAAAATGGATTATTTGTCTTGCTGGCTCCAGGCAGGTGGGTATTTAGTGGCAGCAATGACGAACGCCCGTGTTTGGGGCCCAGCTCACACCCAGGCGGCCTCGTTCTCCCTCCCCCATTCCGCGTCCCAGGTTTACCCTGGTGTGATAAATGACCGAGTCCCAGATAGGGTTTCAATCAAAATTAACAGTTTATTAAACGAATAAAAGCAAGCAAACAGCGCTGGGTGCGCCGGGAGCCTCTGCTCTACCAAGACG
>NW_009259250.1:891459-897795 GCF_000687185.1 Egretta garzetta
GGCCGCTGGGGCCGTTGCCGCCCCGGTGCCCAGCCAGCCCCCCTCCCCTTCCCCCTGTGAGGAGGCGGCTGGGGGGGTGCAAGGTAAGAACTACATACTTTAACCTCTCTGCCCTTCTTAGGCTTGTGGTTATACAAGGGTATGTCATCATGCGGCCCTAACACTGTTCAATATTAACACGAATCAGATGGACATATATAACACTGGGGTGGTGCACGAAGTAAGAGGATAATAATATGGGACATGGGAGGAGGTAGGAGATTTCAGCATGAGAGGAATGCCAGTGTATAATACCGCGAGTACACGGAATCAGGCCGTGTAACTTGTTTACAGTGGGCTTAACCAGGAACTGCTTGTAAAAGAAATAAAATAAATGTGCGGATGAACCAGCTCTGTGTCAGAGCAAGCAACCAATAAAAAGAATGGCCTTCACTAAAGCCAACAGCACAGCAGGGGAAGGATACTTGGAAAAACAAAATCAGTCTCTAGTCAGGCATTCAGCTCGCTGGGTACCATTTGTCTCTGTCGTTGGGTCTAAACCCCAGTATCCTTTAGCTGCACCATTCTGAGGAACGGGGGGGTTAATCACAGGTTCCCAGCTCAGGTGTTAAAGCACAGCCAGCCCACACCGCTTGTTTCCCATGAGCAAACGGGCTCTTTTTTGAGGTAAGGGTTACCTTTCTGTTTCCAGGTGCTGGGTGTTACCCTAAGGACACAGGAAGCATCACATCTGCTAAAGCTTACACTCTTACATGATCACATCCTACTGGTTTCCAAACAGCACCACTCAAACCGGAGGGAACACAAGGTCCTGGATCTTTTTTTTTATCCCCTCTTTCCTCACAGTTTGTCATCGGAGAAGTTTCTGGGAAAAGGTTTCCTCGTAGCGCAGGTTTAAGTGGCTGCTGCAGGGGAGGGGATGCCAGTCCCCGAGCGCTTCTAACCGGGACCTGCGCCCTTACTGCCAGCCAGCTTCTGGCCACCCAATTTTGCAGCCGCCTCCTTCCCCAGCGTTCCCGTGCTCAGGAAAGAGAGGGCTGCTGAGGGCTGCCCGTTTATTTGACAGGCTATGCCCTGTCACTGTTCCTTCCGAGAAACGCCGTGCTCGGCGGCCAGGCAGCTGCGCAGCGTGAGCCGAGTGGGGCTGCGGGTGGCCGGAGGTGCACCTCCAACCTGTACCAAATGGCAAAGAGTAACAAGAAGCACCAACGCAGGATCTGCTCCAAATCTTTTCTTACCCTGCTGAAAAGTCTTCGGGGCGGCTGTGGGTGGATCGCGGGGCTCCGTGTGAGCGAGTGCTGTGTTGCTGAGCAGTCACAGTGGGTTACTGCTGCTACTGCTCTCACCACTGGTATTCAACAGTGGCCAATTTGGTCAGGCCTGTAATGGCCTCCTGTCTTTCCTTTGGTTGCTGTCCTCTCCCGTTCTTTGCTGTCCCTGTAATACCTGCCACGTAGGCCCGGGGCAGACTACGGATCATTCTTTTCTGGAGAATCTGGGAAGAGGTGCCCAACGACTGCAAGGGCAATACCGCTTACAGGCCCCCTCCCATCCCCTCCAGCCCTCCGGGCTGCCAGAACACTGAAGAAGACAAACTGGGGGATGGAAAAGGGCTCGACGTGCGCTATGAGACAGAGAACAGCGGGAATGCAGCTGTGTCGACACAACCCGCGGAACTGGGATCCTGCATCACCAGGATGCAAGGGATTAAGCTCCACAAAAGCTGCGCACAAAAGCTCCTCCTTGGTAAGTCAGCCATCAGAAAGTAGACTGTGTTATTAACAAAGCACGGTTTTAATAAAAAGGTTTAAGGCTTACATCTCAAAATGACTTATAAATAAACATAATCACGATATGTGTATTCTATTTTTTTTTTAAAAAGTATTCATTATAAGATAATATATAATTTCGGAGTTACAAAATCCCATATAAATAGCAAATCATTCTCAGTATGCAGATAACAAGAACACATAAAACCCGGGGCACATATCTGAAAGGAATCCTGAGTACATACTCAACAAATGGCAGAAAATAGCACAATGATACAGCTGGACACAGCAAATGCTGTTGCCCTAGTATGTAATTTCTCCAAAACTGTAAAAATGGAACTCGAGAACTTTTTGGTTGCTCAACCTTGTTCAGCTCCACAGACTCGGGAATGGCTCTGCATACTCCACTCCCTGAGACTTCAGGAGCACCCTATAGATTATTTTGGTATCAAGAAAAGAAAGGAAATTACATCTTTCATTTGCTGATGGACAGAATTAAGAAGGCACATACTTGGAGCAGGCCAGTGCATGCTGTAAACAGCAGCTTGGGCTTACAGCCCAAGAGAGCAGCAAAAGGCAACTCTTTAATGGCGTGTGGCAACAAATTTGGGTAGTTATACACAAGAGGTAGCCAATTCTGATGCTCCTCAAGGTTCCCCTGCTTACCCCCAAAATGCCAGGAATAAGTGGAAACTTAGCACGTTGGAAATATCAAAGTGAAAGTTTGCCCCCCCCCCCCCCTTTTTTTTTTTTGCTTCGCGGCACAGGTCACGGCAGCGTTTGGGTCAGAGCTTTCAGGCTGTGTTTTCTCCTGGCTTTCCAAAGTGAGCTGTCCAACAGCTACAGGTGAATGGTAACATCCGTAACGATGTGCCTACGTCTCCTAGAATGAGGCAGCTGTGGTACTGCAAGAGGACACCAACTTGCAGAAGCCTGGCGGTGTAGTTAAATTCTGAATTCTGAGCTATTTTATTGTAGCACAACTTTTTTTTTTTATCGTAACGAAAAAGTGTCATTCTTGGAAGAAATAAAGACTATTCTGCCTGTTGTTTTCAAGGAGTAATGTAGTCCTTATATGTTTCTTTAAACACTGCTATTACAGAAAATATACTGTTTTATATGATTTTATATAATGTTTTCTTTCATATACTCAGGGTCATGAGCTCTGACTTCTTACTAAAACATGAATCATCAGAGCAAACTCATACATGCAAACTGCAATAAATGCAGAGAGACTTAAATTTTGCTTCTTATTACAGCGTCAACTCAGCAGAGATAATGAAGTAAAGAAAAGCCATTGATCATCTCCTGGATTATTCCCAGTTTAACTGGGATCAAGACCTAGATGAACAATGTTACACCAAAGTTGAGCCATAGTTGCCGAGAGCAGAACTTCACAGGTAAACAGCAGATGCATGGTAACACTTCAGATCCAGAAATTCTCAATAGTTTTCTGTCCTTTCCAATATTACAAATAACCTATCCTTCTTTTTTCTTGGTATCCTATGAATACCCACTGCCTCTCTCATGGCAATTTTCTTCCTGGTTTTCGGTTAAAACCCCCAGCAACCAGAAGTTGTAGATATTGCACAGTAAGTTGGGATGGAAGACTAGAAAAGAGAATGGCACTCGCAGGGTGACTTCTCAGTCCAAAGAAAAGCTCTTCATTTTTTCTGCTAATTCCTGTCTCATTTCTATATGTTTTTTCAGGTTTTGCACTTCATGGGGCAGGTTAATGTCCCACACTGACACACAGGATTGTAATTCTGGGGGGGAAAAAAAAAAATTAAAAAAATCAAAAACGGTAACAGAGAAGAATTACTGCATCATTAGAAGTGGTTGTGCTTATCTGCTTATTTTGTAATTACTTGTCATAGAATCATAGAATCATATAATGTTTTGGGTTGGAAGGGACCCCTAGAGGTCATCTAGTCCAACCCCCCTGCAGTGAGCAGGGACACCGCTAACATAAATGTGAATTGCCTCAATGAAGTGTGATGCTTAGGACCTGGAAGACAAGTTATATGACACTTTTTGCGTGAGGTAATGCAGTTACGGGTTACAAGCTGTTTGTACTTGCACAATGATTCGTATTCCAGATCCTAAACTTAAAGTATACCATTTAAAAGCATGTGAAAAACCATTTCTGGTGCCTGTGGGCCATAAGGTACTGACCTGAGCTACAGCTAATGCTAGGACTAAGGTGCCTGCATGAACTTTCATCTCTATTTTCCCCGAGCAGATACACCCTAGATGCTTACAAGACTCAAAATCCATTCCCTGTAAACTAAAATAAAAACTGATTTCCTAAGGTAGTGAGCGTGCTGGGAGAAGGTCACTTCTTCAGTCCCCCTTCATGCAAACAACTCTTCACTCATGGAGAATTCACAGTGCTGTTAGTGGAATAGGGATAACTGAGAACACTTGCATGAGTAAGGCCCCAAGGTTTCTGGGAGTGTCTGATTCCTCTCTCTATAAGTAACAGCACTCTTCAATAAAATAAAATGGCTAAAAAGGCAATAAGTGGTGTTATGGTAATAATCAGAGAATGTCAGAATATAAAAACCATTCTCTAAGTTTGATTCTTATTTTACTCCCAACAGTCAGCTCACCTATCCTTGCCACCCTTAATTTACTGTCATTGCCATGTTTTTAGGAGTCAACTGAAACTGGGATGAGATGAAGGTGAAGAAGGGCACTGATGAGAGCATCAACTGTAACCCTTCTTGGAAAAACCCAAAGATGGAGAATTTCTACCTTCCTACTCCAGCACCTCGCTATCCTAATTGTCAGGAAGCTTTTCCCAATGGCTGACCTAAATCTCCCTTGCTGTAATAGGCACTGGTTAGTCCTATCCTACCCACAGGGAACACGTAGAAGTCTTTATTCCCTTCCTCTTTATTTACATATTTGAAGCCTATCATCACGTCCTCTCTAAGCTTTATTTACATTAAACCAACTTAACTTCCTGCAACATCTTGCATTCCTCTCCTCTGGACTATTCCTAACAGCCCAGATCATTCAGCCGCGTCCCAAAGGGATACGCTCCCCCAGCAGAGGCCATGTCCAAGATTTAGCTTGTATCGTACAGACACCACTTTTCGACTGGTGTGAGAGTGGCATTTGGCTCTTCTTGCAGCGATGTGACGCGGTTGACTCATGTTCAGCCTGCGATCAATTATAACCCTTTTTCTGCAGCACTGCTGTTCAAGCTGATCATGCCCTCATGCTGGTACAACAGATCATTCCTAACTAAGTAAAAGGTCTTGCATTTGTCCTTACTGAATTGTATCCTGTTTCCCTCCAGACCATTTGTTCCATTTGTCAAGGTCATTTTGAATTCTACCCCTGCCCTCCAGTGTGCTTGTGGCTTTGTCTTAGCTGAGAATTCTCTGCAAATCTGAAAAGCACATTCACCATTCCTTCATCCACATCATTCATGGAAGCACTGAGGATTCCTGGCCTAGCACAGACCTCTCTGGAAATCCATTCGGTACATTCTCCAATTCGACAATGACTTTTACTCTCCAAATACAGTTTTCCAGCAAACCGTATTATGTACTTCAAATAGTGGCTTCCTCTGATCCATTTTTTGAAGTTACTGCTAGTTTGTACGGAGCCCAGAAAAGCAAAAGACAACAAAAACTAATAATGATGTTTTGATAAAATTGTATCAAATGATGGCCACCAACTCGCCACTCTCGGTGGGTAGTCAAGCCTAACAGTGGCTACCCTACTAATAATACAAATTAATAAAACACAGTTCAGGTACCTTTGTGGTATTTGTTGTCTTCGGTGTCGCTTTTGTAGCAATATCCCAAAACCAGGACCACGTTCTTGAGACTCCCTTTTTCAAAGAAATAGAATGCTGAATTTTAATTTTAATGGGAACTTTGTAATTTAAGGGCAGAAAGAGTGGATGACATCATGCCACTAAGAGGACAGAAAGCAGAGTTCAGTCAACTGGACCTTTTATTCAAAATCATTAACCATGAAAAACCCAGACATGACAACAACATAGTTCACGTAGCCATTTAATGCGGGGGTTTATCAGGGTTCAAAGGCGTAAGCACGGGCTCAGCTGGCCAGCCGGTCCAACAAGCCCAAGAACAAAGCACCCTGTTACACGCCACAGGCAGAGGCAGCAGAGTCCCAGGAAACAGATGACCCCGCGAAGGGATGGGCTGCAAATGAAGCCCCAGTGCACGGCAGAAACAGAAAGTGCCAGTAATCAACCAAATACAATACAAACTATTTAAAAGTGGTCTGAACTAACGATGGCACGTAGGTAGGAAAGAAGAGTTAGCAGGGAAGTAGAAACAGGGGATGGATTGTAGGAAGGTGCCTACTGAATAACGCAAAAAAAAGACTAGGAAGACAGGAGTGGCTGGATCACAGAGGGGCAAGTTGAATGCGCCCGTGTTTCAACACCAACTTCCTGCTTATTCCCAACAAGCCATGTTAACAAATGTGTCCTGGTTTTGGCTGGGATAGAGTTAATTTTCCTCCTAGCAGCTGGTACAGTGCTGTGTTTTGGATTTAGTATGAGAAGAATGTTGATAACACC
>NW_009259250.1:898323-947032 GCF_000687185.1 Egretta garzetta
CTGTTATTGCTGTTTAGCTATTAATCAGCAGGCTCCTGTGCTTGCCATGGGGCTTGCTTGCCTTGCTGTATATTAGAATCTAGTGCTCAGTGGCTGGTTTTTCCTTTCGCTGCTCGCTGTGCTGCTGATCACCTTACCCTGCTGTGCCTGGGAACGCTTTATAACAGCCACGGCCATGTGCCTGGGCTGGCAGATGGCCAGGGCATCGCTGCTGTCCCTGTGCTGCTGCACTGGACAGGCTGGAACTGCGGTCGAAGGGGCTGTGACAGGGGACGAGTTCACATATCCCACACAGGAGCAGGACACCCCAAAGTCCCTGTGGCCATGGTCAAGTCCACACCAGAGCAGGTACATCTCAAAGCATCTGTGCCCGTGGTTATGCCTGTGCCGCAGCAGGTATACCTCTGGAGGGACTGTGGCCCAAGGATAAGTCCATGCTGCAGCAGGTACACTCTGAAGCACCAGGGCCTGGGCATGAGGTCATGCTGGAGCACCTCAGGGTGTGTGGCCATGGATAAGCCCACGAGGCTTAGTCCACAAGGTAAGGCCATAGTGGAGCAAGTTAATTTCCAAAGGGACTGTGGCTGTAGGTAAAGCCAGGATGCAGCAGGCGCTCCTCAAAAGCATGTGTGGCTGTGGTTATGCCTGTGCCGCAGCAGGTACAGCCCTGGGGAGACTGTGGCTCAGAGAGAAGGCTCCACCTGGAGCAGGTACAGCCCGATGGGCCTGCAGTCTGTGGGTAAGCCCAGAGCAGGGACCAGGGGAGGAGATTGCAAAGGAACTGCCTTTGAATTGTTGTAACCCAGCATTTGGGTTAACATATGGGAAAAGGTTTCTGCCGAAACCCGGGATCGAACCAGGGACCTTTAGATCTTCAGTCTAACGCTCTCCCAACTGAGCTATTTCGGCTGTGAGGGCTGCACGCCGTTGCGTGTTCTCCCGGCACGGCAGCTCCGTGCCCTAGGGGCGGCGCGGCGAGGGCAGCGGGCCCTTGGCTCTCGGTTCGTGGGGGATACAGGACCCAGCCTGCGTGCCTGGGTCGCGCTCAGGCCGGGGAAGGCACAGCCCCCCGTGAGCAGAGGCCCCGGCGGCAGCACCGCACCCCACACCTCCCCACACGAAGCCTTACAGACTCCCCCAGAGAAGAGGTGAGAGGGGCGCAGTTCCTGGGGTACGAGCAGACCGGAGTATGGCTTACTGTGAAAGCCACAAACCTGGAAGTTTTGTGTGGCCACACTGCAGTGTCCCCCCCATGACAGGTTCCTCCTGAGTCAGCAAACATCTCCAGAGGGTCCCCCGGGACCTCTGCAAGGTAGAGGGAGGTTTTTCCTGCCCTGTGGAGATCTGCAGTATATTCTCCTTTGATATGGATGTAAATCTGCTTATGGTAGGTGAGGGCTGCTGGGAACCACACATCTTCCATGATCAGATTTTTCATCACTTTATTTTTTTCTGCAACCAGTCCTATCCATACTCCATAAAAAAGTGATTGGAACTTAAGTATAATGTTTCTTATTCAGAGTAGGGTCCTTTTGTACTATATAGAAGTCTAAATTTTCACTTGCAAAATGAACTACAGATTTACATACAAATCATTCTCTAGGATGAGTCTCATGTCTATTATACGTCAATGTGTTAGGTGAGAGAATTAGAAAAAGACATTACATTTCCATATTCATAGATGAACTACATATAAAATTGATGTTTCAAAGTATGGCAATCTTTTTTCCATGAAATATTTACATCTGATTGACATTATATATTTTAATAATAAATGAAAGTGTTTAATGGAAAAATATTTCCCTCTCTCTTCTCTCATTTCACACAAGCAATGTGTCACTACTGAAGAATTGCTCAGCAGCCTCAGTGTCATTTTCACTGATTCTGTGAAAATCCCAGTAAAAACCAAAGTCTTTGAATTTTGGAAAAAACCCAACCCTTATAAATAATTGTTGGGAAAAAATGATCAGAAGAAAAAGTACACACCAAACTGCACGTATCAATCTTACTTGCCATTCTTGAGATGTGTGCAAACGCAGCTGAACTCTTTCTCCTGAAAAGTATTAACTTTTCTGTACATAACATTTTGATTAAAAATGTTAAGGTGACTAGAAACAAAGAACACGAGACTCAAGGCTTTTTAAATCACACTGTGTTATTCTATACCATATACTTTCCCTATCAATGACAGTAACAAGCGAGGCAGAAATTTTGTTGTCATAGTAAGTATTCTTTACAAAATGCTAAAAATAAAATGTCCCTTTATAGTACTAATAATGTAGCTATTAGGACTGGAAGGACTGAAAATGCTGTGCTAGTGAATCTGGGCTCTATAGCTGGCACTCTTGACAGCTGAGGACTGAACTGACTCTACAAACTCGCTGTCTCAGGCAAAGGCAGGGCAGGGGAAGATGGAGGGTTTTTGACTCATACAACACTGTCAGCACTGTGAGCTAACTGTAGTCTACGGCTACTTCTGGTGCCAGAAATGAAAAAACAGCCCCCAAATGAAGTTCATGATGGTAATGAGAAAACATCCACAGCCTGCAACTATGAAGTTTGCTGGCAGGATTACAGCGTGCTTCTGAGTCCACAACAACAGCTTCAGTCTTTTTTTGACAGCAAACACACAACACACTTTAAATCACACTGCCAAGGGAACCCGAGAGTTGTTTTTTTCAAAACACAGTGGAAAGTGATGGGAGTCTACATGTTGTGCCACAGAGTACTTTTTGAAGCAATGCGTATTTTAAGTGTACC
Organism: Egretta garzetta; assembly: GCF_000687185.1. Lineage (NCBI taxonomy): Eukaryota > Metazoa > Chordata > Aves > Pelecaniformes > Ardeidae > Egretta > Egretta garzetta. Next base: position 901,084 of record NW_009259250.1, read on the forward strand.
CACTACTGCAGTACAATGAACTCTTGAGTTGGTACGGCCTTTACTACTTTTGGGAGAGATGCAGGAAAGTGTACAGTTGAAGGAAGTTACAACAGCCAAGAAGTGCCCCATACTCAACTACACTCCTCTGGCTGTTGGTAATTACCACTGAAAATCCACACCTACTGTCTGCCTACAGCAGCTCAAAACAACTGGCCCTGGTGGCAGAACTCAGCATCCTGAGTCCAAGTGTGTAGCACTTCCCCAGCTTTGCTGTGATCTGCCTGCGACCCAAACCTGAAAGAACCATTCCTGAATAAGGTTGGGAGAAGAAAACTAGGCAATTAGCAATTAAGGAAAAAATATTAAAACCTAACAAGCTCCACAGAGAGAGAAGCCAGCAGCATAAAACTTAAAATGGAGAGTGAACACAGGCAGACACGGATCAACACTATCGGACAGAGGATGGCGAGAGCTGTGCTGAAGCACGGCACAAGGACGCAGCGAAGGTGGGGTACGTTCATGTGCTGATCAATGACAAGCCAGGGAAGAGCTGCTGGTTTATGTGGGCACAGGTATGACAGCCTGCTGTTATGCAGCTAACACCGGGGTGACATTCACATTGACTAAAGACGACAGCAGTGGAATAGAATGAATGAACAAACCACAGAAAACTAACCTGTTCCTGGAACACCATGCCAAACAGGAGACAGCAATCCTAAAGTTGGCACTGATTTCAAAGTACTCATCATTTGGTGGCTTTACTTACCTAGCTGAGCTGTTATCATGACTCTAACAGAATCACAAAAGTTGTCTATAACTCGTACAGGACGGCGTGTTGATAAATCCAGCAGCAAGATATGTCCTCCTCCTGTCCCTATCCACAGTGCAGTATTTTTCTGCAGGCAAATTGTCTTCACTCTTCCAGAATAAGCCAGTTTATGTTTTGATTCCTTATTTAGTTTTTCCACTTTGTCCCTACGAGTATGGAGAGAATTTGTATGAAAATCTCGTGGCACACTATTCCACAACTGCTAGAATGACTGTCTCAACACCAGCCTTTTAAACACCCAGTCATCAAGACAAACTGCAAAAAATCTCATCCATCAGTTGATTGACTTGAAACAAACTGGGATGAAAACTACTGGACTTCTGAGACCCAGCTGCTCTGCTTCAAAAGACCTTTATTTAAAGACCCTTATACCTGCCTATTTAGGAGGCAGGCGTACTTCTCTATCCTCTCCCAGTCTGCAGAAGAATAATGTCACTGCAAAGTGGGAGGAGCACACCTAGAGCTGCTCCTAACCTCACCATGAAAATGAAATGGATGTGGCACGTTAAGGGAGAGAAACAATTTAAGCGCAAATGAAAAACACCGTCACTGTTAATAAAACTCAGATCTCCTACTGAATCTGTGCACTGGAGGGAGAAGACATTCTTATGCAGGGGATGCAGGAAGTAACTGATGCAAAAGCATTAGTACCTGAAGGACAGCAAAAAACTTTCTTCTTTCTTGAGCAGAGCTAAATGAATCTTCTTGAAATCATAGATAAATTGTGAAATATAATATGGGTCTTAAAAAATTGAGATTCTGTGTGGGATATTGTGAAGTTCTGGGCCAAAAGAGAGGAAAGGAATTCCACATTTGCCCAAAGGACTGGGCAAATCTCTTACCTCCAGCAGGTTAAGGTACTATGTTAGAAAAGGCAATGTGATATTTAGCTTTCTATGTGTCAGGCCATCAATCTGAAATAGAACACTTACTTAAGAAAATGTGCACAGTCAATTAGTTCAGAAAGTTTTTCTGTCTTCTTGTCCCAGATTTCCACAAAATGGCTGTTTTTCTTTGCCAGGTAGATGGATTTGTCTATTGCTATGGAAATAATGTTTGCATCACTGTAAGTGTTATGACAGAACCTAGAAGAGAGAAGAACTCCAGTTAAACACAAGAAAAATATCTAGTAGAAAAACTTGATTATTATGAGTGGGGTTAGCTTCCTTCTAACTTTTACAGAATTATTCAGCCTTAAAACCAAACTGGGTTTGCTATAACCTTCCTACAGTTTGACATAAGTTCTCACAGCAGTGGAGTTATGCTGATGATATCCCTGGAGGCACGTTAATGCCCAAAACCTATTAATAAATCTTTCCCATCTATGCTCAAATCACATATGCTCACATCACAACAGGGCAAACTCCACTTTTCTCTTGCCACTCTTTCAATGTCTGGAGCCACTCGACAATTCTCACTGGGCCCACAAGACCATAAAGGGTCACTCAACACACAGATGACTAAGCCTAAAAAGCAGCAGTGAGATTTAGTTCACCTTGCTCTGCTGCCGTTTCACCTCAGCTGGCAGCCTTTTTGACTGTTTTCCTCCACATATGAATTTGTCTCTCATGCCCAATCTACGCCTGCATGTATCAAAATATTACTGGCCCTGCAATTCAACAGCATTGGCTTATTTCACTGACTCTTCAATTCATCTTGAAGAACAGCTCAAAATCACTGAGCAGACACTCAGTAACACTGATGCTTTCCCTAATGTTACTTGGTTTTGATGACTTTATTTTTAAAGCCGTATACAGTTTTGCTTCCACAAAGCTCAAATTATTCCTGTGACATATTTTGAATCTTGCCTTTGAACCGCATTTTACTGAAGTTTTAGTTTCTTGCTTTATATTAACACAACATTTTCCAAAGCAAATTAATTTCCCAGAATAATGATCTCTACTAGTGTAAATCAAACACTGTTTTCCCTGCTCAGGAAAAATTCCCCTTTACTTCAGAGCAGGTTTGTTCACGTGAGAACTATACCAAACACTCCAAAAACTTCAGTCTCTAATTTCTAAATAATGAGAAATCAGCAATCATACACGATTTAACTATGTAGGGCAAAGATAGGCACACATATCATACTGACAAACATGTAAGGACAAATACTATACTAAGTGTGTGTGTATAATTCTAAATAAAGTAAACAGGGCCTGGACAAATGCAATTGGAGGAGAAAAACTGATCAGGTGCATTTATACGTTTTCTGAATAGATACTGACTTCATAAATCCTTTATGCAGTAAAAATGCATATCCCTTGTTTAAAAGCAGCAATGAATACTTTAAACACTATTCACTTATTTTAATGCACATTATATTCCATCTGTATTATGGAAGGAAAAGAACGGAAACAAGAGATCTTAAAGAACAAGCTCTAGAACAAGACATTACATCAAAGTACTGCCAGAAATCTCCAATGAAAACAACAAAAGAGTCAAGTAACATAATTTATAAAAAAACTTACAGTTGACTTGTCTTTGTTTCAATGAGCTTTTGAACAGAGAAATCACTTGCTAAGGCAATGATCTTTGTTCCACAGCCTCCCCAGATTATATTTCTTTCAGACAAGTATGAGGATTCGTTTAAGCACATCAGTGGTGTGCTAACATTTCCTATAGTCAGTATCTTCAGAGGTGTAGCACCCTTACACTGCGAGAAAAAATGTACTCTCCATTAGCAACAACGAGTATACAGGCACTCAGAAACTGTTAAAGCCACACAGCCTGCTGAATTAAATTTACACAGCCAGATTTTCTGAACTATTATGGTATCTTACCAGAATGTTAGAGACTGAAAAGCACTATAGTCTCATTGTAGATGTCCCATAAAAACCAGCTTGTGTGAGCGGAAATGGGACAGAGCTGGGACTGGCACTTTCTGCAATCCCTGGCACAGTTCAAGAACTGGATGGAAAGTCACATCCATATCTTGGAGACATCCCACACTGGACCATATTCTAGTTCTGCAATGCATTGCAAATCCATAACTGCTCTGAACTGCACATGGTCAGGAGCTAATCCTCAGGAACCAGCTGATATAAACAGCTCCCAGCATTTATCTGTTTTGTGAGCAGAACTCTGACCTACAGAAAATCTAAACAATATTGTCTTTTTGAAGATATCTATTCTACGAAAAATTAGTGTGAATGAAAAGAAAAAGGAGCTATAACAGCAATAAATAAAGGAGGTTAAAACTGTTAGAATATTCTTAATAACAACCATTAATGTCACTCTTTAGTCAGTTTGCCAGGCCTCTGAAAATCCTACAATGAGAAATAATTTCCCCCTCTTAATTCTATTGGTTAAAACAGATATTGTAAAACAGGTGCAGTTCCTCTAAAACTGTAATAGAAAATTATTTTTAGTTTTAGAAAAGCAATTAAAAATAAGCTGCATGAAATAAAGCTACTATTGGTAGTTGCTTTACATATTGCTGATAGTATTTTGTAGAACAGAGAGCAAAGAAAAGTCTACCTTTACTGCTCGGTCTTCAAAAACTGCCAGTCTGCCATCAGCTGTGCCTACCAAGAAGAAATTCTTCTGTTTGCTGAAATAAAAGAAAATAATGAATTCTAGAAATGCCTTAGTCGGGTAAGAAAAATTTAAATGAGTAGCCTCTGGTATTTCAGGAGTTCAACTGAACACAAAAAGCAAATACAACCACCTGTGGTCAGGAATGTAGTCTCCAGTTACGCTGGGTGCAAAATTAAGTGCAAGTACAGGCAAAATAAGCAGCTGTCTGAACAGAACTGCATAGGTATACAGATGTCATTTTCTGAGCATCTCTGTTTAGTCACATTTTCAAAATGTAACCCAAAATAATTAAAATTCATTTATACCTTTGTTTTGAAAGAGAATTACAGTATAAACAAGTGATGGAATCTGACATTTTCTGCAGACGATGCCTTCTTGTTTCATCTTCTGTGTTAAGTGCCCACAGAGAACCAGACTGGGTTCCCGCTACAATCCAGTTTTCTTTCTCAGTTGGAAGGTTCACTAAGGCCAAACTCAAGATTTTACTCTGCAATATCCTGAGTCAAAAAAAAAAAAAAAATGTTAAGTGCCCACAGAGAACCAGACTGGGTTCCCGCTACAATCCAGTTTTCTTTCTCAGTTGGAAGGTTCACTAAGGCCAAACTCAAGATTTTACTATCTGCAATATCCTGAGTCAAAAAAAAAAACAAACCAAAAGAAAACCAAACTGGTTACGATTTCAGTAAGGGTAAATGCTAGTAAGTAGCTGGTAATAAAGTACAATCTTCTTGGACCGTGGACAGACCCAAGGCTTAACCTCCTCATTAAACATTCTAATTCCCTGTTAGCTGAATACATCTTCAACTGTACCATCTATCTTCAAAGTGCTGGGAAGGACCCCTCAAACAGGTCGCAGGAAAATCTCTAAGCTGAATGCTGAAAAAAAATATTCTCTCTCTCTATTCTAATGAAGGTCTCAAAGCCATCAGAGAATTAAGCAAATGGAACTACACTGCAGTATATATTCAGTTTAATTTCTAATAATAGAAGTACTGGTCTAATATTTCTTTTTCTCATTTTAGTTTTAAAAAAATAAGCCATATAATTTATACCAAAGCTACCAATTCAAATGTATCATGGTCAACAGATGGCAGATGGAAATACAACTTAAACAACTTTGATGAGTCACACACAGTTCTGGCACACATGTTCATTGCAGCATGTCAAGCTTGGGTAAAACCTTTTCCCTCTTCTGATGGCACAGGACTGAGATATACGAAAAGCAAATGAAAAGATCTGGAGGGTATCACCCAAAATGGCACAGGGAGGTGGCATCCATGGGAAGACAGGGATTGTTAAGAGACTAGATGGATTGTTAAGGGAGGTAGAAATACTAAAGGTTGTGTAACTGTTACTCCCCATTCTAACCTCTGTGCTAGAAATAGCTTCCATCTGAGGGGAAGAAAGGAACCCAGTAGTGGAAAGACTGTATTATGAAAAAGTTCAGGCTGGATGGCAGGAAGAGAGGAAAAAGCAACTGTGTTTCTGCCTCATTTCATGGATACAGTGATGACTCACTTATGAGCAATCTTTGTTCTCTCAAAGCTTAGCTATCCAGAAGTAATATCCTACTGTTAAACTGCAATTAATTCTTCTAAAATACATCTGGGTACCAAAAAATTAGAATAAATGGCAACTTTCCCACATACCTCACAAGTATGTCCATCTGTATTTAGGTTAACAAATGAAAGTTGTGCTTTTTCTGTGTTCCCATTGCCTATCCAGACTCCTGCCTTCTTGCAGCTTTGATTGGCAGCTACCATGCACTCTGCTGTGGACGTGCTGGGTATTGAAACATACCTCATCAAGCAGATAAGCTCTGCAGAATTCAGGATCTCATAAACCTACAAAGAAAGCCACAGCATGCATATGGTAGGAACAATGGCTTGTACAGTGATAAATAAATAACAAGCAATGGATAACAATGTTTTATGAAATATGGACACAGTATCTCAGCAGGCCTGCTCATTTGTGCTACCACTACTAATCAGCAGTCTTTGTATACGGAGCGCCTTTACACTGACTCTTATTTTTCTGTTAAAATTTCACGAATTCAGTGGGGTTAAGGCATGTCTGAAAACGCACCCGTTTCAAAAAGCAATGCGATGCGTGATAACAGACTAGGTTTCGGATCCATGTTGTTGTTCCTCATTTGACATGCATGGCATGGCGTAGTCTAACTGCACTGGTACTATATAACACAGCCCTTTTTGCATAGCTCTAGTAAAGACCATGAAGTAATCCGAATCCTGTTTTGCTACAGTCGCTATACAGCAACACAGGGAAAACCAACAGGCTAGAATCCATCGTTGGTAGATTTCAATGGAACAGTTTATCCTGGATGGCGAAGGCAGGCAATATTCCATGTGGGTTTCAGTTCCAGAAAAGAAGAACAGAAAAAACCCTGTGCCTCTAACTTAAATGTCCCATCCCTTTTTAGAAAGCACAACAACTTCATCCTATCATCTATCACGAAAATACAAATAAATACACTAAGTAATACCTGGGAAGATGTTGGTCGTTCCTGAGGGTTTTCCTTCAAACACTTTTTAATTAAATTTTCAACTTTAGGCCAGGGGGCACATCCATATTCTTTGACAGGATCTAAAATGTAAAATTAGATAACTTCTTAAGCGGCCTTCACCATAGTTCAGAAATATGAGTTCTGAATAATGTTCTTCTTATTTTAAGAATTCATCTAACTTCTTACAGAGCTGCTCTAAGAAATGTTCCTACTTCTAGGCAAAACGTCAGCATGAACAGCTTGGAATTGCTCATCTACCATTAAATGCTAGAGCATGAAATGCTAGAGCCCTTTTCATTAAAAGCAGTTAAAGCAAATGGATTTTCCTTTAACTTTTCTTTAATGTCCCTATTACTGGGACTGAATCACAGATATATGTGAGTTGTGCTTTGATTAATGCTCACCATTCAAGGGCATGTCATTTCAGCCTAGTCTTTTCAATTCCTGTGAACATTTTTCTCCATATTTATTTTTCTGTATTTGGGCAGAGTATATGGAATACAGATGAACTTCCAATAAAATGTATAGCAATTTAGATAAACAACTCCATATCGTATTTATGAGATATGGAAGTTTGAATTCCCACTCAGTGCTTTGAATATGTATCTTATGACTATGGGTGCTGCCCTCTCTAAGAACAAATCACTCATGAATAATGGTGCCTGTATTGCTTCTCCTTTTAGTTCACCATAATCCACAGCAGATACTCCAGTCCTATGTTAGACTGAGGTAACCATAATGATAAATACCTGCAAATGAACACATCCTGTTCAGCAAATGGTAGACACTGTTTACTTGTGAGCTCAGCCAGTCCCTTTTTTGGTGGAAATATATAAACAATGAGCATGTGCACAGATGGAACTGTACTATCTCCAGAAACTAATACTTAGGATTATTTCACAGGGCTCATAATACAGAAAATGGCCAAATGGACAGCTGCACTCAAGAGATACTTAGTCATCAGTTCCTGAGACAGCCTCTTTAGGGAGGGGGTTTAAACTGTCTGAGCTATGAATTGGACTATTCTCCTTAGGGAGTAGAAAATGTATGAAATCTCTGTCTCTCCTAATGGAGAAGCTGTGCCAGATTAACTGGTACAGTTGCTGCCCTTTCCTAGATGGAGTGACTCTTCAGTCTTAAAGAATGTTTCATGAGTAATCTACTACTGCAGGGCAATAAATAAGAATGCCACACATTAAGCTTGTAGTACTATAAACTTGAACAGCTCTTTACACAGAAGTTGCCAAATACCAGTTTACACTGTCCAGATGACTACATCACATCCAGCCTGATAGCCTGTTTAATTTCCCTTCCAGCAGCCAACAACTACATACTGTAATGCAGATGGAATATGAAGAACATTACATAGCTCGGCAGGGACTTCACAGTCATGACAAGTTAAAATGGAATTCCTATTTAAAACCTTTAAGGATGGCTGCTCTTTGAAGGTAGTGGCACTTTTAAAAAGTAAGATTTCAAGGGATTTTTGAAAGATTTTAAGATATGCAGCTTCTCAATAATGGATTTTTTAACGTAATGTATCACGATCAAAGAGCAGAAGTGGGACTGTGTGTATCTTAGTGCATGATATGCATTATCACAGTAATATGTAAGGGTTAAGTCCAAATATGGTATTAGAAAGTACCTTCAGCAACATCCATTTTGGCCAGGTCTGGATAAAGTCCCAAGTATACAAAACCTCTATTTCTTTATAAAGTGAACCAACTAGATCCCTTGAAATTGCAATGAAATTACAACCAATGTGATGTTGACTAGATGCCTATTTCTCACTATTTCAAGATCATATGAAATTAGGAGAAGCTTGTAAAAATTGCTATTATTTAGTCTCCTCCTCTGATCACTGTCAGATACACCATAAAATATAAGAGGTGTTATTTTCAGAGAAGGCAGGACAAATGGTCCACTTTCATGCTAAAACTTTAACAAGGCATACCTGGTAACTTTCCTTGTATTGCTATTTCATCAAATTCATTTGGAAACTTCAAGCCTTCCATTATTCTACCTCCTCCTGTTAAAATGTCATAAAGCAGCAAGCCAAATGAATAAACATCAGCTTGCTGATTGTAAATAACATTTCCTCTGGCAACCTCCGGTGCTCGAAATCCTGCAAATAAATCATTCATTAATCGTTATGATTCATACCAAGCTGAAGCCATCTTTATCCATTTAAGAGCAGCTGACGAAAATGTCACAGGAAGTAAACCAGAAATGGCACACTATTTCTGGGCTGGCAATAGTTTGCATGTGGCAGACCTCCAAAAATACCAGCAATCAGTATAAAGGAAGGGGACAGTACATCAGTTACAGAGCTCCTGCACCATTACACATAAAATAATTAATTTAGCAATGAATACTGAAAATGAAGGGCAAGTCTGCAGTCTTTACTGAAGGTCTAACATTTAACACTTGAAGTCACACCCTCATGCGCAATTTCCAAGACCAAAAGGCACTTTTCAAAGTTGTTGAATTGTTTTGTGCTCTAAAATGGATGCTAATACGTTCTCTCTGAAGTCAAGGAACAGTGCAGGTACTGCCTTTAAAAAAAATTAAGACTTACCTATGCATTACTGAAAATTAAAACAATAATTTTAGCAGAATAACTTCAATATCACAACAACCATACTAAAACAAGACAGCAAAAAATCATAATGAATACATGTAATTTAATTTATTCTCTTTTTAAATCTTTAGGATACTTGATTCTTCTAAAAGGAGTAGGAAGTGGAAATGAATAGGAAGAAAGGCCAAGAGGTGTAAATCTGGCATCACAACTTGTAGTACGATTAGGACTACATTTTGTGATTTTGACTACAGCATAGATTTGAGTTACTTCTTATAGATTAAATAAAAAACATATTAGCTATTTTTTTTGACATAATGCACTGTAAAACAAAGCATTTTTCCATACCTGGTGTGCCTTCAGACGTTTTTATTCCCATTCGGCAACAATACTGGGCAATGCCATAGTCAGCTATTTTTGCAATAACAGCTGAATTGGGATATAGGGTAAAGAGCAACACATTGTGAGGCTTTAAATCACGGTAGATGATCATTGCTGAGTGCAGGTACCTGTTAATCAAAGAAGTATTTATTGAAAGCATTCATAATTCAGGGATGCACCTATACACACACTGAACGCATTATTCCCACAGCAGTAAATTGTGCTTTCCAATGTTAGATATTGTCTCAAAAAATATCAAACATCACCAACATTGACACTGTCTTACTGGATATTGACTTTAGAATTGTTCTGAAATACTATTTACTAACACATAAACACTGCAGTATTTTAGTACCAAATCTTAATCTGAAGTGTCACTGGCAGTTTGAAAACTGAATCTTAGAAGTTTAAGCTTCATTGGTCCCTGAGCTCCTTTGCAGGTTTTGTCATTTTACAGTCACACTTAATAGCTCCTGAGGACATTAATGGACTTCCAGAACTTTAAAAATGCACTAAATTCATTTCTTTGACATTTTAATAAGCAATCAACAGCCACATAAAAATTCCACACAGAGCTCTCACTATTTTTCTACTTATAGGAGTGCAACTTGTTAGCAGAAAAAAACAGGCAATGGAAGTTTGTGTTATATATCAGCTAATCAATCATAAAAATACAAGCATTTGTCTGACCCACAGAATATTCTGCTTGAGATATAAGAAAATATAAGTTTTTCATTTGCAGTATATCCTACTTGCAGCTGTATCCTGTTTTTACAGCAGTGTAGAAGTCACATTTACCTTAAGCCATCAGCTACATGCAGAGCTATCCTGTGCTGAAGCGTTCTAGTTAAACTTGCATTGTCTTGTTGAAGCAAACGATCGAGAGATCCTTTAAGGGCTAATTCCATCACCAGCATCCGAGGACGGATTGCAGCAGCCAGCAGAGACACTAAACTGGGGTGATGGAGGTGACAAAGCACTGCAAGCTCCTGTAAATTGTAAAATCAGATGAAATACAGCAAATAGCATAACCTCTGTAGCTCTGAAGTAAACTCAGAAATGTTCTGGAGTGAAGTCTTGCACTGCACTTGAGCTTTTTAAGCTCTTCTCTAAGGTTGGTATTCCAAGAGCAGCACTACAGAAAAGAAAGGCAATATTTCTTACTTGTCTTAGGAGCCTGAGGGAAGTATGTTTATTGAAAATCTTTACGGCAACCTCTTCTCCACCATAGGATGCACGGTACACAGATCCAAACCCACCGTCACCTTTTCAAGGATAAAATTGAAAAGAATATTAAAAACAAAGGGATATCAACCATTTTTTAAAAAAAAGCTGAAAGGAGCCATTTTTAAAATGTGTGGATCATCTACTGTATTAAGCTTCATGATGAGTAACCCAAACACATAAAAAACAGTGTCCTAGCATATAAGTTAATGGAAAATTGGAAACTCAATAACCTGAAACCTTAAAAAATACATTTCCAGAGAAAAGAAATCTGGAAAATGTTTTCCATATGTTGCAGAACTGACTTCAATAGATTTGTTTACATAAGCTCTCTAAAAAACCCTACAAAATAATGCTTACCCAAGAGAAATTCAGGAGCTTCATCAAATTCCAGGTCATCATTGTTCAACATGATATTTCTAGGCAAATCAGCCAATATCAGATCAGGAGCAATCTGAGCTATTGGAATGGTATGTCTTGGTTGATCTGGATTTACCAAAAGGTCACCTAAGAAAAACAAATGAGACAAAAAAAAGGGTAATCATCATTCAAAAGGCACGTGGATCTCTGTGAGGGCATATGATCGATGTACCTAAATTTAAATTCATATGTGTATGTGTATATGTATGCACACACACACACACACAAACATATATATATATATATATATATATATATATATATATGGAACAGAACATTATTTTTGCCATTCAACTTAATGTATCTTACATGTTTTAAGTGTTTTCAATTATTGTGATAGCAACTATTGCTATGTAACAACACCAAACTAACCAAGAGATTATTTTTCTGTCTACAAAAAGAAAGAATTCTGTTAGTATGTAGAATGTCATCATGAATATTGCCTTTTAAATTACTATTGTATATGGTCCAACCAAAAGATGTAGTATCGGTTTTACTATGTACTGGATTCAGTTCCATGAATGAAGTTGCATTATCGGTGCCATGACAAAATGGTTCTTTTCATTATTGCCATTTATACACGACTATGCAGAGTAGCTGCAATCTGTCCCATATTCTATACTTATACAGACAGCACTTACATAAAAAAAAAAGAACAAGTTGCTTTTGACTTAAGCTGTAATTATTTCTTACAGAAATGAAACATTTTTAAGTAGCATGAAGTACCCAAATGTTATAAAGAGGATGTACATTTATCTACATACAGGTATACCTCTATATACCTCAAATGTCATAAATATATACCTTCTTCAGCTTTTTTAAGTAAGTCATCAAGTAGTATTTTTTGGTGTTCTTCGCCATCCTGAAAGCTGTACAGCGCCCATTTCTTCAACAGTGTCTCCCCTTCACCACATACATCTATATCCAGCAAACCTGGAAACCATTCTTCCATAAGAGAATCTATGTGATCCACAACTTGCCCCAAAAGGATGCACCCTTTAAGAAACCAAAAGAGGGAAATTACAGCCTCAATCTGCCATACTTGCAATTACAAAGCTAAACTCTACATTACAAAGGCAAAAGCACAACAAACCAAAATGCCAAGCTGCAATCAAACTGGAGCAAAAATCAGGCTCATGAATAATTAACCTTTTCTGCAAGAAGGTGCTGTAATTTTCAAAAAACTGTCTGGGTTGTTGTCAAATACTGCTGATTCCACTAGACAATACGCTTCAGGAGACCAATTCAAGTAGATGCCTTGTCTCCAATACATTCTATTAGGACGAAGAGCTCGCTCTAGAAAATACAAAATTAGATTAAAAATCTGATCTCCCATATGAATGTCATATTTTAAAATATTCAGAATAATTCAGGGCACTTTAAATATTTAATTATGATTGTAGGTTTATGCCTACCCAAATTACAAATAAAATAAAGGCTTCAAATTTGCAGACAGAATAGCCCCACAAAAGCTGAATTTCTGTCAACTGATGTTCAGTTCTATAAGGCATATCCTCAAACTAAGTGTTTAATCAGATGGCAAGTCATGCATCAGGCAATGCATGTAGGGATTACAGAAATGCTTAGGTACATTCAGGTTCAAACACAGAATATCTTAGGCAACATATGAAAAAAAGTCAGTGATTTACATTTTCGCTCTATCACACGTTCATGAAATAGCAAGATGCAACTGGAATTCTATGCTGAGGATGAAATCAAATGCCAGGAGAGCAGGCAGTTATAAATCACATTTGTCGAGCATTAGCAATGCATATTTTTCATACTTTATTTGTCACCAGTATTCATAAATCACACATTAAAAAACCAAAGATGAATGGAATTGCAAAGTTCAGCAGATTGATCTTGTGTCAAAGCACGGAATTATTGGAAAAAAATTAAAGACCCCCCCTGCCCTTCAAATAAAAGCAAAGTTTTTAGACTTTCATAAAGGGAGAACTAATGAACCTGAGGAAAAGCAGTTTGTTTTTCTGTGTGGAAGACATATCCTTTCCTGTATTCTTTGTAGAAGCAAGTGGCAATATTGCATAAATATAAGGATTTCCTCCATCTCCAGCACATGAAGGAGAGAAATAGGCTGCTTACAACCTTCACTTTCTTTTGCACACCACTGTAAAGAGCAGGCACTACCTGTTACCGGATATTTCTAAATAACAGAAATGACCACTGTTCTTTTTCTCCCATTTGTGAAGTGGCCAGAAAATAGCTAATGCAAACCAGTGTTGGGGATTAGGGCTTTAGCATGCAGGTGTTGGCATTCAACGCAAACATGCTCACTATTGCTTTAGAAGATAAAGATTTATACCTCTTCCTGACAGCATGTAAGGTGATATTTCAAGCAACCTGTTGATCAGCCTGGACCAAAATCCCATAGGAAAGTATGGCATCTCATAAAGCCTGACAATAATTTCTGAATTTTCACAGTGGGGAAGCTCTATAACAGGTCTGTGATCAGACAAACTGAAAGAATAAAAATATTAGACAGTATTTAATGAGGTATTTTAGCCAAACTGACTGATGACATACATTATTTATTATGTAAAATGTATTATTTATTAATGAATGAATGATTAAAATTATCAGGGAGCAGTCATACTGTATTTGCTTATTCTGCTTGCTTGTGCTAAAGTGAAGTTCTGCTGTAATTTAAGCCCAACAGAACCCCACTAACAATCATTAGATATCAAACATATAAATGTGAGAAAAACCTGAGACACATATATGGCAGGTAAGACATTCAGATAAGGTCTTTCTATCCCAGGACTCTGAAGAACGTAGAGACTCTAATCAATGCAACCATACAAGACTCTCTCCGTTAAGCAAAATAAGTATTATTAAGCACATTAGGGAAATCTGTAACTGAGGCAGAGAAACTGTTACCTGCTTCAGATAAAGCAAAAAGACTGCATTCAAATTCGTAACATTTTTGTGTCACCACATTTAATAACTAGGCTGTTAGGAGGAGATACTGCCTCTGAGTACCTTGACTGTGGTTCTCACTCCAAGCAAACAGGCTATAGAAATTCATTGTTATCTTTTATATTGCAATAAATATCTGTAATGGTGGCACACTGTGATGTAAAGCTAAGTTATAATCTTCCTGCTGCAGTCTCAAAGTGTGGTAACTGTAAAAGAAATATTATCCTCATAAAGCATTTTTTCATGTAAAGATTCCATTTACCCACCATGTTAATATGATGTAAGCTTTATCTGCTACAAGATCAGTTTAACATGTCTGTGAAAGCATTTAGCAAAACGTAGTGTACTAAGCATTAAGTCATGCTTTCATATACCAAACTGCTTTGATGATCACTTAAGCTAGTTAGCCTGATGAGAGGTTTTTATTTTGATTGATCTCTATGGCTCTCATTTGTGGGTTTAGCTCTTGACTTACGTGCTTGGGATTAGTAGTTGATCCTCTCCTAAAGGCAAAGCAATCTGAAACTTTTCCAGTAGCTTAAAGTATTGTGACATGTAGATCTTGGGAAACTTGCTCTTCTTTAAAAGGAATTTTTCCACATCTGAACGCTTTACAATTCCCTTAGGATATTTAGAAAAGCCTTCTACTTTCACGGTCAGAATCTTTCAAAAGAAGTAAAACCATTTCAGGTGTACAGTCATCATTAGATTGCATTTTCCTGACAAACTTTGTTCCCTGAAATATCCGGTAGCCGATTATTTAGAGGAAAAAGCTGACTCAATTTCACAGTGAAACCAAATACTTCCATAATGCTAGCCAGCAAGAAGACAGCAGTGAAAACATTTAACCTGGCCAAGCCCCTAGTGTGTTACCTTTCTTCAGTAGCTTTCACCGTTCCATATTATATGGAAATTTACTCTACACGTTAAATTATAAAAGTGTTCTCTGAAAGGAGCCTGTGTACAGTGATTTTTCATACCAGCACTTCACACAAGCGTATTGGTATAGACGACATGATCTTCTAGGTCTTTTCTCACTCCTCATCCCACCAGCTTTAAAAGCTCAAACTTACATTTTTGCCGTCCCATTTTCTGCACTGAATGAAAGGTAAAGTTTCAGAGGTTAGGAAATCTGAATATATATTAAAAATTTTGAGAGCGTTTCTAGATCAACATATCAATGATGGTTTCACTTAAGCAGTCAGTCTGCTACTCTCCCATCCCAACATGTAAATCTGTATGACTCACTTTCCTCTGCCGTCGGTACCAAGCATACAACGACCCTTCTTCCCCATTCTTACTACTTTAATCCAAAGTTCCGGCTTTCACCTCAACCTATCACAACATATTGCAGGATTACTTTGCATCCCTGGGGCTTTTCTATTCTACGTGTATTTTTGTATCTGATGTAGTTTAAATGATATTGGACATTACAGTATCCAAGAACATAGAACCACTGAGGCAGACAGTTATCTTGAAAGCAAAGGAAACAGAAAGAGCCAGGTAAACCATTCTGGGCCCCAAGAAAATTCTAGACCATGAAACAGTAAAGAAATGGTGAAGAAGAATCACTGACAAGTTACGGTGGTTTGAGACAGGGGAAAATTTCCATGAATGTAGATACAAAAAGTAATCAGGGTCTAACCTGTGCCATGATTTTACATAGCCACTTAGGATCTACAAAATACAGATCTCTTAGCTGTAGTGCTGGGTCTTGAAAATGAAGGAGTACACCTGCACAAAGAATATTGTAATTAGCAACAAATACAGCTATTGAATTTATGTCAATATCTCAGGAGAGTAGAATGCAATCATGGTTTGTTCAGCTTTACTTTTATTTTCAGATGTTTTGTTAGATCTGTAATCTGACCTGGTTTTTGCACCAAGCAACTATGCTCTGTGTGGTCTATTTAATCTTAAGAAGTCTCTACAGCACTGAGATAAGCTGTTACATATATTCACCTAACCACCATTCTATTCAAGATATTATAGTAAGTGCATCTTTCTTCAGAAACTGTGCTGCCTGAACAGCAGGTATGATGCTTTTAAGGAGGAGTAGGATACTTAAATTGTTATAGTTGTGATCCTCTATATCATGGAATTCCTTTATGACATAACAACCTGGATTATCAAACTAACGTTACCCAAACTCAAGCATTTCAGCTCACCACTTTGTGGCAACCTTGTGCAAGACTTAAAAATGCGTACAGGTCAGTCTGCTGCAGATTTGCAACAAAGTGCTTACAAACATACATTGAAGATAGTATTTCACCTGATTCATTCAGAAAGTGAATTGCGTGAGGGAGTTCATTTTCATCCAATTGTAACTGGCTTTCTCGTACCAGTTCCAGTAAGCGTTTCTGATCAATCACAGGAAATTCAACGGGGACTTTTTTACGTTCCAGCAAAATTCTCTTCTCCAGCTCCAGATAGCTGTCAGGAATTAGCTGACCAACCACTGGTTGATCTCTGATCTGTATAGTTAGGAATAATAATCATAACTGTATTAATTGATTCATGTGAAATGCAGACAATAAAACTGAGATGTAAGGTCAGTATGCCCACTCAACAGTAGCACCAAGAAGGAACAAGAACACTCATGTATTGACTAACATGGCTTCTGAAAGGTAGATGTAAATAATTCTTCTTTCAGAATTATAATATGAATGTCTTTCTATAAATGAATACTCAAAGAAGAAAGTATTTCCATCTTACATGTACATAAAAAATGAAAAATGTCTTCTGAGAAGTTCAAAAAGCAGCTTTGATTTGAAGTAAAAGGACTAGATGACCTCTAAAGGTCCCTTCCAACCCCAAACACTCTATACTCTATGAATATATTCATTGGATGAACAGAAGATGTCATACACCTCAGGTTAACACAAGACAATAGGCAAACTAATAAAAAAAAAAAAGATACCTCTTGTAATCTGTAATATTTCTAGATATATCTTTAGATAAACTGGGGGGTAAAGTGTAGTTCAATTAAAAGTCTCCACTGCTGATAGTCAGTGGACAAGAGGAGGGGAAGAAATAAATTTGGCCAGGTTAGTGACACTTAAGGGAAACAGGTGCTTTGCTGCTGTTTCCTGAGCCTGACTTCCTTCCCGGAGACATCTTTTGACCTTTGGTATTAGCTAGCACCCAGCCAGATTTTTCATTCTCTGTGGGTGCTGAGCTAGTCTTTTTGTCTGAGGAAACGGGGAACAATTTTCCCAACATTTCCAAATTGGCTTCTTAATTTGCAATCTTCCTCTCAAAGAAGTTAAGACACCAATGCACTCATAGCATTTTTATATGTCAAAAATGTAATTCGTACCTTGTGAAAATGTAATTAGCACCTTGCGTAATTTCAATGACTCAGAGCACTTGAGGACAATGTTGAATACTTAACTCACTTTGCCTGACTTCTAAGCAGGTACCTTGTAACACTCCTTTCACAAGATGTCTACATTATTTATGGAAACTATCTCCCTTCCTTCAGGCTACCTTACATTTGTGTAGAAGTTTAAACATCAGTTTAAGTCATAGTTGCAAGAGGCGTGGATGTTATAGGTACAGCTTTTAGGTACCTAAGAGTGAAATGTTTTCAAAAAGCAGAACTTCTGAGTGTTGAAGAAGTAGGGTGAGATACAGGGCTACATATACCTTTACAAACACCAGCTCTATTCATGCCTACTGGATGTATGAGAAGTGGAATTAATCCATTCTATCCGAATAGGCCACCCCACTGTCACTTAGCACTCGTTAGCTATTCCTTGAAGTGTGGAATGAAGTTCGGCAGATTATGGATGTGGCTAAGCTGGTAGTTTCTGAGAGAAACAAGAGGTGCATGCACTCTTTCTCTCCTTTGTAACACCACCAGTGTGAGGCTGGTCATAAATACAGCATTTGCTCTATAAAATCTTCCAAGCATTCCTTCATTGTTTTGCTGTGCGTAACATTTTATAGAAGGAAAGTTGAGCTTGTTATGACACTAAAAATGTATTTAATTGTGTTTTTAATTAATGTTTAAAAATGATGTTTTCAACATTGCGAACAGTATGTAGCTTACCTTGAAATGAAGACTCTCCTTTATTATGATTTTCCGAAGTCTGATAATGGAATCTGATTCTTCCGTAGCATTCACAAAGTGATAATCTTGGATTGCTGGGAAGCCTCGCTTATTCAACAGCTCTCTAGTAATTTTACTCATGCAGGCCTTACGTTGTATTTCATCAGAAACATCTAAATGAGTGCCAACAAGAATGACGGGGGATGTTGAAGCTCGAGCCTGTTAGTAAGATCCATACAGTCAATTAACTCAACAGTGAATGTTGATGTTATTGTTTCATATCTACACAAAATGTGAGCAATTTAGTCAAAACAATCTTTTAAGTAAATTTGAAATCTGAAATACTATTTCATGTCTTTATTTGGAGTAAGTTTAAACTGCAATCCCATATAATGGCCTTGACTGGTTAAGCCAGTAAAAACGCATCAGCCTATAAATATGAAAAATAGTTTTTATGGAGAGCATATGGACAGCAGTCTATTTCAAAACAGAATTATTAAAAAATCAGCTTCTTCTAAAAGGAAGCAGTGTAGATCCAGATTTCATATTTTGCAGATTAATAACATTGTCAGTAAAATAGAGGGCCAACTGTATTTTTCATTGAAAGTGTCCAACAAAATGGAAAAGCAAAGGGTTCTCTGCTAGCTGTCATTGGAACAGTGCAGCAATGAAACACCAGCAAGTACTGCAGAGCAAAGAACACATTGGAAATGGTCTTCATCAACACTTAACTGTCTGTAACCCTCTGTCCTGTATCGCTGCTCAAGGTGAAAAGAGTGAAAAAGACAAGTTTAACAAACAGAATCAGTATACAAAGTCATTATGAAACTGCATTGCCCAGCTGTGGCTAACCATCGTACAAAAGGAAAAAGACAAGTAAAACTCACCATGGGGTGATTCCATCAAATGAAAATAAAACACTTAAGAGTAAAAGAAAAATATATCGGCATATTCTCAGACCAATTTCCCTACCACAATCCTGGAATCATTCCTATTAAGAATAGGATACTAAGCATGCACTTAACAGCGTGATTTCAAATGTGCATCTAGTCAGTTTTAGTCAAATTCTGATTTCCCCAGAATTTACAATGGCATAAAAGAAAAAGCAGGTTTAACTCATCATCCCTTTAATACTACCCTTTCTTATTTTTATTGGTCAAATCAAAATATTGCCAGAACATAGAAACTATTCTTCTGCATATCATCTGTACTATTTTAAGTACAAAACGATGCTGATCATATCTTTGTATGTCTACAAATATTTTCATATCCCATATATGATGTATTTCAGCTCTTGTTTCATCTTACTAGTTTTATTTGCTGAAGAGCTTCTTTCCTCTTCCCTTCTCTAAAAGTATATGTGGTTAATTTGCTGCTCACCAACAGCTCCCTGGAAAGTGGAATTCCATTCTGTACATATCTATGGCTTACCTTGATGTTAAAAAGCCACGGCTTCATAGCATCTACCTCCGCTTGTCCTTTGCTGAGATCATAAACAGCAAGATATAAAGCTCTTTGTGTCATAAAATGAGGGTGGGTACTGTAGAACTCTTCTTGTCCTAATGATAAAAAATTCCCACTGTTTAGTACTTCCCTCATTTAACATCTTCAGATTATAAAAAGGCAGCAGAACTCTTATTCTCAGATCACTAATCCACAAATGAAATTAATGCTTAAAGAAAATTATCTAAATTGACAGGAAACCTGTAATAACAATTAATTTTAGATAGGTACTCTGTGGTAGCTCATTGATTGAAGTATGTAAGCTAGTTTTAAATCAAGAAGTGTAAGATTTCACAACTGAATAAACCTGGTTGCTGCAAAGACAACTTGAAAGGTCATGATTCTTTTAAAATGCCAATATTGAATTTTTCCCTCACTCCTTCCTTTCTTCTTCCCTCCCTTTCTCCTATCCTTTCAGCAACTTCAAAATGAGACTCCTAAATTCACATGATTAAGCACTTAAAATTACAATCGAAGCTGGACATTCAGCTTGAATGCTGCTCTTCTGTGCTTATCCATTGTGATACAGACTGCATTTAAATGATCATGGACCAATGTTTAAAAATAACTTTTCTATAGCCTAAAATACCCCTGAATTTTAGAAATGCTTCTGGAGTCCCCCAAACGTAAGAAGTTTTCCAAAAGCCCAAAGTTCAAAGACTGTCCCTAAGCACTTTGTTTTCTGTGACCTTACGGAACAGCGATACTGTAGAGCCTAGAGAGACCCAGACTATAAAAGGAAGAAACCGAGTTGAGTGATGATTCTTCTGGTGACTACAAGCAGTTTCTTAGTATTCTGCAATGACAGTTCTAGAGTGCTGTGGTTGAAATGAGTGGTCAGATGACATCTGGTGATGAGAAATTCCTGAGGCTTTATATTAAATTTGAGGGATTAGCTGCCAATTTACAGAATTCACTAATTTATGAGTGGTCACCTGACTTTTGGTATAAGTTTGCATGATTCCACTGTCCACAATTTGAAATTTCACAGGCTGACCCTAAGAATAAGTAATGCATTAATGTGTTAGAAAAAACAATAGTAAAGGACAATAAGGTCTTGCCATACCTCCAAAATCCCACACATTTAATATAAGCTCTTTCTTCATTTTGCCTTTCCCTTGAATGATCCAGTCTTTTACATCAATGCCTACTGTAGCTATTGGACAGTCCAATTCTGTTTGTTTGCATTTCATGAGTTGCTGTAATAGGGTAGTTTTTCCACTGCCAGTGTTTCCAACAATCATGAGCTTCATTCTATTATAAGGTACGGCCTTCTTCAGTCGTTGTTGAAGAAATCTGGCATAAAAAAGTTTGCAGAACTCACAGAAATGCATAATAAAGAAAAATAACTACAGAACTCAAGACCAAGGAAAAATCTAAACCCATACAATTTTCTTCAAATTTGATATTACTGGGATTTTAACTGTCTATTCTAATTTCTGATTTGAAAATTAAAGCTTAATTCAAAATGTGTCTTTTTTTGTTTTGTAATTACCCAAAAATGTGCTCTGAGCTATACACTTGGGAATATAAGAAACTTATTACAAATAATTGGTAAGGACCATTTATTGCATGGTTTATAGAAGTACCACATTTGAGAACTAATACTATCATATTCTAAATTGCTATAATCTATTTTATGTGTGTGTGTTGACACAATACGATAAGATATGGTACCTTCCATAGAGTAGCATGCTGGATTTCATATGACAAACCAGCACGCTTTTTCAAAAGGATGTATTGTTTTCTTAATGCTTACTGCATATCCCAAGCAAGCAAACCAAGAATATTCAAGAAAAATAGGACAACAAACCTGATAATGTCTCTGGCTTTGCATCCCACATGTTTGAAGTCCAAGTTAAGATGGAGTCCTTCCAAAGGAAGATCCCAGATTTTGGACAGTCTTCCCATTTCATCGGGAAAGAATCTCAAATCGGGATTATGACTTACATCCAGAGAAGTCAAGTTCTCTAGGAAGCCAATCTGAGGAGGAATCTAAATAAAAGAACATTTAATGGGCAATTAAATGTTTAAAAAAAGTATGAGTGTGAATACATAAAATATTTAACATAACTAGGTATTATTTTTACCACTGTAGTTTAATTTTTTTTTTAATAAATGGGCCTTATATCCCACATTAATAAGACAAAGGACCTCATAATGGATGCATTATACAAACTGATTACATGACACATTCCAGACAGAAAAACTTAATAGAATATGGTGATTTTCATTCACAGGAAGTACTATTTGCACTTAAATACCATTTTACTAATAGAATTTACAATGATATGAAAGGTGACATGAAAATCAAATTAACATTGAAAAACTGCATTCAATTGAAAAGTGATTTAATTTTGTTTACATAGAATCTTACACTTTACCTCCTTTAACTTGTTGTGGGACAGGTGTAGCTTTTCTAGCCTAGACCACGCACATGCCTTTTCACTCAAGTCCAAGACATCTATTTGATTATGATTAAATAACAGCTCCCTTAAATTTAATGATTTCCAGTGCATTGGTCCAGGCAGGCTTATGATCTTGTTTTGGCTTAAATCTACTGATCGCAAACTAAAACCATGAAAATAAAAGAGAAAAGTTAGCAAATGAAAAAAATAAAACTGAGATTAACTGGAACTGTATTAATTTTTAAGAAAGAAGCAAATGGATTAGATATCAGAACGGAGAGTTTTCTGATAAGAATGTAGATAAAAGAGAATTACTACTGCAAGCAAAAGTAATTGAGATGATATTACAAGTAGGTCTTCATTACCTCGGAAAAAATATAAATACGTATGATTGAGTATAATGTTCTTCCAATGTATTTGTCAGTGAATAAAATTTCCTGGTCATGAAAATAAACATCCACACTGTACTGTGTGTATATATTTCAGATAGTAAATTAAAGAGTCACTTTAAATAAGTGGACATATTGTGATAATAGTTCACTTTCTCCTTCTTTCTACGATTTGCAGACATGCATGACTCTGTTCAGATTAGTAGAAGACACAGATAAATATGGCTCACAGTCCTGTAGTGCAAATATTCAGTAATTCAACTGTAAACTGTATAGTTAATATACATTTATTCCCAGGTAGCAGAGAACCGAGTTTAGCTTAGGATTCCAGTTACAGGTGAGTGCAGAACCATGGAGCGCACAGTTACGTGTAATGTCTAACTTACTAGAATAAACACATTAAATACCTTAATTGCAAGCTAACGTAATACTAATATGTATTTTCATGTGCTTTTTTATAAACTTCAAATAAAAAAAAGCAAAGGGGGAACTTCCTGGTATTAACAACTTTCTAGAACTCAAGATTCCACTTATAAACCATGGAGCCTCATTAGGTGATCTGAACTGCTCTCCTTCTTGATCCTAACTTAGGAGACTAACATCAGATGGTATGGATACCTCACTCTTTTATCACAATGTTTCTATTAATATGTTTGTATATACATGTATGTGCATAAATTATATCATTTAACTACACATGTATTTAAGAACCACATAAGAAAAATCATGTAATTTCTGTAAGTCATCTGTTGGACAAATATGCTGCTTATGTTACTGTGGAACACAAAGCATGCAAAAGATGCATGCAATTCCTTCTTGATTTGTCTGGGCTGGGAGACATATAACCCGAAAGCTGCACCTTTTTCCACACATCCATTAAATTTGCTGCTGTGAATGTAAACATTAGCATGCTGAAACAGTGTTAATAATGACATGCTCCATGTAAACTTGACTAATGTAATTTCACAAATCTGTGTGGATCTGCCCTCCCCATGGTGCCGTCAGTGCTCACATCTACCTACATCTATCAGATAACTGATCTGATCAGCCCTTCCAGGCACCCCTTCCACAATCTGACTCTAGTGACCTGTTAAGGTCACTAACTTCTATAAAAAAAAAGCAGAAGTCTGATTTTCACATGAGTAGTGCTTTGAAGGTATAGCAAAATAAAAGTCACATGCATCTTTATCACAATTCCATCTAGAGGAAGTGTCGTTCTTTGAGAATAAATATCTTGTGATATTTGGGAAGTGAAAAACTAATCTCAGTAGCCTTGTGCAAAAGTCTCCAGAACTTCTTGAAAAGGAAAAACTTGCCAGTATCTTTTTACTGTTGATTTCAATAAAATAATAAATTCATTCTGGTCTTCTCAGCAAGAATTGTCAGCTTCAGCAGTCAAGCAATATATTTTCAATAACAATTATTTGAATCTGAGGAACAGAATTTCTCAAAATAACGAAGAAAATGTGACTGATTTGTCTTCAGTTAAAAGCTACTAAGTTTTGGATTTAACATGTTAGAGAGGATTTCCTGAAAAATCAGTAAAACATGCATTATTTTCTGCTTAACAAAGGTCTTTCCATAAGATTTTCTTCCTCAAGAACTTGACATTAACTTCAATAAATAAAATAATAACTTACTGTGGTAGAAGAAGAATTGCTTCTGGAACACTAATAAAACGATTTTGGGATAATTTTAAGCTTGTTATGCTGGATGACAAGTCAGGTATTATTTCTAGAGCAGAAAAAGAGGTTAATCCTATTACTTTTCAGAGCTGTTTAAATTATTTTTAAGACTGGAATTTTCTAAAATCAAAGACAGACTAAAAGGTCAGTCTATTGTCTTCTATACACAGGTCTTTGTAGAAGCTGCTAAAGGCAGAATCTGAATATTTTTTAAAGCCTATTTAAAACTAAACTCCCCAAATGAAAGTAGTTTAGAACCAAGTTAATGTATTGGTTTTTATCACGTTATTATTATATTTCATCTCATATTGGCATTAAACACTTAAATAATCTTACTTACACTTTACTGTATTGCCAGTATACATAACATTCCCATAATTCGCCCAGTGAGTTGTGGGTCTTATGCATATAAAAATGACTCTAATGGTTCAGCTGTGTTTAATGCAGGTATAAGAGCCACCTTCTGAAATATTGCAACAATAATTTCAAAACAGAAGATTTTGTGTCTTGAAGACAGAAGTAAATTCTGACAGTAACTTATGAACTCCTGCAGTATCACTAACATCTCATTTATGTAATCTGTAGTTTTCATAGGTAAATTAATTTAGACACCTTTGCATAAAATACGCTAAGCCACCGAAATGCACTCCAGACTCAATTCAATTTCTTAAACACTTGGTTCTAGTGAAGGTGATCTGCCCTGTGGTATCTGAGCTATGTGCACCATGGCTTGGAGATACAACATAGGAGCTACGGAAAATCTGGAAAATCTGCTTTTTCTGGACCAGAAGCTGTTAGCCAAGTGGGATACTTCAGGGCATCAACAATGACACCTGCATTCAGGCAAGTAAATCAAATATTCTATCGTATTCAGAAGACAATGCTGGATGTAACGTGGTAATATTTAGAATGATAGAATTAGGTTGGAAAAGACCTTTAAGATCATCAAGTCCAACCGTTAACCTAACCCTGCCATCCCACCACTAAACCATGTCCCTAAGCACCACATCTACCCATCTTTTAAATACCTCCAGGGATGGAGACACAACCACTTCCCTGGGCAGCCCATTCCAATGCTTAACAACCCCTTCAGTGAAAAAATTTTTCCTAATATCCAATCTAAACCTCCCCTGATGCAACATGAGGCTGTTTCCCCTCATCCTATCCCCCATTAACCAGGGAGAAGAGACCAACACCACCTCCCTACACCCTCCTTTCAGGCAGTTGTAGAGGGCGATAAGGTCTCCCCTAGCCCTCCTCCTCTCCAGGTTAAACAACCCCAGTTCCCTCAGCCACTCCCCATCAGACTTGTGCTCCAGACCCTTCACTAGCTTCACTGTCCTTCTTTGGACATGCTCCAGCACTTCAATGTCCTT
Organism: Egretta garzetta; assembly: GCF_000687185.1. Taxonomy (NCBI): domain Eukaryota; kingdom Metazoa; phylum Chordata; class Aves; order Pelecaniformes; family Ardeidae; genus Egretta; species Egretta garzetta. The sequence continues at coordinate 926,914 of NW_009259250.1, forward strand.
CTTGTAGTGAGGGGCCGAAAACTGAACACAGTATTCAAGGTGCAGCCTCACCAGTGCCAAGTACAGGGGGAAGATCACTTCCGTAGTCCCACTGGCCACACTACTGCTGATACAAGTGAGGATGCTTGTTTGATATGTATTTCAGAACAGTATTAAACCTGTATTAGTACTAGATTTGCAAGCTAATTTTGAATGATTCCCTCTGCCTTGAACCTTCCCCAACACTATGTACAATCTCAGGTACACTCAGCCATTTTCATAGCACCCACTACAAATATAAAACCAAGATGAGATACATCGAGTCAGAGCAAACATCCATCAAGCCCCATTAGAATCATAATACTTCCAACAGTGATCAAAAGCCTGTGCTTAGGGAACTGTACAAACAAGGACAAACATATGTGGTACTCTCCTTTTCTGTTCTCCCAAGACTCCAAATACTGGTGGCTGAGGAATTTTGTGACTTGGAATGGTTTCTAGAAGGCAGATCCTGTTTTCACAGATACTTACCAAGAGCATTCATCCTGGCGTTGAACTGCTCCAGTTTTGTACAGCCTATGAAGACATCCTCAGCAAGAGATGAAATACTGTTCTTACTAATGTTTAAAATTTTCAGTTCTTTCAAGCTTATGGGTGAACACAAGCATAAAATTTTGTTTCTATGATAACAAGAAGAGAAGAAAAATCCAGGTTTTATTCAGACACTATTAGCTAAAAAGTGAAAGTAAAGAGTATTGATCTGACAATGCTATCCTTACACTGGTAAACCAAAAATAAGACTTGCATCTATATAGACTGACCAGTCAGCAGAAATACTGGGACATGTGGCAACATGGAATAACATGACTCATATGAAGGTTGTTTTAAATAATTTGGAGAGCAAATGTCAGAATGTACTACAAGGTGTCATTTCCTAATGACATACTGCAGCTCAATCCCACACAAAGAGCACTGTTGCATTTGGGAGTAGTTCTGCTTACTAAAGATATGTGTTTGCAGGTTTATAATCACAGAATGACTACCAATCTAAAAAAAAATAAAAAATGGAATTCCATATAGGGGATACAATTCAGGATGAGTATATAACATTACAAACAATGTATTCTGGGAAGAACATCAGAAAGAGACAAAGATCCTCAAAATACAGAGAAAAAAGAACCATGCAGCACTGTTTTGCAAGGGTAATATTGCTAATAAAGTTCAAAATAAAGCTAATGAAGAAATGCAATGGAATTTTGAATTTAAAATATTGCTGTTGTAAATTTTATTCCCATATTTCATACTATTTGCTTTAGTTACATATGTTGCTATCTTTATTCTGTGTGAATTTCTGTGTAAAAAGTATCACCACCTTATTTAAAATAAATTACAGGAGATCAATGTGAGACTATCTGCTGTTTACAGAGCATTCTTAAGAATTCCATATAGTTATTAATTTTTTACTAACAAATACAATAAAAAGTGCTGGTAAACAAAAAATTACTTATTTTCTTTGCTCCTGATATTTAAAATATATCCATTTTATACTCAAAAAAACCTTTTGGTGAATATGAAATACAGCAGAAACTGTATTCTGCATTCAGCAAACGTGGTTGAATATTTTAGACAACACAGGCAGTCCTGTGGATGAATAGTATGGCAGTAGAAAAACGCTCGCCTACGACATTATTAGTATGTTACTGAAACTGCAATGCTATTAGATTCTGCCAAGGCCCACAGATATTCTCATGTACTTTGTAATACAACACTGAAAATTGTAGCGATTTACACATTTGGAAGATAATGTCAGTGTTTCACTGCTGACTAAACAATCCTTTCCATGCTGTAACAGTCAGCGTTCTGGATGACAAGTATATTATTTTCTATTATGTTTGTTAAGCTACAGTCCATTTACTAATGCTACTCACCCTTCTAGCAATAGCTGTTCCAGATTTTCAGCAACATCCATAAGAAATTCAGGAGTGCACACCAGCTGATTGTATGAAAGATTAAGTTGCTTTAGAGTTGGACATCTGAGATACGGATCCAAAGCAAAGGAAGGTCCAATGTCATTTCGAGAGATATCAAGATTTGCAATACAATTCATTTTCAGTAAATAAGTTGGAAAAGAAGTAAATCTGTTACTGTGCAAATCCAAGTAAGTCAAGCATTTCAAGTTCTGAAAGAAAAGGATAATTTGTCTTTAAAAAGTTAAATGAAAATATGGATTTATACGTTTTAAACTAACTTATATTTTATATCATTTATTCATTTACTTACATTTCTCTCACTAGGCAAAATAGCAGAAAACAGCAATCATAGCAAGGTAACCCATAATATTTCTACTACAGTATAAAATACAAAGCATTCTTCAAAATTAATTAGCTCAGTTTCATAGAATTTAAGAGATATGAATTGCCTGCAGTTCTCAGTTACATTTATGTAATTATGTTACTCAACATAACACATCCTAAAGCAGTTCTCTGCAGTAAATGACTTAAAACAGTTCCATGAAAATACTTTTATTTCTAGCTGAACATAAATTCACTGAATGAAAACTGAGTGAATGTATGAAGCATGCAAAAATAGACACCCATATTCATGAGTAGCATTGTTATGGGTACATTGTTAGAGACAAACAATTTATTGTAACTAATCTCAACTTGTATTACAAAAAATTATGCAGAATTACTTCACACAGTTGTTCTGGAATGTTTGTAAGAGCATTTTGGTGGAGCTCCAGTTTCTCAAGGTGTTCCAGATGACTAGTTAAGCAGCTATTCTGGCTGATGGCATCAATGTTCTCCAGCTCATTTGATGAAAGATCTAGTGACTTTATATATTCTTTCTCTGAGATCAATGAAGAAAGACTGTCTGATGGTCTTATATGCGGTGAAAATTTTGAGATGCCTTCTATTAAAACAAAAACATGGGAAAATTAGCATGATTTCATGTAATTAAAATTAAGATCAATCAACTTGGGATCCAAAGATGCAGAAGACAGTGAATGTTTGGATATTAGTTAAGATACAAATACATGACGACTTCTATTAAGAGACAGAAATTTATAAGACAGTAGGGAAGAGATGGACACTTATGCACTGCACAACAGAGGTAGCTTTTGAAAGCTAATAAGGGTACTCATGAAATTTCATTGCCTGTTTAATTCTGTATAAACTACTTGCAAAGCCCAGGAAAAAAAAAATTCCCTATATATGCATTATTTGTACTCCACTGTAGTGTTTACAAAATGTATCCTCCTTTTTGTAAACAAATATATAATCTTCTAAAATCTTTGCATGGTATCCTTGTGAAAGTATTAAGGATGAAAAATCCGTTACATATGTTAAATTGCATAGCTTGCTTACTGGGGGATTCATCTGAGGGCAAGAATCTTCTTCTTTGTTTCATTCGTGGTTCATAATCCGAGCCAGGTCCCTGGAAAATTCCAGAAGAGAACAAAAACCAGTTATGGACATATTTAGATAATTTTGGATATCCACATTCAGTACATTTCTTTTTATTGTGGTTTCTTTTTATCAGAACTTCCAGGGGGAACACAAAGAAACTGTACATTTAAACAAAAAATAACAGTGGGTCACATCTTTGTAAAACTTACTCATCCATGCAATATGAAGGAACGGTAGAATTAAAGTGCAATGGAAGCAGTGCATTTTTTGGCAACCTAAACTGACTTTCACTAGCATGGGGTGACAGGATGGAGCAGGATGTTACAAAAAATAACATTCTCCAGGGAAGCCAGTCTCTCCACTTTCACTTTACAGTCAATGGAAAGAGACAAGCTCCTTTCAAAGGAACTTGACTTTGATTCCATCGATTTGTCCTCTTATGTCTTCTTATGGAATCGGTCTCTCTTCATTGATCATAGTAGCATCCTGAAGATGAGCTTCACTAAGGGGTAGTTAAGTCTTTGTGAATAGGCCCACAGTTCTTGTATCTGCATTTGAACATCAGACTGGAAATTTGAGCAATTCACAAGAACGTGTACTTTTTATTGATCATAAATTTTTGCTGAAATAAAATCTCATCTGTACAGTGATCTGGCGCACAGTAATTGCACAGCAATAGAAGGAAATACTGAATGGCAACAGTGAGACAAGAGCCCATATGGTTCCATGACCTTTCCTAACACTTGATTATTAACAATTTTGCAGTAGGCAACACAGATGGACTTATAAGAAGCCTGGAATGAATAAGGATCTGACTTACCACAGAGTAGGAATGTCGCGGCAGAGTAGGAGAACCTCTTTGAAATGCCAATTCCCTACAATGTAAGTCAGCAACAGCAATGGAATTGGACTTCTTTTTTGTAAAAAGTGAACCTTCACTTCCTAGTAAAAACAATAACACAGGAGGACAAATAAGTATTTTATTATAAGTAGTTTATTATAAGAAAATGTATTTGAAGATGAGGTTCAAGATTCAACTGTAATATAGATGCTGATATATAATGGAGAGACACATTTCAAAAGCACCAATATTGGCAGGATCTCACTGATTAATTGTGTGTGCAATAGGCCAAGAATGTTGTCAACATGTTTTAAAGTGCATGGGCCATACTAACCTGACATGCTCCAAATATGACCTGCAGCATATTACATTGACGCTTTATAATTTGAAATTTCCAGCAGGTTGGGATTATTATACATGTTTTGTAACACATCTTGCTACTATGTTACTGCAGTGTAACCAACTTTTTAAAATAGAAGACTGTTGTATTTTAATAGATAAATTTGCACACATTTATTGAGAATGAAACATCAAATGCCATTCTGGCTTTGGTGATTTAGGGTTATCTGGACCCATTTAATGTTCCTCTTCTCAAAGCTACTTTTAAAATTCCTAAAATCACTCCTGTTAGAAAAGCCTGTATTTTTTTACCATAATTTTCATATGACCTTACAACTTTTCTATGTGGGACAAAAAATAGTACCTATCAGTATTAAATGTCTGTGCTATAGTCCTACAGAAAAGAAAAATGGTGCTGAACGATATAAAGGAGAAGAAACCAAACAGAACAAAACAGAACCAAAAAAAATTCCTTAGGATTCTCTGACTCCAAAATTCAAACTTGTCATCTGTGATGATTTTAACTACCCAACAGCTCTAAAACAGAGCAACATCTGAACAAACAAAAGGCTTGTTGTAAATTTAGGCCACTTACTCTTATTATTAAGCTATTGATATTACAGACAGAAATGCTGGTTTTTATAAGTTAAAGGCATTCAGATTTCCTGACATAGTTACCAAGAATGATGTTGGACTGAACATAAGACTTCTCATTTACACTTTCTGATCAATTAGGTATCTTTGGGATAGGGCTTGTTTCACTTACTGTATTTGTTAACAATATAGTCTTCTATACCAGACTTAGTTGTGCGCACTTTATTTACAGACAACCCAGGGAACAGGGATTTGTAGATCACAGTACACCTGACTTCATGATGAGACAAAACATGCTCTTGAAGCACGTGCTTTTTGCTATTGATTATAAAGGCAGCGTATGACAATAACTCAGAAACAGACATCAAAATAGTCAGTATCTAAATTTGGTTGGATGAATCCCACTCTTTCTCTCTAGAAGAAAGAGAATGCATGAAGAACTAATTTTAAGTGCATCACTCAATAAAATGCTTTAAGGTCCTAATTGTGTAGATAAAGCACATACTTGCTCATCATAAACTATTTTCCAGTGTTACAAGAAAATTTGAGATAAAAATATTTTTTCATGGGAAGTGTTTTATCTCAAATACAAATGAACAACTGATTTATGGCTATGGTCTAGCCGTGATACACTAGATTGGGATTATAAAAAGAAAAAAAGAGAAGAAAAACCATTACCTTCACTATCAATATCATCACTCAAAGGAAAAACACTGTCCACAAGTGGGTCAGAAACAAAATTCCAATCATAGTTTTTATCCACTCCATCTTCAGCAAAGTTTAGATCAGAGTAGGCTCTTGGTCTGTTCTCTGAAATACTCTTCATCTGAAATTTAAGTACCATTCTTGCCAGTGCAGAACCTGCATCTGTACGTATAAGAAACCGAAAAGATAGCATATTCTCCAAGAAATCCAAATAACTTTAAAAAATAATAGAAAGAACTTGATTTATTTTCAAGGTTTGGCAGTCTTTCTATAACATGCTGAATGCTATGAAGAGATCCTCAACTGAAGGTCTTGATCTAAAACATTTACATAGTACTATCAAGAAATATTAACACATTTTGTATAGCAAATTCTATATATACTCACTTTGTTTTCTTAATGGAGTAAGTTTATCTGGGAACAAAGGAATGAGCCAGGAAGGTTCTAGTCTCCCAATACCAAATCCTCCCAGACATATACTGCTGTTGGCGACATCAAGGCTAAGCTTCTTTAAGAGCAAGCTGATGATTTGGCTATCTCCTCTCTTTATACTGATGGTTAGAGCACTCCGAACATCCTGCTCTCGAGCACCATTGGCTAATAGCAATTCCACCAATTTAGGATTATTTCCTTTCTCACAAACCTAAGAGAGAAAAGCAATTAAAAAAATTTATGCAAGGCACTCAGACTGCATTAAGAGTATTGTTTCAAATTCAGATTCAGTATTTTTAGGATCATGTCTCTTTTTCAATTATACAATTCCCTACCCCTCAGAGCATGTGCCAGCCTAAGGCATCTGAGTACCATCTCCCATTTTTCTGAAGTCTTTGCCCAAAATGTAACAAACGCCTAAGTTCTGTAACTGTAATTCTGCCACGAGTGCACACGATTTCCAGGCAAAAATGAATGGTAATTTATGTAGTTTGGTTATTACATGCGGTCTGTGGCAACTCCATTTATTTATCTGTTCAGTGGAAAAAAGACACTTAGGAATTATTTTGCCATGTCACCTGGATATCAGGTCACAGTTAGATTGCACTGGGTATTGCTGCTGTGTTCTGCCAAATATATGATTACATGAAAAGAGAAAGGAACCCAAAAGCACAAATTTTAAAGCAATAAAACCATATATATTTTCATATATTACCTGATAGATCAAAGAGTTTGTCTTTGTCTTCTTATTAATATCAGCTCCCAGTAGAATTAAACATTCAGCCATAATACTATTGTACTCAATGCACGCTTTTTCCAGCATCATATTTTTTAAATCATCATTTTCAGCTATTTTAGCAAAACATTTACAGCACAGGCTTTGAAACTGAATGGGAAGACAAACAATCAAACTTAGGACAAAAAAAGCACCAAATTTTTCAGCTGTGGAGCTGTCAAAAGAGAGAAGATACCTGTCGATCTCGTTGGTCAGTGAAACACATAGACATCTGGTAGAAAATGACTGTGTCAAATGATTCAAGTACCAGCAGCTTTGCAAAACAAGGTGAAAAACCAAGAATTGACAAGATTGCATGAAATCCCTAAGAAAACAGTGAGAAGATTGAAATAAATAACAGTGTTAAAAAGTGTCGTTTTAAAATAGGTCATGCAACAAAATCAAATTTCAACCACAAGATACGTACTTCAATTCTTTTTGTCTTGCTTTTAAACATGCAATAATTCACAAATTGAAGAAGATCAGAAGGCAGAAACACCTGATGTCTCTGTCTTTATATAGCTGTAGTTTCATGCTTGCTTAGCTGACCCACTTAAACAGATATTAACTGACACTTTGAAAAGCCAAATTATGCACCATAATATCTGACAACATCCTGCCTGGCAGTGACAAATGTATTTGTTATTTCCTGAAAATGTACCGAGGAAACAATCTCCTTCTAAGGATATGGAATGAATATGCATCCCCTGTCCCAATGTGTTGCTTTGTAATCCGTGAATTTAAAAAACCCACAGAGGCTAAATGAAAAACTTAACAGGTCTATCTAAAGAACTAAAAAGAAATACAAATTATCCCATGATTCTGCAAGCGAAGTTCATCTAGGGTGAACTGGGTAAATTATGGACTTTTTATCCAAACCTAACTGAGACTAAATCACTTTAAGTAACTTTCTTATTCCCCCACATTATTTTGATTTCTCTCTACACTGGTTGCTAAGCTAAACTTGGCAGGGTTGGGGGGAAAACAGCAGTAAAGAAGGGAGGCTGTGCTTGTGATATTTTCATAATAACCTGAAACAGAAGTACAGAAACTCCCACAGGAAGCTGATCTGACAGGCAAGCTCCACTCCGCTAGAAAATGAAACTGGCAACAAACAGGGAAAGCTTCTGAAGCAGAGGAAACAGAACTTTCGTGTGAGGAAGACTGTACATGTGTTTGCAGACAGAACAAGAACTCTCCTTCCATATTCAGAAGTAGATTCAAAGTCTGACACAGTATTCCAGTAATACCCTTCTTAAATACAGCATTCCTACACTAAGCTTATTGCTGGTGACAGGGCTGGGAACTAAGCTATTTTCTATTAATTTTCAAAGAAGGGCAATCAATACTATAATGATGTTTACTCCATTAAATGGTTACAGATTGACTGAATGATGGCCCGTGACTGAGAAATTCGTTCTAGTTTGCAGATCTCAGAAGTCTTAGACAAACACCTAAACCTACACTTACGTATTCTGGATTGAATATATGCCTCCAAGAAAACCATCACTACAGCAAACATATTGGTTTAACTATAAAGGTTTATACTAATCTACTAATTGCAATATAATCTAAATGAAGTAATTAAAATAAGGAATGACACTCCAAATATAACTACATTAAAATAATTTTCTAAGGTTTTGCCTTGCACTTTCATCTTTGTACATAGAAATAACACGTACATGCATCTGAATTTCAGTGACCTCTTTAAATCGCCGCAGAGTAGAAACCAGAACTGTTGACAGGACATGCATAGTTGCAATACACAAACTCTTTCTTGTAATCAAGGAGCATAGAAGACTCAAACCCAAACACTGTATGTCTAGAAGAAAAAAAGAAAGATTAATAATGTTGATTATTCAGACACTGACTGGAATAAACCCATGACCTAAGTAGTGTTACATTACTAATATTCCAGAAGGTTATTTGCATAAGCTATTACAGGGCCAGGCATAACTACAAAGTGGATGAACCTGAGGACTATGCAGTAATGCAGCCTTTTCTTGCCATGTAACCTACATCACATCCAGTACTAAAGAGTGTAACAGATAGATTACAGCTTCTATGGTTAATCAGCCCCTCTTACTACATCATTCACATTCAACTAACAAAATACCTTCCCTACCTTGTTCATCTGGATACATCTGTAGGGTGTGAAGCACAGTGTCAGTAGCTCCTTGCTGGGTTAAAATTTCTAGCGCACCAGTGCACTCAGCTACAGAAGCAAGTAGTTTTAATCCACACTTCTGAATGCTAGGATTTCCAATAAACTAATGGAGAAATGAATATAAAATCAGATCAAGTTTGTTCGGCTTAAAATGGCAACAGAAGAGTTGATAGTTCTTAAAGTTGTTCTTTAAGAACAAGCGATTCTCGTTCTTAAAGCATGTGAAATTACAGCTGATGTGACAATTAATAACAATAATCACAATTTCAAAAAGGTTTCCTTTTCAACCACCAGTTTCAACCATTCATAATGTCCCCAGATTTTTCACCTTTGATTCTGAAAACATTCCCTTGCTATTTTTCTAATGGAGAGTAGGATTTTTTTCCTTGAAAGTTTCAGTACAACCATTCAGAAGTTCACACCATTTTGCTAGGACAAGGAGAGTGAGAAAATGTATTTACTTTGTGGTTAAAAAGGAACAAAAATGGTGTTCTTTGAGCAATTGAAAAAAAATATGAAAAGAAAAAGATATGAAGCAACATATGTGTTACCACACCCCATCCAGGTTTTAAAAGCTTTGGGTTTAGTTATATAGCAATTCAATAGGTTATTTTTGATTATTTTTCCCAATTTCCCCTCCACTTCTAGATGAAGGAAACCCAGATGAGGCCTAGATCTGAACATGTACGTAGCTGTCACAGTGAGGAGCAAATCTGCAAAATTATTTCAGTGAGGTTGTGCCCATCTTCCTCCTTATTCTCTAGTTTTTCATTAAAATATGTTAATTTCTAGCCCTTCTGGGTTGATATTGTAGTACCCCAAAACACAAGCCATCTGAGTCAGAAAAAGCAATCAGGATGGTCACAAAGCACTGGAGACTGTAATTGATTCTGAAGTAAAAAATAGTTTGCCTCCTTTGTTAACTCCTATATCTTAGATCTTTAGGTCAAGAAATGTCTTTCAGACACTCTAGCACTGTTTTGCCAATAGATTATTTGTTCTGATTTTTATAATAAATTAAGAGACATGAATTTCCTTGACTGAAGGTGTTTGGCAAGCTTAAAATTGTTGAGAGACTTCTAAAAAATTGTGAATTGCTACATCCATTTTGATTGCGGTCATGTAAACCTCGTAAACCTTGTAGAGGTGGGATACTTCTGAAGGCCATGAAGTTAAACCTTTTCTATCACTGGGATTTAAGGTTAATTTGCTGTGCAAAGTGCCTAGTGTAGTCTGCTTCAGCCTTTCACTTTTCAGCTTCCCCTTCAAGGCACTGTGATCATTCTGTTTTCCAGTGGCCAGAAAAAGTTATAGAATTGAATAGTGAAAAGAATGGAGACAACTGAGAAACACTGCTCTGTTGAAAGCAAAGCAGTATGTATCCCCGAAAGCCACATTAAAGAACTACTCAGTTCTATGTGTAGTTGAGGTGTAGATATGAGAACACTTTTCATGTATAAACTAGTCCGTTAAAAAATCACAAATAAACTCCATGCTTGAAAAAAAAAAAAAAAAAAAGAGCCTTGTTTTTATAAATTTCATTTAGAGTTACTATATAAAGGATCATATAGAACAGAAAGTAAGAAGAAACCCCAAATGCTAAATGAAACTCATGAGTTAAGATTAATTCTATCAGATCAATAGAAAAATCAGTGTGGAACTAAAACCTACAAATGATTCAACACCACAAGTGTAAAATAGTGACAAAATGCATTAGAATAAAGCTTTAACTATACCCTATTCAAAGCACTGAGCACCAACGAATGAGTTCCCTCCAACAGACACTGGCTTTTAATAACTTTTAGTGTAAGCGCAAAAGCTGCATCTCCCACATCTCTGGAAGAACCATTCTGGTGTTCATTCTTTGTATCTGCAACAATGAAAAACAGCCTTTCTCAGAAGAACAGATTAATATTCTCCCCAGTATTAACCCAATATTACAATCAAATTGAACACACAGGTTTTAACAACTGACTTCGAGGGCATATTTCAAATCTTATGACATTTTCAGAATGCTGTAGTTACAAAGACTGGAGTCCCTCCAGATTTACATTGTAGTGTGAGTACATTGTATTTGAAATGATGACTTCACCATATGTTTGCTCGCTGCTTACTCTGAAAACGCAAAATCACGCCAAAGAATTTTGCCTAAGGTACATTGCAATATATTCCTTTTTGAGCTATGGAGTTTCTTAGTGTTCCTGATACCTACTTCAGAATGCCTCTTCCTTCTGGAAAGGAGACACTATAGAGAAGCTATAAAGCAGTTGCCCTTTCTCACCTGGCAGCATATCATAGGCCAAATTTTACCCACAGATGACATAAGCGCAAGGTGAGTACAAATAAAAGAACAGAGAAAGGTCTTTCAGATTTAAATTTCTTGTAGCTATTGGCACTTGCAGTCAAGTGGCACTAAGAAAATACCCAGAAATCCTTTAAAAGTCACTTCAGCATTCATATTTGTTCCGATTATTATCTTCCACATGAATTACTTTTTATTCTCTAATTAACCTGCAAGTTCCAACATCCAGTTGGCACTCTCTTTGTTTGATTACAGTTTAGAAGGGCCTCACTTCCAGGGTACTGGCAAAAAAAGCACCTTGCCTACACACTAGAATGCATATGTCAAGTCTTAATCCTGCTGTAATACTGCTGTTTATTGAAAAAAAAGGAAAGTATTAGGATTACAATTTGAAGAACAGAAGGAAACTGAAAACCTGAAATCAGTCTGCATATTAGCCAAGTTACTAGTTTCGGAGTTATTGGTTTTGTAAATGTTCAACTAAAATTGTTGAGGCATACTTGCAAAAAGTTGTTCTGAAAAAAAAGCAGTACTGCATGTCTGTATTCTCACACTTACTATCAGAGGAAAAAAACAGCAATAAACTGATAAGAAAAGTAAAAACTTTCCTGAAATTCTACTAAATGTATAGAACTAACAAAGAACATATTTTTCCCACTGTAGATTACCTTTAAAGAGGTCGTTGGGTTTTTTTTTGAAAGGAATTTCTGAGCTAGTTAGTTTGGCTTCTCCATTTCTGTAGAAAATAGTATATAATTCTATATTTCATATTTTCAAATCACTGTCTGTATTTTTTGGTGTCAGAGGTCCAATCTCTATGTTCCTTCCAAGAGATATTATTAAAACAATTGCATTTTGTGGTACAACAATGTTGATGTCATTATCACTGTTTGCTCTCACTTAAACGGTATCTATGGTGAAAATACACAATCACAGCAATAGCTCCACACTCATTCCCTGAATTAATGGAGCTAACTCTTCATTGATGAAATCAAGGGGAAATTAGCAGTGATAATTTTGGTCTGTTACCCTCAATACCTCAAAAGTTTTCCTCCATCTTGTATGTTCTTAAAGAGTTACAGCTGCTCTCTGCTATGTACAGAACTCTGGTAAATTTTCTGAAGTCCCATTAAAGACTGTCTCATTAGATAAGAAAGACTAAACTCCACCTATCTAATTCTATTCTCTGATTTTTTGTGTGATGCCACATTGATTATATTTTTGGATGACTTACCAGGCATCATAAAGTGTAAAAGGACTCGAAGTGCTTCCAGTTGTACAGAAAGTGATTTTTCATGTTTCCTCATGGCTTTTACAGCTTCTGATGCAGCTACTGTCATTACATCCAGATGAAGGAAACTGAAAATATTGTTTATTACATAAATAAAAAGAATGCATTTCTAAATTTTACATGTATTTGCTTCCCTAATTAACACTATATCATATCCCTTTGGAACACTGTAAATCTGGTTTGAGCTATGAAATATAAATTAAACTATAGGGTTTTTTTCATCATAGCAAATCTATTATTTTCATGGCATTCCATGAATTCAGTCTACGTAATTAATTCCACTCTAGACTACAGAGAGGTAATTTTTGATCCAGTCCAGAACATTGATACACAGGAAGTACAGTATTTCATTCAGGGTGAGTGGTGGATTCATATATTTTACTTTGATTCCAGTCCAGTATGTCAAAAAATACATCTTCCTTAATCCAGTGCTCCACAATTGTCATAAAGTACTGGTGAATTGTCAGATACTTGTAGAATAAACAGAAAAATATCAAACATATTAGGTTCTAATCTTGGAGAAAAAAAAAAATCTCAATGTCATTAGCATTCCTAGAAATGGCAGTAGCTGAAGGCCGCTAATTCACTTTTAAGGTTATTTTCTTCTTTCATTTTATAATACTTTCTATTCCTGTGAACATGTTTATGGAAGTTTTGAGATTTTCTTCTTTATAACATGAAATTATTCATAAGAAATTCTGTGACTATATCTTAAGTCTATAATTTTTTCACAGACGGCTTAGAATATATAAATGTCTCAGGGAAGGCTGGAAAAACTTGGCAAGACACTTGGAATCACGTTCCCACCCTGTATATCAGTATTTATGAGTGACAAGTTTGTTTTCTAGTCATGTTCTAGAGCATTTGCAAAAGCCAACACAAAAGTAATATTAACACAATGTTATTTTCATAATCAGAGTTAATATTGTAGGAAATTTCTTTGCTCTCAGTGGAATTCAGTGTGGATGAGAGACCACCTAGCGATAGTCAATTCAATCCTTATTGCTCAAGAACCACGAAGGGAAGAACATATGTCCATAAGCTCCCCACATACGTCCACCTGGGCATTTGACTATAGGGCTTACAAAATTCAATGTCTTGAACAGGGCTGTCAGCCTATGATCAATTTTAATATCAGTGAAACAGTCAATACTTTAAATGTAATCAATTACAGCACTGAATCTCACAAATCTTCAATTTGGAAGTCACCACTTATTTCTAAGTATATTACCTTCCTTCGAAAACATGATTCAGAATTCTGCAGGCACTTTCAGCCACTTCAGGAGAATGTGGATGTTTCCTCATTATATCCAAAACATTCATGTGTATTCCTCTAGCCAAAAGTTTCTTCCTAATATCTACTGCAACACAAAATAGCAATCATCCTCAAGTAAATCTCTCTCTCTTTATGTATAATTCTCAAAAACAATAGAACTGCTTTTCCCACCATTTTTTCAATTTTTTTCCTCACCAAACACATATTATGTAAGTATAAATTAGAATGGGAAACAATTTGAGCTGAAGCTGACTTCTGTTTGCACAGCTTAATCAAATGCATTATAATTCCTGAATGCCTAGTATGTTTAAATACATCTGCTATTTTTACTTACAGAAAGTTAAGGAAGGAGAATGCACAGCTTTACTTTTATTTTCAAAAATGTTTATTCTTAAACAATTTTTCCTATTAATTGCACTCTCTGATCTTTTAGGAAAGCTAGAATTTGAAACTTTCCAAAAACCTTCTAACTTCCAAAATAAGGCTTCAAAAATGAAATTATATTTATTCACTCTATTTACTTTATTAATTCATTGTTTAAAAAAATCAAATACCCAAGCACATGTTGTAGCTATAACTGCTACCAATACAGCTCAGACGACTTCAAAAATATTCTACATTATCATGTTAACTACCACCAATTCTTGTCATTCCCAGTTTAGCACATCTATTTCAAATGGTTACTTCAAGCAATATTGCATTGTGCCAGAGAGTTTTACCAAGCTTCTTTATGTCTATCATTTCTCGTGTAAGCACATTCATTTAGGGGGGAAAAAAGAAGAAAATAAAAAAGACAAAATAAAAATTTGCTTCAGATTCCCAATAGGAATCAGAGGACACTTGTCAATAACATGTTATGAATGTACCTGGTATAATATATGATAACAGTACGCATACCTTTATGAGATCTATTTCTTGATATAGATACATATTTATCTCATAAATAACTATAGAACGTTCTCATTGTTAGGTTTCTTGTACCTGGACAGCTCAGTAACCTAGTGATAAAACAATGCTTTCTCACCTAGAGAATGGTAATTATCTGCTAGTTCTTATCTTCCTATCTAGCCAGTGGTTTTCAATGTGCAGTCTACAAACCACTTGAGGTCCATAACCATTTCAAAGGGTTCTGGGAAAGGTATCTAATAAAAGCAGGCCAACTGTCAGTAGGCTTAAATACTCTACCCAGGGGTCCACATCTCCACTGAAAAAATTTGAGGGGGTCTGCAAATTGAAAAAAGTTAGGAAACCATGTTAGGGACACAATCAGGACTAAAGCAATCTTGAAAACTGCTATGCACATGCTTAATTTTCTATGCATGATCCGATTCACGGAAGTCAACAGGACTGCTCAAACCCCCTGTATTAAGCAAGAAAATGGTATTTGTTGGACTGTAATCCTTAGTCATGTGAGTTTCAATAAATGTTCTTGATGAAATTCAAACGTGATAAATATTTAAACAACCATACAAAGAGAACACACCCTTTTCACCTCTCCTGCTCCCAAAAATAGCAATTGCAACACATAAACTGGCAAAGAGCTCTCTACTTCTGCATACTCTTTGATACTAGCCAACAATCACTTTTTCAAAGCAAGGAATAAACCCCCTACTGAACACAACTGCATAAGATTCTAATAACAGGGAATATTGTACTCATACAACAGCACATTAAATATTCTTTAATATCACAGCAATAACTTTCTGCTGAATTAGAAAGTAAAGAAAATTAAATTCCCTTACCATTTTGTCGTGACAAAATTGCCAAGGTACTAGCAGCTGCCTGAAACACTTCTTTTGAAGAGTAGTGTATCAGCATGGAGACCATCACTGCTCTGTCTATTGGGAACCTTTCACAGAGAGAAACAAATCACTGCACATTGAGCATATCACAGCAGTTACCTCATAACCGTAGTAACTCCTAAAAAGGTATTAAGTGACATAATTAAATTCTCAGATGATTGTACTTGGCTTCTAATATTTTGCCAGAGCAACAGCTGACAGAAAGTCCTTTGCAAACTATGCAAATTAGCCTACTGTGAATCTTACTGAATTCACTTGGAACCGTGCTTTCCAAGTGACTTGAGGTCCAGAAAGGGTACAAAACAGGCTTACTAAAATTTGTATGATTAAAATTTTAAGCAACTCTGACAAATCGTTTAAGTAAAGTGAAAGTCTGTGTCTTACCCATGCCTAGATTCTCCCTGATGAGTCAGCACTCCCTCTACTATGCCCCTTCATCTGATTTGGGGGAAAATGAGCACTGCTTTTCCATACTCCTTACGTACTAGGCATCTTAATCTTCTCTGTTTTCCCTACTCTCACATTCTTTAATCCTCCCTATCCTTGTTGCAACTAAAGAAGAAGTTCCTTGTGAACTGTAAAAATTAGCTCTTTTAGACTGTGTTCTGACACTTTATTAAAACACTAGCCATTTTGCCTGAGTCAAGGTTAGCATACTTTTCAAGAAAGAAACTTTCCTGAGTGTAGTTGATTACCATGCATTTCATCATATATTAGAAAACAAGACAGAAAAATACTTGAAACATGAGACCCCAAGTGGCCTAACAGTAGGCTTTCATTTTTTTAATTTCCAAAAATACAGTTCAAGGTATTAACACTGACTGATTATGTCCATCTCCAATCTTCTCATGAAGGTTGCGTTGATATAGAAAAAGATTTTTCAAAGCCCAGCATGCAGCCTCCTAAATACAAACCAAGAGGAGACAAAAGGATTAAGAAAATATGCCTTTAGAATATCAAAACCATATGAAAAACATTAAACAGTTTGACTGTTTTTCAGTCCATGACAAAGGTACAAGGTGCTTTATGTAGAAATACAAGGTGTGGACTGTCACATTCATTACAGCTGAGATAGGCCTGAGTTACAAACATATACCACATTCTCATTATTTGATTTGCATTTTGGTACTTATTTGGAGCCAAGATTAATTCTTCTGTTGATGGGCCTGTGTTTTGCTGCTGTAAACAACAGTCTTTGCTCCAAAGGAATAACTGAAACCAGTTGAGGTGAACAAAGATAAGAAAGGCAAGAAAGGTAAGATTTATTCTAAATCTGATCCTGTCTTTAAGGCTTTGTTTACCCAAGGATACAGGGGAAAAAATGATGTGCTAAACCTTTTTTAATGCACAATGCAGTCTTTCCATACCCCGATCATCCAGAAATTCTCACCAGCACATCTGTGTTTTTTTGGTGTAGTTCTACTGCTCTGTAACATGCTTCCAACCAGAATAATTTTTCTTCCTCCTCCTCTTCCTTTCTTTCCTCCAAGTCTCGGTTTAAGAATATTGTTTCAGCTTGAAATATAAAACATTTACAATAAATTCTTATTGTGAAAACAAAACGCTTAAGTCTTAACCTTCCTGTAGTGATGGAGGTGCTCACACTGCCTGTGTGTGAAAATCAGTGGGAGGATTAGCCTGTTCTTGGAAGGGACAAGTCTTTTCACATAAACGCTTAAGACAGATTTGAAAAATGTCTTTAAGGTTATAAAGGCTTTAACAAACTTTGATATAGTGTAGTAAATTAGGTACATAGTTACAAGTCAGTCAATGCTCAGACTCTGAAAAGACCTGCACATAGGTTTTTTGTTGTGTATTTACATACAGAATACCACAGACTTAAAATATGACTGTGATTCATTTGCATGTAACCACTTATCACAGAGCCACCTACACTTTAAAGCAGTGTCATTAAAAAACAAAATGCAGACTGCAGTTGCTAAGAGAGAAATATCTGGTCCCAGAAAGTGCAATAAAATTTAAAAGAAATTATTTTATACCTGTGATTTTTCAGCATTTAAGGAAAAAAAAAAAAGTATCAACACTGATCATAATATCTGAGGCTTAAGGGAGCATATACTGAGTTCTATTCTTTGCTATTTTGGGGACTCTTAAACAGCATTTCTACTGACTTTTGTATGGAATCATTACTCAAAGACTAAGAGGATGAGATCCTTAGCTTTTTGCCACTAGCTAACTAAGTTTTGATTCAAAATAATAACTGGAGTGTACTCAAGGAAAAGTTTCAACCTTTTAATTGATTTCAGAACTCAAGCACAAGCATTGATTTGATGTTGCTGTCAACTGCCACAATATAATGAGTACATGGCAAACACAGCATCAAATTAGTATTGTTATCTCTACAGGTTTTATGCTAAGTGGGGATTATCCAATATTTGCCTATGAACAAACAGGTTGCTTTGTTAAGATCTGTCAGCCAGCTCTGAACACTGTGTTGTAAACACAACCATGCCATAGTAAAACAACAAACTTTAAGCATGTAGGAAATCTAGCTCTGTCAAAGCTATCCTGCCTGAGTCTTTCATGTTAAAGAAATTGAATTTGAAATGATTACAGAAAATTACCAGTATAAAATCATTAACAAGTGGACAGATAAATGAAGTAACATATTTACGTATTTAGGAAGAGATTTACTCACTTAAAAGAGCTAAACAATTGAGAGCTGCAGCTTGTAACTTTGCATTTTCAGGATACGTTTTAACAGCCTTCACAACGACTTCGGGAACCTTATGTAATACAAGGATGTTGAAAAAATTTCCTGAAAATACACAAGATATTAAATGAATATAAAAACATATCTATAGCTTTACATGCCTATAACATAAATTTCTCAGCACACAATGCACAAACTTTGTCTGTAGCAAACGCTGGATTTCTGACTACAGAGCTTGACACAATAATGTTTTATTTGTGGAAAGAACAGGTCAAAGATAAAAAAAGTTGGGATCTAGGTTCTTTGTGTTTTTTTACAAAAGACTGAGGTTTAATACAAAATGAAGTGCACATTGTCATTAAAATAAGAAAAACACAGTTGGTGTATCACTTGCAGACTTCCTGCCAGGAAGCAAATGCAGTCCTGGTCTCGAATTCCTGCAGTGATTTGTTTTATCCTGTCAAGCAAGTGGTTTATCCCTGTTTTGCCCTCTGTTTTTGCCCTCGTCATTAAATAGATCAAGGTCATCATTGTAAATACAGAATACTTACATTCTGGAATAGTAGAAAGAACTACCTTTTGCTGATAAATAGAGTTAAAGCATAACTTTTATTGTAGGCTGTACAGTATTTTGTATTATAGGTTGAATATAAGGAATTCTGCAAAAAGCAAGCAAATGAAAATAGCTTCCCTGTTTGTTGTAAAAACGAGTATCATGCATAACATAATACAGCAACATTCAGTCTGTAAAATATAGTTTGATAGCTACGGTTTCCATTTTGATATTCAATTTTGTTTAATTCTTGATTAGTAAAAATGAAAATCACACTAGCAATGTGAAAGATCAGATTAAAATCTGTAACAGTGTTTCTCAGACCCTTCAGATGAGGTACAAAATTAAGAAGTCTCCCATATTTGAGCATCAAAAATATAATTGCATACAGAAGAAAAGCTAACCTAATTTCTTTCCCTTAGTTCTCCCACTACATTTTCTTGAAAGTTTCATTTGGCTTTCTGAAGGGGAACTGGAAGTTGCTCTAGGTTGCACTCAAGTTCGATCTGTATTTTCTACAATATCTGCATGAAGAAGCGGAAACAGATGGTGAAAGGGTGGGACTGACTTGATTAAAGGGACTGGTACTGGCAGCATCTGCAGTAGCTTCAGGCCACCACCTGCAATAATGAGGAAGTCTAACTCATGAGAAAGACCTTGGCTGAGTCACTGATGAAGAAGAAACTGTCATGGAGTGTGGGCTGCTCAGGCAGCTACTGACAGTGGTTTTGTATGCAGCAGAGGGAAAAACATACTTATTTTCATTTGAACTTCCTATTACATGGTCCTTGGAAACTGCTCAGATCAGCTTATTACAGTGGCAAGAGAGAGTACAGAGCCGCTAAGAGGCAGGAAAAAAACCTTTTTGATATTGCCATCATTTCTCTTGATGTGACACTAGCCCATGTAAGCCCAGACAACCAGAGTACTTTTGCCCAAGTCAAGGGAAGTCCAGGAACCAGTAGGTTCTTTCACTTCT
>NW_009259250.1:947054-961571 GCF_000687185.1 Egretta garzetta
CTAAAGGTAAATGCACTGCAAGCAGGAAAAACTCAGTCTTGGAGAATACCTCCCAGGTAATTTAGTAGCGCCAGTTGTTTCTCACACATTCAGCATTGGCACTTCAAAAAACAAATCTAGAAGGAATTTTCTTCCTTTCTGTAGTAACATTATACAGAATGGGATCTATTGACCTTCCATTCTCATCTTGTGCTTCTCCCACCCTTTTGCCTCATTTTTTTCCCCACTCTAGCCTTTTATGGCAGCCTTTATCAGTTACCAATGTTTAACACAAAAGTATACCATATTGACCGTGGCCAGTGTTACCTCAGTATGTTTACATCATTAGAGACATGGAGGTGTACACCATGCTGAGGATTAAGTGGAACAGTAGTTCTCTTGTTACTTTTAACACTTGCTGTCAGTTCAACTATTACACAGAGTAAGCTGACTATAAACAACTTTGTGCACTTACCCAATGTAAGCTTATGCAACAAACAGCAACTCACTTCCTGAACTGCTTCACTACTGGGGAAACTTTTCATCATTTCCACTATAACATTGTAGCAGCGAACATTCCCAGACATCAGCACTTCAACATTGCTGGCTAAAGAAAGAAACAGAAACAAAAATTGCCTCTTAAGAAAAAAACCCAACACGTTATACAAGCGACTCATAGAAACATTTAGGTTGGAAAAGACCTTAAGATCATCAAGTCCAACCCTTAACCTAACCCTGCCAAGTCCACCACTAAACTGTGTCCCTAAGCACCTCATCTACCCAGCTTTTTAATATCTCCAGGGATGGGGACTCAACCACTTCTCTGGGCAGCCCGTTCCAATGCTTGACAACCCTTTCGGTGAAGAAATTTTTCCTAATGTCCAACATAAACCTCCTCTGGTACAACTTGAGGCCACTTCCTCACTGGGTTCTAATTTAGGCTTTATTTAAATAGATTTATTTAGAAAACTGGGCTTATGTTTCAGTTTTTGCCTTGCAACTTGAGAGAAAGGTAGCATTTTTTTCCTTGGTATTGCCATAGAAGACATTAATGACTACCAACACTTGGAAATAATTCATTAAGTTCAGAGTCCATATTAACATTTATGGATTTGTTCCATTCTATATCAGGCCATGTAACACAAACCTCCTCACAAACTATTCTTACGTAACATTTTTCTTGAAGCTGAACAAATTGTTTTACAAATATTAATTCAATCTTATAAATGGTGTTTATAACATGACTGTGATCAGGTAAACATTTTACAGTATTTCAGTAATATTCCTAGGGGTATACAATTAAGAAACTATTTTTTTTTGTAATAAATCCCATTTATTTGATTTAATCATGCTTTTCTAAGTTTCCCTTCTTTTTTAGGGGGCAAGTTAGCAAGTTATTATTTTCATTTAAATTAGTTCTACCATAGGCATACTGTGTACTGAGGGTACAGAAATGTTCATCTAATGCTTCTGTGGTATTTTGAAATTCATTACAAATTCTGTATTTCACAGAATCAGAGTTGAGGCTGGAAGGGACCTCTGGAGGTCATCTTGTCCAATTTCCCTGCTCAAGCAAGGCCACCTAGAGAAGGTTGCCCAGGACCACGGCCAGATGGCTTCTGAGTATCTCCAAGGATGGAGATTCCGCAGCCCCTCCAGGCAATCTGTGTCAGTGCTTGGTCACCCTCACTCTATTTACTGATTATTAGGCAGGCCAGATACAAAAACCAACAAGACATTCACAGGGGCCAGTAAGAAGACAAGAATCCATCCTTTCCTACCAAGGACAGAACAATCCCACATACCATAATTTAAGGCAAAACAGCATTATGGTAATTAAAATACAGTTTATGAAAGCATCCTTGTAGTATGTCTATCCAGGGTATGAGACAGGACATGAACCGAAAAAAATCTTGGACAAAATCCTGGCCCCAGTGAATGAAAGGGAGTCCTGCCACTGACTCCAAGGGAGTTAGCATTACCCTGCTGAGGTCTATAAACTTTCTTAGTTGTTCTTTCAACAGCTTGGCTTTCTTGTATACAACGTAAGAGGAATACTCACAACTGCATTATTAAAGATAATTAGTCTTTTGAAAGCATCAGGAGATCTTCAAAATAATGTATGTCTGAATATTAAATAATGATACTCTGTAAGTTGAAAAAGCAAGCTCTGGATGGGAAGCATTTCTGAAGCATTCTGATAGTGAAGGAAACTTTCACAATGCCTTAAGATGACAGCAATTTACTCATGTAATTCTCAACTGAAAACACCTTTTTAAAGGTATGTTCCACAAAACAGTATTGCATCACTTCACAGTTAGTTATCATTTCATAGGTGACAATTATAAACATATTAAAATATTCAGAATATTCTAAAATTGCTTACTACAGAGAGAGCATAATTAACTGCATGTTTAAATCCTGCAAGAACCAAGCTCCCTATTTAGAGAGCCACCATTTCCCAGAACAAGCTAGAGAAAAGGAGGTGGAATGGATCTCATTTAATCTTAACCTGCTTTAGCAGGAGGGTTGGACTAGATGATCTCCCGAGGTCTCTTTCAACCCTTGCCATTCTGTGATTAACCACCAAAACTAGGTCATCTAGGTTCTCACAACAATTGATGAAGAGATCTGAGCACTCCATATGGTGATTCATCCCACCTGTAACAGATACATCTCTTAGGGTTAGGTAATTTTCCTCTTGAGGTGCCTCTTTCTCCCCGTTATACAGAGGAGAAGTCTGGATGGCTGCCTATGGCTAGCATTTAGATGGCTAACATTCTGTGACCCATCACCCCCCTAATGGACTTCAGAGGAAAGTCAAGCATTTTCTCATTCCATCGAAACTACTGAGATTTAAGAGTTCTTGTACTGCATTGGAAAAAACTCTTACCCTTCAATTTCTCATGACATATATGAGCTGGAACAAAGTCTACATATGTGTTAGTGAAAGAAGGCATAGTGAGGCACAAATCTTCAATCTAACTCATTTGGAATAGAGACTTGAACTTCAGGGTATGGGGAGACAAACATTTTACTACTGGATAAGCTAGAGTGTGTACTTACAGTGAATGATTTTCTCCATGGTGGCCCTAAAGGAATACATTTTCTTGAAGGTGTTGTGGGATGTCACAGACCAAGAGTACAAATGCTGACAAAAGTAGCCTAGCTTTGCACATTCATGTGCAAGCTATCTCTGTTTCTCTATTTTCAATCTTCCCTATCAGAACTGAGAATGGTAACCCCCAAATACATACCTACTTTAGAGCAGGACTTTGTCATGCCCTTCTCTTGTTACGCTTTGTGTAAGTATTTACTATTTTAAAAAACACTTAAAATCTGGCATCCTCTTCCTTAGAAAATAGCAATAACTTCCGGGCTAGGGTAAAATTATTTCTGGCTCAAGGAATACTTAATTTTTTAAGCACAAACTGGAACAGCAAGAAGTTTGATAAACAGAAACTAAACAGCTTGGAGTCTGATGAAATGTGGAATGCTCCAATCTAGTTCTTGTTTTGTGACATACACAGGGCCAGCATGATTTGTATAGAGCCAGACAGGATGTATGAGCAAGGCATTGTGAGGAATCACATCTGCAAGAATACAACATTATGTACCTCATGGAAGACGCAGAGAGCAGAACCCTGCTCTATGCTTGCCAAAATTGTGACTACCAACAGGAAGCTGACAAAAGCTGCCTCTCTGTCAACAAGATCAAATTGCTGTCAACAAATTGATGCAAATCATCAAGCACAGTTCTCAGGACCTGATTTTGCCCACAACAGGGACTTCTGTTATCAGAAGACAAGAAATAATGAATACTCTATAATGTGTGCAGTGCTACCAGGGCCCCTCATTGCAGCCACCACTGAATCATCAGAGGAGGGTGTCTGAGCCTAGATATCTTTTCTCAGCTCTGGTCATTGGATTTGCGTGGGCGATTTTCCCCTTGTGGAATAGCCTCTGCCAACAGTGTTCTTCAGCTGCTACCCAAACTCACTGAAGATTTATTTAGTCAATAAATATATCTTATTTTTCAAGCATTAAAAAAAGACAGGGCAGGATCTTGACTTTGACCTCTACAACCACGATGAGCATTTTCATTATCACTTACTCCAAGCAGAAGAAAGTCTCTTTCTGTTCTTTATGTGAGATTTCAGCTTCAGAATGACTGAATATGAAAATTTCCCGTGAAAAATTAGAAAACGGTACTTCCTAAAGAAAACAGAAGTGATTTGTCTGGCAACTCCCAACCAGTTCTCGCTGATTTTTTTACAATCACTGAAAGATTACTGCAAACTGAGGTGAGCTGATGCATGCTATGGGAGGTAAGGAATTGAAAATAATTTCCAATAATGCACTTACATGGACCAGCTAAGGAATGTAATGAATAAAGTGCAGGAAGAATCACCTCTTCTTTCTCTGGAAACTCTTTAAAAACTTTCATTATGATCATATGATCTTTGCTTTCAACAAATTCAGTCAGCTGCTCTTCTGGCACTAAATTGAAAAGCAAGAGAGAGACAATATGTTTTGAGGAAATAATTCATATCCTGGTACAACCACAATTGTCTTTTCTCATGTTATCAAGTTTCCTTATATTTACTTTCTATGTTTCACAGAAAGTAAGGTACTCTCCATACACATCATCTTCCACAGTTATGACTCCTTTTACTAAAAACTGAGCCTTTCCTTCACTTATATACTGTCTTGGTGAGGAATATCTGAAGTTTGTTCTGTGAAAAAGGCTAAGCATACAGTGAAAACAATTTGATGGTATGCCATTTTGCATACTCCACAATTTTATTTGATTTCTCAACTTTTTCTGATAATGGAGTTCTTCCTATAAAGACTACAGCCATGTCTTAATAATATCTTACTTTCACGGTAATAATGGCTTAAGGTTTTTCCATCCCTGCCCCCTGTCATTTGTAGTGACATAGCTGTGTGGCTGTGCAATGAACCAGATAAGGGAACTGAGCCGGGTTGAGAAAGAATGACACATTTTAAATTTCGTAATCAGAATAATTTTCTGAATCTGGTTCAAGCTAGGGCTAGGCAAACATTCAAATTACAATAACTGACAAGGTGGCTCAGAGGCAGAAAAAAGTAGCCAGGGGCAGCCTAGGACAGCACCACCACCAAGAAGAAGGTATGCAGGCCTGTACCCAGAGCAGTCTGTAGATCTGTAAAAATCAGGCACTTATAAAAAACATGCACAGAAAACCTAAGGTGTTCAGACCTTTGTGAAGACTGACGAGAAAATACAGCAGGACAAAAGTATTTAGGGAGAGTGAAAGAGGGGAAGGAATGCAGAAGATCATTCCAGGCACACATGTGTGGGAGGAAGACTTAGAAAAAGCAATATAAAACGGTGCCAGAAAGAACAAATCTGAAGAACTGGACTATCTTTGAAGCAAAGGAGTACAGCAGACTTGGTAGGAGTGCTAGTATTTCTCAATATTTATTTTGAAGCAAGAAACTCAAAGCAAAGAAAGGCTGCTACAACAGTGGGACTGCTGGTCATTACACACAGAGGTCCTGAAAATTTTTCAGAAATTCAATACATAGTGACTTCATTTCTCAGAAGAAACACAGGAATATCATACCGATACATACCCATCTTTTAGCATTGTCAGGATCAAAAGCAGAATCACGTATTCTTCTCAAGTTTTGCTTGATTTTAGAATTGTTTACACATTACTAAAATTTGCCAGTCTTTAAATAAACAATTCTGGTTTTTGAGAATTAAAATCAAATGTCACTACTCTTTGTTCCAGTGTTACTAACTAACATTGAATCCTGTCTTTTCAGTTAATTCTAGAGTCAGAAATGAAGAGACATTTTGACTTCCTGAAAATTTCATATTCATTGTTCTAATTTAGAAAATTTGTGATATTGCTTGGAAAACCTGTTTTGTAATAACTCATTCAAAGAACAGATATAATACACAAAACAGAATTTGGAATGCAAGAATTCATTTATTGCAGTTAAATAAAGAGCTGCAGCCCCTCCCAACCTATACATTTTTCTAACTTAATAAACTACAAGATATAAATACCTTTCTCAAAAAGTTTGTGTAATGCTTTACATCCATGTTGCTGAATCTCTTCATTTTTAGGGAAGGTGTGCATGGCATTAAATACCAAGGAAAACACATCCACCTCTTCCTCCAAGAGCAGGAAAGCAATTACATCTGAATAGCAGAAAAGATTACACATTGCACTGATTAGTTCTCAACGTTTTTATTGGAGCGCTGTACTTAATCATTAAAATCAAAAATTCTTTAATACTGTCCTTAAAAATTATTCCGATGGCTCAAGTCCAGGTTTTTGTATAACACCGGAGGATGTTACCTCTTAAGTTAGTATTTTACAATACAACTGAGATGTTCTAAAATATTACTGCCAAAGAGACAGTTTCCCCTCTCCACTCTTGCTCCCACCTTGCACTGCTTTGGTACTTGCCTGATCCATCAATGAGCCAGTTCAATTCACTAAACTGGCTGAAAATTAATCCATCAAATAAACCCCCCTTTTGCAGTCACTGCAACTTGAAAAGTTTCACTAAGAAGTAAGGTTGGTAGAATAAAGAGGGCAGGACTACACTGCCTGAGGAAAGCAAGA
Organism: Egretta garzetta; assembly: GCF_000687185.1. NCBI lineage: Eukaryota > Metazoa > Chordata > Aves > Pelecaniformes > Ardeidae > Egretta > Egretta garzetta. Next base: position 953,660 of record NW_009259250.1, read on the forward strand.
GACAATTTGAAATGTACCCACCAGCTACAGTGAACCATGAAATCAGTTCACCTGTATCATGAAACCCTATTCTCACTCTCTCAGCCATTTCTTCAGCCTGAAACTGAACTGAAAAGCCAATCTCACTGTTGCTCTTATGAGGAAAATTGCTCCTTCAGAATGGCTCTTTTTTTCAGAAAATTGCTCTTCCAGAAAAATTCTGAAAAAAAAATTACTATCTCTATAGCACGTGTAGGCAAAAAGATTCATATTCACAACAATTTGTCAAGCTTACAACAACAACAATAGAATTCATAATGCCTGTTCCAGTGTTTCAGCTGTAGCTGGGGTTTTTGGGTTGTGGTTTTTTTTTTTTTTTTAAGAGAAAAATCTTTCTGTATGGCATTCACACTGGCCTATCAGCTCCAGCTACAGTGCAATTCAAGTTTACAAACATATAAAGAATACAGGAATAAACTGTTATGGAATATCCAATCAACAGTTTAGGACCCTTTACGGTATCTCACAATTATAAAAAGAAGCTGCTGGTTACAGTTACTCACTAATAGCCAGATTTTGCTATTATTTTTATTAATCATACAGTGTTACGGCTTATAACAAGATGTGAATTACCCAACTTCAGCAGATAAAAAGTTAGGCATCCAGTCTAAGCTAGTTCTCCAGACTTCTCTACAATCAAAAGGGAGGGGAAAACAGGTTCAAGAGGTAACTGATCTTATAAAACAGACAAATGAATAGCATGAACCATCCTCTGAAAGTGCTTCTCTCACTCTACTGCCTATAGCAGAAGCTTGGACAGCTGGATTAGCTTTAACTAACTAAAGTCAATTCTAATCCTTAGTTTGTAAAAAAGGCTGATTCCAAAGCCTGTTAAAGTCAATGGAAACATTCCTACTCTAACAATAACTTGTGCTAATACTATATGCTAACTCCAATAAAACTAGCAGAATCTCTCCCTTTAGGGTCTCTCTTCAATTTCAAGAGAAGATCAAGAATCTCAGCAACATGAGAGAAGTTCTCAGTACCAGGTAAGATTAGGTCTCTGCAGAGCAGCATAACAGAAATATCAGAAATTATTTACTGTTTTCAAAAGTACTAATGAGTACTAAAGGAAGCAAGTCAGAATGTCACCAAATTTACACTTTGTTAAGAAAAAATAAGCTCTTACTTATTTTACTTCACTACTTAACAGCAAGTATTTGTGTCTAAGCTAATAACAGGTTGGCAAAATTAATCAGTCATGTTCTTCACAGCCTTGCAATTTGGAGAATCATTTCTACCTGCCTAAAAAAGGTGCAAAACAGTACTCTTCTTATTTTGTATACAAGTACAAATGACAAGTGACTTCACGGAGTAAAACAGAGAGAAAAATCAGGTCTGACATCACACACTTTATACCATAGTTCTGTGTTTTAAATGCTTAGACAAAGTAGGGAAGTAAAATGCACGATACCTGACACGATGAGTAGATTTAATGCTTTCAGTCCTATTACTGAGAGACTCATATTTCCCTTGTGGAGTGTAAGCATTTTAAGAATCTGCCTAAAAATTAAAAAAAAAAAAAAAAAAAAAAGAAAGAGTTACAGCTAAAGAAATATTAATACACACAAAATTTTACCAAAAGTTTACTTTAAAAACAAAAATAGTTACAGAAATTAGCAAAAGCTCCCAACTGATTTTTTTTTAAACTTTTGTTTCAGCTTATATTTTTTCAAGTTAGCAATGAAATAATGTTGGTATCTTAAATATTATCATACTTCATGAAAATAAAGATATATAATTTATCAATTTTACTTTAATTTTTAATTAACTATATATATCTTAAATATTATCATACTTCATGAAAATAAAGATATATAATTTATCAATTTTACTTTAATTTTTAATTAACCAGGATGGGGTTACTCCAGAGAAAGCAGGGTTGTGGGGCGCAGCAGACTGTATGGCACTGTTCTGTTTGTTGCAAGAGTTAAGTTAAGTAAGCGATCAAGGGTTTGCTGGAAGAGAAGCAGCAGCTTCCCAGCTAAAGAACTTGAACAGCATCTTGAAGAACTCTACCCTGTCTAAGTCTCCACCACATAGCACTTATGTGATGCTGGACAAATCACTAAAAATAAACATTTATAGACTGCCAATTGTAGATTCCTTACTTTCTGGGCGGCCCAACTTGAGACCCATGGATATTAACCTGTGAAATGCTGCATCAGAGTTAACCAAACTGGACTTTTAAAACAGAGCGTGCCAAGCTAAGTACTCTGAAATATCCAGTGCTTGTCTCAAACTGGGCAGCCAAAAATCAGTTGATACTTTTAACATATTTTGCTAAAACTACCATCTGTAAAACAGTGACCACACCAATCCATAACAACTTCTCAATAAACAAAATTTTAAAAGCTCTAGACAACACTGATGAACACTCAGAAAAGCTGAGAAGAAAATGAATAGGCCGGTTTTCACATAAGGTAATCCCTAATGTACAGTAAATAAGGCAGTGGGCCGAACGTTAAATGATGCTGATGACAGAAAATAAATAAGCATTGATTTTGCACTGAATGAAGTGTATCTCAAAAGGGGGAAAAACCCAGATTGGGTAATTAAAAACTAAATAATAATGGATAGACTCACATAAAAAACCTAAAGAAACCTGCATTTTTTTATTTTCATGATTTTGGAGAGCTTGACTCTGCAATCTTAATAATCTTCAAATGTGAGTCTTTGTATGTATAACACCTAATAAAAATGGATTGTGCAGTAGTTCGTGATACTGTAGTAGAAATTCTTAACCTGTCTTGAAAAACAAAAAGCAGCCCTTAGCTTCATCCAAATTTCATTCCCCAGTTCTAGCAATGATGTTCTTTGCCTTGCTAAATGTAACTTTATAAGCTAGAATGAATGTATCACTGTTTTATTTCGCTTCCCGTCATACTATGATGTTGCTGTTTTCTCTCTCCGCTGTTGTAGCACTAGTGTTGTAGCTATGATGATCAAAGTAGACATGAGAGGCAAAGTCTGATGAGAGGTATAATATCCTTTACCTTTTTCAAAATAGGAAATTATAACAGTATCAGTCCAATAAAAGATATATTGTCTGTTCATATAAAACTTGCCTTGCTTAAATACACTCTCTCAAACAGAAAACCACTACTGAAATCTAAGGTTAGTCAGAATGGGATGATCTTAAGAATGCAAAATAAAATCCAGTTAAATGCAGGTTGGCTTTTTTTTTTTCCCTAAACTGAGAATAGATACCCCACCGAAACTTCTGTATGCACACTTTGGACTTACAAGTCTACAGACAAGGATAGATGGTGGCAGTTGGGTTTTCAGTCCTGAGGCAAATTCTTGTCCTAGCATACAGCCCACATGTATGGACTAAGTATAGGGTTAGGAAACAAGGAAAATAAAGAGCCATCCTAACCAACCTGGTAGAGTAGCTGAACAGACACCCTTAAATCTGCTTCAACTTCCCAATTAGAGTGTTCTAGTCTTAAGCATTCTTAATGCATTTTATTGTGTGCTTGCAGGTGTGTGTGCACATGCACGCATGTGTAGAAACTGTACATGGGGTAAAGATTCCTTCACCTCTTTGCTCCATAAGTAGCTGTGGCTTAGACTTTCTTACTTACTTTCTCCTTACACCCTGCATGAAAGGAAAAGGCCGCCGAATTATCAAATGCTCTGAAGCCATTAAACATCTCTCCCTTGTCTACCAACGACTCATGACTTCTGCTGTGGGGAAGGAACTCTGCTTTGGGAAGAGGACATTATATAGAGGGTGACCTATTTCAGGCAAATGCTGATATATAAAGATGTGAGCTGGCTCAATATTCTGCAGGGTAAAATAATCACACACTAAGGCATGTCTAACACAAGGAGAAAATTCCCTGCATACACCCTCCCATTTTAAGCATAATCAAGAGTGAGGATGTAAAATTTTCTAAACCCCATCTACTGTATGAGAGTTCAACATAAAAGATTATAAAATATCTCATGAAGTTTCCTTGAGCTTGTGGAAAGGACGCAAATACATTGAAGGGATTTCCTTCCTCTCCCCTCACAGTGATAGTGACTATTTAATTATTTATCACACTGTCTGCCAAGAACACCTAAATCAATACCAAACTACTGTTTGTAAACATGACCGTAATGTTGTCAAGTTGGCTCCTGGCTCAGAGACAAGAAAAAAATGCTTTTTCTAGCTTAAGACTTCTGTTCTCCTAAAATAGTTACACACACAAAAGTGAAAATCTCTTGCCCAAAAAAAAAAAAAGACCTTTTCTAGTCCACCATGACTGCTTCCTGCCTTGTTGCAAACAGCACGTATTCAATATGGTGCTGATGCACTGCAGTACTAGTCCAATCCACCTACAAGGAACCTGAGATGTAATTTAGCTGGCTTGCTCTGCCATTGGCACTGACAGAAATGTCTGAGTCTACGCCCCCACTAAGAACAAGTTTCTCCACAGCAAGGAAAACTGTCAACATGTCAGGGATACACGGTTGGCTAAAATACTGGTAGCGGGAAGGAACTGTGGACAGTACTGTTATCATCAGATCTTCAGTGAAGTTTGAGTTTGAAAAGGATGCTTTGTTCAACTGCACACACTACGTGAGCTCTGAGGTGGCTATGGGAAAGATCAGCCCCAAAAGAGTAATTTTTTTCTGGGACCCAAGAATGAACAGCACCATCTCTAGCTCTCATAGTAAGTCTCAGTCAATTAACAAGCCTTTAAGCTGCCAAAGAAATTGCAACTAGCTTGTTCAACTTCAGCTCAGTTATTCCTTGCTGATGAAAAGCAACCAAAATCACTTTCACTTTCTAACAAATATTGCCAATGCTCCTTTCACGGGAGTTTATTCGCCTACTGACCATGTACTCTAGCCACTGTAAAACAACCAACCAACCCCCCAAACCAAACTGCATTTTCATGCAAATGATCTTACAATAGCAGCCTTTCTAAGGAAGGGTATGGTGAAGACTACAAAGGCAGAGGCAGATTCACTAGGGGAGTTACAAGGCTGTAGCTTCTTGCTGTCATTATCAGCCCTGAACGAGGCAATCTGTCCAAGTGAGAGAACACCAAACAAAGCCCTTCTCTCCTACTTGTGTTATACCTACATACACAACTAGCATTTGTGCTGTGGAACAACTACGGAGCTAACCTACGTGGGTTTTCATCCCATTACCCACAGTCATCCAGAAACCAGTTGCTTAGGCTCCCTCGATGGTTAATAGACAGAGATGAGCAAGTCCAAACCACAACCTGCTCTAGGGTAACTTACTAATGGAATGAACTATCCTCTCTGAAAGTAATTGTGTCCACTGACTTCACTGGTAGCCGAGAGGACCAGTTTAAATACTTAATTTTTAGACAGTAAGATTGGGTGTGACAAAACCCCCTCTTCTTGATGTACACTACTTTAGGCTTGTGGATATAATTCCTCACATTTGGAAAGAACACACACACAAAACCAGATAATACTGCATCCATCCATTAAAACAGAAGACCTTGATAACCACAGAAAACCAGCATTGCCGAGATTGGCAGGGACTCTGGAGGTCTCCTATTTCAACTCCCCTGCTCAAAGCAGGGTCAATTACAGCTGATTGCTCAGGGCTATGTCCAGTCAGGTTCTGAATATCTCTAAAGCTTGAGACATCACAACCTCTCTGGGCAACTTCTTCCAGTGTTTGATCAACCTCACAACAACAACAACAAAAGAAGTTTGCTTGGGTTTTTTTCTAATGTTTAAGTGAAATTTCCTATATTTCAATTTGTGCCCATTGCTTTTCATCATGTCACTGGGTGCCACTGAGAAGAGCCTGCCTCAGTCTCCTTTACTTTCTCCATCAGGTATTCATACGTTTAAACAGGTAAGATACCTGCTTGTGTGAGTCTTCCATTCTGAAGGCTGAAGAAACCCACAAAAATATTCAACCATTTACGAGCTTATGTAATAACTTTATATAAATTTATTTCATTGCATATATATGCTGCCACAATATCCAAGCATTCCAAAAGACTCTCTGCATACAAAATACTTACTGGTGAACACCCAGTACTTCCCAGTCCTTCCCGACATCGTTAGGAGCTATGTTGTGTAGAGTACTTGGACAAATCTCTATTAATTTACAAAGAAGTGACCAACCCATCTGAAAAACAAAAAGGCAGCTATTTTAGAACGGATATTCTGTTTGGAGCTTCAATGTTGTCTTCTAACATTCTTGGCTTTTGGAAGACGGATATTCTGAAAAGTTATCTAGCTAAATCAATAAAGGAAAACTAATTAACACAAGACTACATAAAAAGTTAAGAGATAGAGGTAAAACAGATATGCTAATGATTCTGAATGCATTGCTTGTAGGAACACATCACTCTTAGTATGCTTCAGCACTGCTTGAGGATAAAGTGACATGTTAAGGGTCAAAAGACCCCCAGATGTAAGTGGCTTACATGCATAAGATTTAGGCTAGTTTGCTGATGCTTTGCTAAAGTCAGTAGTACAGTTACTTAGTAAATTTAGAACCCTATTCAAGGACGGGAAGAATGGGGAGGGCATGAAGCAAAAGATAATAACGGTTTGCCAAGGTTGCTAGACTAGAAGGAATGAGAACTAATTGACGCAGGAAGATTTGTGGCTCCTTACAAAGGACAGTTTTTGATAAGAACCAGGAGTTTACCTTAAGAACTGGTTTACACCGACTCTGCAGTTTGGGCAAGAGCCAAGGAGCAACTGAGTCTGTGCAAGAACAAGGGGTTACTAGCGGTGACGAAGAGGAGCCATTGGCCTTCATCCCCACGACCCCCGACGACCACCACAAGGAGGCACTGAGCAAGCGCAGTGGGGAGGAGTTTATGGAAATGACTTCTTGGGGCTAATTTTAATACAAAGCGGGGACAGGTTATGCATATGTATAGGCGTATCGGGAAACTTCATGTATATGTAACACTTTGCTATATATAAACAGGGCAAGCTGCCGTGTTGTGGCACGCACGACTTTGGTGGGACTACCCCCTGTGCTGCCCAGCGCTGAATAAACATACCTACTTTACAATCTTACGGATTGTGGAGTCCGTTTTCCGCACGTCAAAAGGACACACAGTTTAAAGAGACACTGACAGAAAAATATTACATGATCCACAGTATGACAACGTGGGCCAGGGAGGACCACTGCACTACTACAAGCAGTCCAGCTTTATTGAAGAACAGCTCTTTCCATAAGATTTTGCCATTTAATTGCAAATTATAAGGAGAAAGGATAGGTTTTTAAAGGTGTCCAATGTTTTAAATGGGGATACGATACCTAAACAATACTATATATTTAATTTTCTTGCCATCAATCCTCAATACTGTGTGCTTTCAAAATGTAATGGAGGCAGTGAAAGTTTTGAGATCATAAGGAATGAAAGATGAAATAAACCCAATACATTTGCTCTTAATAACTGCCTGCTCTACCCTATGCAAAGTCTTTGGCTTTCAAACATCTCTAAATAACGCCAAAACTGAAAAATGTTCCTCTTTGGTGTTCCGTATTGGAGAAATCTGGTCTCTTATGAATGCCTGCAGGCTGATATGATTGAATGGGCTTCAGTGAGGATGCAGTAAGCAAAATCTGTACAAAGAATTAACTGATGAGTAAGAAAAGCCTGCTGTATTGAAAGAGAAGTAGCAAAGTGAGAAATGTCAAAGTCAAGATGAAGAAGACTTTATAAAAAAGAATTAAAACAAGGCATAAAAGTTTCCTTGGCCATATAAATAAAAAGAAAAAAAAAAGAAGTAGAAGTAGACCTGTGTGCTTTAAGAATAGGGTCAAGACAGAAGATAATCCAAGTATGGCTCAAAAACTATATGCGTAACTGGCAGTTTTCAGTAGAAGCGTTACATAAAGCAAAGGGGTCAAGACGGGACA
>NW_009259250.1:961997-965304 GCF_000687185.1 Egretta garzetta
CAGGAATGTAAATGGCTACCTCCGAAGAGTTTCACTGCAAAGTTCATGGAAAGTGCATGACCTCTAACACTGCAGTCTGCAAGACTAGACACATGAAATTGCAAGTCCGGTACTGTAGAGACACCCATAGGAACAGCACAGGCTTGAATCTAAGCCAGCTCGCATGACAGCTTTGGTGAGTATGAAAAAGGTGATGTAGCTCCCTGGGAACTGGAATTCTGCTTTTACCTCTCACATACTTGGTTACGTGGGATACGTTCACACTATCTGCAGTAGTTTTGTTTCTGTTTCAGTTCAGTTTTGCAGACCCAAATGTTTTAAGCCAGTTATAACCTTAATGTCTGCAGATTGAGCTTGACCATGAGCCCATTTCCATGCTCTTCTCTTGCTTTGATACCAAACTGGCTTGCTCTACATGACACCTCAAACCAATTACTGTGGACATCCAGGAAGGTTAGGCTGGTCTGTGTAACTGAGTCTGGACTAAACCTAAGTGCACAGAATAGTCTTAGCAACCATCAGTCCTCCCCAAGACAAGGACATGTTATTACCTGATTTTCCATATTCCAAGCAAAACAGAGTTTATCAGTGACAGTCAATCAGGTACAAATTTCAAATCTTCATGGCAAAGACACTGTAGAGGTGACCATTAATTCATACACTGTGTATTACTTAGAAAAGATTTTATTTTAAAAGTCCCACTGCACGACACACTAACTGTTCTTGTAAAATTTAGAACCTGATGGAAATTAGCTTAATGACTTTAGAAAACCCCTTTTTTTATTAAAGCTGTTTCTGAATAAATTTGTATTTCCATTAAGCATTTTTATTTGGATTGCTGTGACTCTAAGTATTGACTAACACGTGTAAGAACTGTGGATCCAGAGAAGATCAAAGGAAACATCTGACCTGCTGACATGTGGTCTCTTTTACAATATTAAAATCACTACTTGAGATAACAGAGACCTTATTGTCTGTTTAATTACATAAGAAACGAAGGGTCATTTAAATAACAGAAATCCTGAAGGTTACAGGGAGAGAAAAAAACACAGTAAACAAAGACATTCTTATAAACACTTAAATGGCACCCTGTACACAGAAACAGTTGGTGGCAGCACTGGAACTCTGTTATTTTTAAATCAGATCCTTTTCATTTCTAGCATGCAATGAATTTATGATACATTAGGTCACACCTTCCACATGAGACAGAAAAGCTCTGCTGACTGCTCTTTACTCAAATGTAACATGTTTTCTAAGCTGCTCCAATCATTGCCAGCCAGTAGCTGCAGAAAGAAACGACCACATTTACTTAAGAAGCCTGTTTTACTTTAAGGCACTATTGACTTTCCAGCCCAGTACCCTCATACTTCTCAAGAAGCTTGCAGGGTTTTTGCCTGTAGTCTGACTTGCACTGGTACTTGCAATATTGATCTATGAAGCAAATTTACTCTGTACAAGCCAGTGGAACAGCAGCACAACATGGATGCTTTGTAGCCAGTTAAGGAGGGGAGGGAAAGAAAATCCTCACTTCAGAGATGTCTCTTACTGTGTTCGTTCTCTTACGTCAGTCAATTTCATTGCAATGCCAAAATCAAAATAGGTTGATTAATCCATCAATTCAATGAAAATTCATTAGTAGTGCAAAGAGACTACACTGAAATCAGGACTACATTACTTTACTACTGCCATAAAGTGAGAATCATGTGTTCACGAAGACTGTAAACGAACAGCAGTGAATGAAGCAAGAAGACAGAGCTCTAGTAACATATTGGGGATGTTTGTAAATACCATAACAATGTGAAGTAAGAGCTGCCTGTGACATTTTATGAGGAAAAGGATTTGAGCTTTGCATTGGCTATGAATTTCAGACTTTAATAAAATGTAGTAATGCAAAGGAGCTCCAAAACTTCTAAACTGAAACACTGTATGACTGCAAATGTAGGCACAGAGAGAAGATTAAAACTCATTTTAAAATTCTGTATTAAATCAGTGAGGCATTTTAACATGGTTAAAATGAAGATTAAACAATTGCTATCTTGCTTATGTACTTCTGAGAGTCTTGTGCTGTGATTTCAGACCTACTTCTGGTTGAATTTCGTATTTTTTACTTCCTAGTCTAAAATTCCGGGCAGTGATTGTGTAAATTGTTACACACACAATATACTTTACCCTGAAAATAACTGCTGATTCGTTCTTCTGTATTTCTTAATAACCTGATGATTGAACAGTAAAACAAGTGAAAACTTCAGACTCTGCACAAGTCTTAAACAGAAGCCTGAGATCACTGTTACTCCAGATTAATCACTACACAAGTACAATTCCATATTTTAATCTGAATTTTATGCTTTTGGCCTTCAGCTAAGGTCATTAGACATAAAAAACCTTAAAATACACAATATTTAAGAGGCATTTGTGATGTAATTTACGTTTTGCCTTAAAAAAATAAAATATGCCAAAAATATTGTAACCATAGAAATGGGCTTAATAAAAAAAATAATCAAATGGGTTGCTCAGAAATCTGGAGCTTATAAACATCCTTTAAGCATAACATAGTCAGAAATGTAATATATGCCTGCCAGGAAGGAGCTGTTTCATATGACAAGTCTGGCAGCTGTACCGTAAGTACAACATCAAATTGTGCAACTGCCACACCTAATCTAAATGGGCCAATGTTAAGTTACAGGAACAGCCAAGCAGAACCTTAAATTGCAGAACCTACTCTTAGGCAAAAGATTTTTTTTTCCCCCCTTAAAAAACTGGGCTAGTACAATTCTCTTTCTAGGATACCTATGTATGGATTCATATTACACAATTCTGCTTTTCAGAAGTTTGTCTAACCGTGGCAAAATTTAGTATCAACACGTCAAAAATGTATTAGATAACATTATTTGTAGTTCAGAAGCCTGTACCATGCTGCACTCACGTTGCGTAATTTGTATTTTCTACATGGTCTTCTTTTGCTGTCTAGAGACGCCACGAGGGGTATCTGCAGAAAGCTGGGACGTTTGTCCCTTTAAACACAAGCGGAGACAGCGCCCTTCTACAGATCAACAGCACTTCACAAAGCGGCCCAGAAGCGAGCAAGTTAAAAAGAAATAAATAAACCAGCCGAGCGGGAAGTTCGTTCGGGGAGAAGGCTGTGGTGCTCGGCTCAGCCTCGGGAGCGAAGCTGGAGTGGCGGGAACGCGGCCGCGGCCCCCTGCCCTCACCCCCTGCCCTCACCGCCCCTCCGCCGCCCGTACCTGCTGCACGCCCGCCGCTCCCGCGTACAGGTCCACCACCAGCAGCACGGGCACATGGGCGGTCT
>NW_009259250.1:967238-1037854 GCF_000687185.1 Egretta garzetta
AACCCCGCTGAGCTGATGTGTACGCCCATTTTACAGCTCCTGGGCAGGGAGTGGGTCCTGAGCAGGTGAGGTGCCTCCTTGCCCTGTGTGGCCTGTGGGGTTGTTGCCCATAGCCCAACAGTCTGAGAGGGGCCGGGGGAGGTGGAGGGGGTGCTGTGCTCTTAAGGCTTCTCTGTGCTGGGGGGGGGGGGGGGGGGCCCCCCCCCTGCTTTGGCCTCATGGGCTCAGGTCTGTGGGTTTGTATAAAAAAAAAAAAACAACCCAACAAACAAACCTCCTTTGTTGTACTTGCAAGCCAAATTTCCTTCCTAGCCTTGCAGTGAGAGATTGCTGTTTGGAGAGAAGAAGGTTCTTTTGCTGTGGGCGTGCATTGCTTCATTTGTGGTTGATGTAATCTTGCTGAGGTCTGGCAATATTTCTGGTACCTCTGCTGCCCCTCCAAGATAGTGATGTGTGGGTAGAAGACTGGTAATCACTTCTTAAAATAATTTTTGGTTAGAAAGGTGGTATCAGTGGAATATATTAAAGAACTTGTGTATACCTCAAGTATAGAATTATTAGGGCAATAAACTCTTCAGTTGAACTGGGTTTTGTTAGTCAAATACCTCATGTTTTAGAGGATCATGGTAGGAGTATGGATTTACTTCAAGCTTTTGCTTAGATTGCAATGTTTAGTTGATTGAGATGTATAACATTCATTAAATAGCTATCAGATCTCTAACTTATTTATCAAAATAAACTTTAAGAAACAGTGTTTAGCAATGCCTCTGAAGCCACATGGTCCTGGGTAAACTGTCTTTGGTCTGTTGGTGTATTGATCTTAAAGCTTGTATGTTGATCTTGTCAGCATTCAGTGTTTCTTAGGCTTTTGCGCACAAAGAAACTATTGTCTTGGCATCCCAATTATAGCCCGTTAACTAGGACTGTGCTTGTTAAGTGGTGAGCTAGTTCCTCCCTCTCTGAAGCACTGGAAAACAAATACGAAGGTGAGAGCTTTACGAAGTAGTGACTCATAGTCTCAGATGTGTAGAATGCATTACATCTGGACTAAAACAAAGATTAGTTGAATTAAATGGATTAGTTTCATTCGAAAGGTATTTTTCCTTTCTGAAGAAGCAGAAAAAAAATTATTTTCTAGACTTAAAACCTCATTGGTGGCTTCCCGCAGTTTTGACAAGATTCTTATATCTTGCAAATGGTATGAATGCAAATACAGTCTTTCAGGTTATATCGGGAACCAGCTTTCTCCAGTATCTGCAAAGCTGTAGCCATTACCCAACTTCAGCAAAAGGTTTTTAAAGGTCAATCTTTGTAGTTTGTACAGATCGGAAATGCCAGTTGTAAGTTAAAACTAGTGATATTGGTAAAGTCATATTAATACAACTTTCAAATCCCAATCTTAAACTGAATTTGTGGCTGTTTTATGCATTTAGCAGAGCAGCAGTACAGCTCTGGACTTCCTTGAGTCGTGGTTTATATAAGAATGAACAAGTAGAAGTTATGTATTAGAGTTTCAGTGAATACAAGTGGAAAAAAATTGTGGATTTCTTTAGGGAAAATCGGGGACCAGGCCTTTGTCATGAAATATATTGAGTATGCTGGATGCAGAGCACTTGAAATTCTGTGTATATGATAGTTTCTGTTTTGCTGCTTTTACAGCCTTTTCTGTGTTAGATCTTTTCTGGTCAACTCTGTCCCAAAAACCTGTTGTCTGCTTAGCAAACTTAAGGCCCAGGGTATTAGATAGATAAGTGGAAGGAGAAAGCAAAGATTAGAGTTAAAATGTAACCTTGATTTATACTTTAAAAGATTTCAGTTTCTTAATAGATCTCAATTGCAATCTCTTCAGCATGTCCTAGTTAGGCATCAAGGAGTTTTGTTGTCACTCCACTTCCCTTGTTGCTCCTTAAATTCCAGATGACTTCCAAGCACTTGTGTTCCCTTGAGGTTCCCTTTTCATGTTTTTTTTATGAAATCTGCCAGATTTATGTAGCAGCTGGCTCGCTCTTGAGGCTGGGTGCTTTGGGTGTAAAAGTTACTTCCCCTTTTTGTTTTTAATGAGATTGGTAGCTATCTACCCAGTTTGGACTGTTCTGTATTTATCCTCATAGACACAGATGGGACTGCTAATACTCATTAAGTAATATATAATCTCTGGTGTGTGACCATCTAGACAGATATAAAGATGTAACATGACATGCTTAACATAGCAGAGACTAATTAATTGTTCTCTCTGGTAATGTATAAAAACAGATGTCTGCCTCCAGCTTTTGCATTCCTGTATCACAACTGGAAAATTGCATGACATCAGAGATCCCTGGAGTTATGACACACTTGTTCAAATTAACTGGGTCCTTACTGCTTGGTGGTGGCATTATCAATGGGATTCCTACTGTTCTAGGCCACCCTGCTTTTTCTTTCCTGCTGTAACTTATGAACACCTTGAGGTAACATGGAGCTATGTGAAATATTAAACATAACTTGAAGACTGAGATTTGGCTTGCAGAGAGAATATAGAACAACGAGAATGTTTGTGCTTTGCCTTGATCATTGTCAATTTAACACACATACATTAGGAAGTCTTTGTCTTTATTTGCCACCTAATATCAGTGAAAAAGTAGCAGCCTGGTCACCTGATGAGCATTTTTCTTATACAGAACTTCGATTGAGGCTACTCTTGAACACACTTTGTTAAAGCTGAATTTTAAGGTTTGGAACATCATTAGGATTCACATTATTGTAATGACTGTATGAATGTTGATGTCTGACCGCATGTACTTGGTGCAATCACTTCTGCATTATGCCTGGTTTCATCACATACGTATGTAATGGGCTTCGGCAGCATTATGCAATACAAAAATTGAGCAGTCAAATCTATATTTACTACTTCAAGATTCCTCAGCTGGTAGTCAGTACCAAGATGGTATCTTATCTTTTGTCTTTCACATGGATGACAGGTATCCCTGTGGAAGGCACAAGAGAAGGGAAAGCAAATTCTACTAATGCATGAGCTTAGGCAGTACTGTAAACAAAAAACCATGATCAGCTGTACTGGGCTTGTGAGGTTTTCGTAGTGGGAGGGCTACAGGGGTGGCTTCTGTGAGAAGCTGCTAGAAGCTTCCTCCACGTCCGACAGAGCCAATGCCATCCAGCTCCAAGACAGACCCACCGCTTACCAAGGCCAAGCCCATCAGTGACAGTGGTAGCACCTCTGGGATAACGTATTTAAGAAGGGGAAAAAACCCCTGTGCAACAGCAGCAATGCAGCTGAAGAGAGGAGTGAGAATGTGTGAGAGGAGCAGCCCTGCAGCCCCCCAGGCCAGGGCAGCAGGAGGGCAGGAGGGGCTCCAGGCACCAGAGCAGAGATTCCCCCACAGCCCCTGGGGCAGCCCATGGTGGGGCAGGCTGTGCCCCTGCAGCCCAGGGAGGCCCATGGGGGAGCAGATCTCCCCCTGCAGCCCGGGGAGGACCCCACATCAGGGCAGGGGGATGTAACCAAAGGAGGCTGTGACCCCGTGGGGAGCCTGTGCAGGAGCAGGCTCCTGGCAGGACCTGTGGCCCCATGGGGAGAGGAGCCTCCATAGCTATTTCTGAGGACTGTGGTATCCTGTGTGTATGAAATTCTCTGTAATCTGTGTACTTGTATATTCACAGTGAGTTTATGAGCTGGGTCACTCCTAAGTCGTAGCCCTTTGTGCTGCTGTAAAGTAGGCTGTTTTCTGTGTAGGCTGGTGTCCTGTTTTCGGCTGGGATAGAGTTAATTTTCTTCCTAGAAGCTGGTATAGTGCTGTGGCTTGGATTTAGTAGAAGAATGTTGATAACACCCTGATGTTTTAGGTGTTGCTGAGCAGTGCTTGCACCAGTCCAGGACTTTTCAGCTTCCCCTGCTCTGCCAGGTGCATGAGAAGCTGGGAGGGGGCACAACCGGGACAGCTGACCCCAACTGAACAAAGTGCTATTCCATACCATATGACATCATGCTCAGCATATAAAGCTGGGGGCAGAAGGCGGAAGGCGGGGACATTGGGAGTGATGGCGTTTGCCTTCCCAAGCCACCGCTACGCGTGATAGAGCCCTGCTTTCCTGGAGATGGCTGAACCCCTGCCTGCCGGTGGGCAGCAGTGAGTGAATTCCTTGTTCTGCTTTGATTGCATTCATGTGGCTTTTGCTTTCCCTGTTAAACTGTCTTTATCTCAACTCATGCATTTTTGCACTTTTACTCTTCCAATTCTCTCTCCCATCCCACCCTGGGGGAGTGAGCGAGCGCCTGCGTGGGGCTTAGCTGCTGGCTAGGGTTAAACAACAGCTGGGAAGTATAACCATCCTTTAACAGTACTTTTGATGTTAATATTTGGACTTTGAAGATATGGACCTTCCGTCTGCTAGTTATACAAATGTTCCTCAGGTGAAGATGTACAACACTGTAAGCTGTTTGAGATGTTTTAACAGAGCTTTTCTGGGATACTAGAAAGCTGAGATTCTAGTTTTGTCAGTAGTTCTGGTTTAGCAGTTCCTACCCACAGATCAATTTTTAGTTAAGCATATTTCTTAAAGTTTCCTGGATGCTCATATTGAGGATGTTGGACACCATCCCAGGACTGCAGTTATTGACTGTGTGGGCATTAGGGCTGGATTTGATGGAAGACTGCATGAGACTTCTCCCTCTGCGTTTGTGAACCAGCATTTTCACAGGAGATTTGTGAGAGGTGTTCCTCATACATGTTTCCGTGATTCAATTCTCAGGACCAGACTGCCAGCAAAGGCTAGGGTGGTGGATCTGTTTTGTCCATGCTGGAATCCACTGCTGATGGCCTTTAACTGGCAGAATGGATCTGTGGTCATGTTGGATCTTCTTTAAATAAAATCCAGTCTTAATAGCAATTGCATCAATTAGTTGCTTCAATTCCAAGTGAGGAGTAACAATTTTGTCTGCATGCAGGATCAGCTCAATTATGTTGGCAACCAGCCTTTGTCTAAGAACCCAGAGGATATGAAATTATGTTGATGGCTTCACCAAACTGATGAACGCTACCCCCAGGTGGTTGTGCTGCTTTTTGGCGTGTTGGATTACAAATAGATGTGCTCTTCAATTTTTGGAGTGTTCAGCTGCAGTTATGTAGCCTCTTTGACTTTTAATATTGTTTTTACCCGAAGTAGTAACCAGTCAGGTACAATCTATGTTCAATTGAGCTTTATTGATCAGTTGAGCTGACTGATGTAGAAGGGAAAAGGTATAGCGTTCAGGGCAAAGCCAGTCAGCTATGCATGTACACGTGGGGTCCCTCTTGTACCAGCCTGAGGAGCTTGGTGATTTGGGGCTTCCTGAAGCTGGTAGATGTCCTGCAGTTTTGACTTAATGTGCAGCAAGACAAACTCTGCTGGCCTCTGCTCTTTTATAGCTTCTGGGGTTGCCAGGCTGAGTCCCTCCTGGAAGCTGACAGGATTGGCAGGCCAAGTTCTCAGGACAGCCATGCTCATACCACAGCCATGCTCAGCAAATCTGACTGCATTTCCCAAGTGGTCTGTTTGAATGCCACTCTTTCTCCTCTGACTCACCCTAGCTTTTGTTGTAGCTGGTGTCATGGACTGAATGCATCTCACTCGGAGAGTCTGGAACTCTTTAGGGATGGGGATGGGAGTAATCACATGGATAGTGCATCTGATGAGAGCTTGTTCATGTGGAACCCAGGCATTTGTCAGGCAGATTCCCTTTTTCATGGCAATGCATGGATGTGGCTGAAAGGCTAATCCAGAATTTGAAGTGGGGCCATGTAACAGGATGCCTGAGGTGCAGCCGGTCAGTTGCTGAAAAGAGCTTAACCATTGCAAATGTAAATCCTTCTAAATGTAAATCCTTCTAAATATAACAGAAGAAACATTTGTTGTCTCTTCTTTGTTGGACAGGCAATTTCCTGTAAGAAGCAAGTAGTCATTTCCCTATTCTTTTTGTAGATAAAGCCAGAACTCAAACATTCAGGAAAGACTAGATTGGTGGAGATTTTTTTTTTTTTTTTCCACATGAGTTTGAACTTCATTTTTCTTGTAAAATGAGCTGTCATGGACCAAACTATTGGGGCCATACTCTTGGACTGCTTAAATCTAAGATGTTACATGTATAACATGGGGAAGTACTACTCTGGTTTCTGTTTCTTTCTCATTGTATGTGTTTGTGTGACAGGAAAGATCTGGCCCTGAGCGCTCAGCCACTAAGCCAGGCTCAGAAAGTGCCAGCCCACTTCTGATAAGTCTTGCCCCTCTGCAGAGCTTGTCCCATTTTCCTTTGTGCTGTGGTTTAGCCGCAGCTGGCAACTGAGCACCACGCAGCTGCTTGCTCACCTTCCTTCCCCAGTGGGACAGGGAAGAGAATCAGAAGAGAAAAAGTAAGAAAACTTATGGGCTGAGATAAGAACAGTGTAAAAAGGAAATAAAAATAATAATAATAATAATAAATTGTAATGAAAAGGAAAACAATGAGAGAGAGAAACAAACCCTAGGAAAAACAAGTGATGCAACTGCTCACCACCTGCCGACTGACACCTTGCCGGCCCCTGAGCAGTGATTGCTTTGACACCCCCCCGGCCAACTCCCCCCAGTTTATATACTGAGCATGACGTCATATGGTATGGAATAGCCCTTTGGTCAGTTGGGGTCAGCTGTCCTGGCTGTGCCCCCTCCCAGCTTCTTGTGCCCCTGGCAGAGCATGGGAAGCTGAGAAGCCCTTGACTGGTGTAGGCACTGCTCAGCAACAACTAAACCATCAGTGTGTTATCAACATTCTTCTCATACTAGATCCAAAACACATCTACTAGGAAGAAAATTAACACTATCCCAGCTGAAACCTGGACACTCTGGTCCTGTTCTTTATCCATTACTTCAACCTGCGTGCCACGCCAGGTCTTACCTATACCTTTTGAGAGCCTGCTGCTGCGCTTCCTCCTCAGCCAGTGCAGCTTGTAACTTAGCAGTGCAGCATTTCTGTCCCCTGTGTTGAGGAGAGAGGCACTATATACACATGCAAACCAGCTGATTTTAGCCATCCTTTTTATCTACTTGGTTTGGTAGCCCTTCTCCTTGTTACTAGCCCTCCTCACTCTCTAGAGAGGACTGTAGGGAATGGGAGTATTAAGAAGTATTATTTGTACTTGGTGTAACTTTTCTGCCACTGTGTGTGTGGTGGTGGTTGTAACTTCTTGACTTTCCATGTAGCTTCCCAGAAGCTATGGGCCTGTGTAGGCCGGGCATCGTGTAACCCCTCCAGTGTGTATTGGTTTTCATTATAGCCTAACTAGTCAATACAGCTCGTTGCAACTGCTCAGAGACCTTGTGTTTTCCTGGATCTTATATTTCATAGGTGTCAGCAGAAGGAATGACAGCAGCTGTGTATCCTACATCTTGAAAGATGGAGTTGATAATTGAATGAATTTGAGAGACAACTTGCAGAAACTATGGGAGTGTCAGTAGAGGGTATACCAGGAAAACATAACATCCAAAGCAGGCTACAAGAAAATTGCATCACTAAGGCCATATAACCATTTCCCTAAAATGGGAATTGTCTGTCTGGTGTGGAATATAATAGTACTTTCCCCCATCGGGCTGATGTGTAAAGCTTGTGGAAGCGGTACCACAAATACAGCAGATGAACTCTGGACAAAGACCAGCAAAGCTAGCTTTCATTTGAGTGTAAAGTCACACTTAAGTATAGACTTTAAAAAGTCTAATCTAAAGCCTACTTTTTCTTGAATAAATATCTTCAGTGCACTCTGATACTTTACAGCTAGGGACACCTGTAGCTGAAGTGCTTTGCCACTTGATGCTTTAGTATTGTGTTACAGTGTGTGTGATACTGTTGGTGTGAGGATTACTAGCTTCAAGCCATTTACCCAGTGTTTTTTGTTACTCTTAGCACTTCTGCTTTGGTGTGACCTGAAATTTGTGCAGTGTTTTAAAAAAAAAACACAAAGGGCAACCAAATCTTAGTCTCTTTAAACAGTTTTATTAGGGTGTATGCAAATGACAAGGTTTCAGTCTGACTTGCTGCTCAGGAAATGCCAATATCCTTAATTCAGCTTTTTCCCAGAAAAACAACTAACTGGTTTTGGGCAGCCACAGTGAAGTCACTTTCAATAATGTTCTAATTTGTGCATCAATCATGAATCTGCAGAGGTCTGCATGGGTCATTGGCTACACAGAGGGACATGAAGTTGTGGTTCCTGTAGGTGATTTCTGGTTGCTGTTTCATCCAGGTGGCATCACTACTGTTTTGCAGTTGTGCAGGCAGGCAACTGTGTGGTGGCTGGCCACAATGATGTGTTAGGAAGGTGTGGTGACACTTGGGGGCAGTCCACGATCCCTTTGGAGGACTGGAGCAAGCTGTAGTGTGGTAGCGTGGCTGCACCTCTGATGTGGTTGCATGCAAAGTGCTTGTTGGGGCTGTGACCTGTGTGCGTCATCTCATCCTCAGAGCTGCTTCCTTTCAGAGGGGGCTGACAAATGTGCCCCAAGTAGGCACTCGGGGGAACTGGTGCGCACCTTGCAGCGACCTGGTAGAGATACCCAAGGAACTGGAGGTGAGCTTCCCTGAAGAGGACAGTGTGTTTTCTAAGGGCAGTCTGATAGCTGAATAACAAAGTAAACATCTAAAATGAAGTTAAAATGGTGGCCAGAACAATCTGCATTTCGTTCACTGAGTCAGTGCAGTCTGGGGTGTGGCTTAGGCATTGATGGTGGCAGTGTCATAAGCAGTAACATAGCATCTGCCTTAGCAAAGCAGTAAGGAATTTTCTTACCACAATGGTATGTTTATTGGACTCATACTTTTTGGCAGTCTTGTGACAGAGCAGTCAAAGTGTAGAGCAAAAAACCTCCATGAGTGCTAGCACAGATGAAGATATACAAAGACTTTTGCAGTCAATTATGAATCTACTAAGCAAAAATGTGTCTATTCTTCCAGATTATAATAGTACTCACTGTTACCTGATTCTGAACAGTGAATGATTACTTTCTTTGCATAAGTTTCTGTAGCTCAGTACCTACCCACACAGTGACTCAGAAGTGCTCTGATTCTTTTCCTGATCTCCTGTCACTTTTTCCAACAGTGTGGCCTGTGCTGTTGCCACACAACAGCTCCCGCAGGATGCTCTCTTCTGTTTCTCTGCATGTGACCTATTTTCATTTGCTTAAGCACAGCCACTACTCTAGCCCTACACTGCAAGGCAGATATGAACGAAAAGGAAATAATGGCTTTACAATACTCTAGTGGGGCTGTAGGACTCATTGCCTTACAGTACAAATGTGTAGCAGAGTTAAAGAAGCACAAGGTATTCCTCAGAAATCCCAGAGCTAAAGTGATTTAGCTTCTTTTGGAGTCTAAACATTTGTGCTTTGTGGAATAAATCTTAAGTCAGTTTTTCCTAAGTCTCACTCGAGGCTTTTTGCTCTTTTTCTCTGAAGTGTTCATTGTTGGCCACAGGCTATAACTCCAGATCAGCCAGTCTTCTGATTTAGTATAACGATTTCCACGACCTCATCATCCAATGTATAATGAATATTGTTATGCTTTCTCGGAGTTAGTGTAATGTTATGCATGAATGAAGGATGCATTGAAGCATATGGAAACTTCCGAAGTGAATGCAATGATAGATTTGAGTCTACTGTAATTAAGTTTTGTTTTAACTCCATGTAGTAGTTGATTGGGATAGGAATTCAGAAAACACGCAAAAATTTCATCAATTCTGCCTGCACATGAGAGCACGGGGTGATAGTGAGGCAGCATATGGGCTGTGGAATGAGGGAGTGCAAATCGTGCGACTGCCTGATTTCTGTTCTGAACTGTGCTTCCTTACCATCCTCAGATGTAGGAGCTGACAGGAGAGGTAGTGTTGGCTAAACTGTCTGCATGAACTAACCTGTATGCTTACGGTAGCTGACTAGCTGGAAATCGTCAGTAACTTGGCTATATGCTGACTTGACCCTTTCTGAAGCTGATCCATATATGATGTGGATTTGGTCTAGCACTTTTGGTTCTGGCTGTACCTATGCAAGTGGGAATCTCAAAAAATTTTAATCTAAGAGATACTGTGTTTTACTTCCTATTCTTCTATAGAGGGTTGCCATTATGACCCGCTCTTAAGCCCTCTGGAAGCTGTGCTGTTTTATTCCCAGTGAGCTCCCCCCTCTCACCAAGCAGAGCCTTATTGCTGATTCTATTCTTCCATGACCTTTGGTTTTTTTTCATTTTGCCTTCTGTGAAGAGGCAATAACTTTAACTGTCTGCAATGTTCTGCATTATGAGACTGATAGCTAGGTTTAACTACTGAGGATGCAACATTTCATTTTTTTAATCTTACTGGAGATTACCACTAGGAGTCCACTGAGCATTAGCTATACTTAACATTCATGAGGAGTTTTTCCTAGACTAATCTTGTTTTTCCTCTTGAAAATGATGCATATAGCAGGCTGGCAGACCCAACCAAAGCAGTCAGTTATTTCAGTATCTCATTCTCAGCTGGTGGCTTGCTCATACTGAAAAAAATTCCTATTACACACTGTTCATGAGCAACACAAACTTGGTTGAAGCATGGCAAAATGCCCTCTCAGAAAGATATTCTGGGCGTTATAGGTTAGGAATAAGGAATAATTACCCTAGAGTCTAAATGGCAAAATACAGCCCCCCAAAAATCTCAAGTCCCATTTTGTGATGTCCACAAGCAAAGATTTATAAAGACGAGGCCAAAAAGCTATTGTCTGCATAATGCAACTAATTAGATTTTTTTTTTATTTTTTTACTCCTGTTTCTTATTAATGTGGCTAAATGAGCTGTTCGTTATTATCTGCTGACTGCACATGCTTGTTCCCACATCATCTATTTCTCTTCTGCCTGTTACATCGGGAGTAGAAACTGTGATGTTTGCTTGGATCCTCTTATTATTTGGTTATCCTACCTTTACTGTATGAAATAGTCATCTCTTTGTTACAAGTAGGTCTATGAACACAGAGTAGAAACTTTCTGAGTATGTCCATGGAAATGGAATCTGTTTTCAGCATTGGGCCACCATCATGGTCAAGGACTAGGAGGACCTGCCCAGTGAGGGGAGGCTGAAGGAATGTCTTTGGCCCAGAGAAGAGGGTTGTGGGGGGACCTAACAGCAGCCTGTCAACACCTTTGAGGAGATGGACCCAGGCTCTTTGGTGGCACGTGGTGAGAGGATACCCAGTCAGTTAGACTGTCTTTCTGAAGCCAACTTGCAATGGCAAGATTTCCATCTTGTTTCATGTAATCTTGAAATACATAGAACAGAACTTCTCCGGTGTGCAGTTGTCAGCACGGGTTGCTTTTGCCATTGTCCAGACAGGATTTGGGCAGCGGGGGGAGGAAGTAGACTGTCCCTCTGTTGCTAATCTTCATTCTAAATGCGATTGTTTTTGTGAAATCTATGGGGCAGCCAGCAAAGTGAAGACAACTGCTCGTATTGGCATGTTTTATTTGTCAGAACTGTGAATATTGTGACCTGATCTCTTGTGACAGTTGAACCGTTACTTTTACTTCTGTTTTTTAACAGTTTGCATAGTGTCATCCTGATCTTTCTTACAGGCAAAAAAAAGAGGAAATTATTATGAAGGTTGTATGTTTTTACTAACCTTTCTCTGACATTGTTGTTGATATACACATCTAACCAGACAATGTGGCATTGTGACTTCAGCTGCTTTTTCACTGAGGTTAAGTTTTATCTGTATGTAAAATGGACCTGGAAGCTGCTTCTTTTTGACCTAGGAGTTTTATACGCTTGTTTCAGGCTGTACCATTGTTGTTTCTTTGCCAAGTCAATATTCAACAGTAATTAATCTCAGAATCACAGAAGAGCTTATGTTGGCAGGGACTTCTGGAGACTGTCTAGTCCAACTCCTGCTCAGAGCCGGGTCACTTAGTGCAGGTTGCTCAGGCCCATGTCTAGTTCAGTCCATGGAGATATTCAGAACCCAAGGTTTTCTGGGCAGCCTATTGCAGTGTTTGACCACCTACCAGTAAATTTTTTGTGCTTAAGTAAGTGGCACATTTCCTGAATTTTAGTTTGTGCCACTGCTGTTTATCCTGTCACTGGGCACCACTGAGCAGAGCCTTATTCTGTTGTCTTTTTTCCCCTGTCAGGTATTATTTATCACTGATAAGATTCCCTGTGAGCCTTCTCAGCTTGAGATTTCTTGGCACAGTTCATGTGGTGGGTTCACCTTGGCTGGATGTCAGGTGCCCACCAAGCTGCTCTGTCACTCCCCTCCTCAGCAGGATCGGGGGAAGGGAGGAAGGAGAAAAATAGGATGGAAAAAATCATGCATCAAGAAAAAGGCAGTTTAATAAAACAAAAGCAAAGGCCACATGCAAAAGCAAAGAAAAACAAAAGATTTATTCTCTACTTCCCATCAGCAGGCAATGTCCAGCCACCTCCTGGAAAGCAGAGCTTCAGTGTGTGTAGCAGTTGCTCTGGAAGACAAATGTAATAATGAATTTCCCCCTACCTCCTCCTCCTCCTTTCTCTTAGCTTTTATTGCTGAGCAGAGGTCATATGGTATGGAATATCCCTTTGGTCAGTTTGGGTCAGATGTCCTGGCTATGTCCCCTCCCAAGATCTTGTCCTCCCCCAGACTGCTGGGTGAGGGGGGGAATGTTGGATAGACAGCCTTGATGCTGTGCCAGCGCTGCTCAGCAGTAGCCAAAATGCTGGTGTGTTATCAACATCTTTCTAGCTACCAAAACAAAGCACAGCACTATCAGTGCTGCTAATGGGAAAATTAACTCCATCTTAGCCAGACCAATACAGTTCCTAATATTTTTCGCATCTATATCTCTTCACCTTTTCACACCTTGTTCCAGTGTTAGCCATTCTTAATTTAGTGATTCTACTTTCAGTTTTGATATTCCCATTTAAATATCTGAGCTATCTCTGTCCTCATTCCTCCTGAGCAGGAAAAAATAGAAGTCCACAAGGCATGTATCCTTTTAAACTGTCAGCTTTCCTTTCTACCCCTTCATACTCTTGTGTACTAACTGTGTGGCAAAAATGTAATTTGCTATATACCATGCATTTCTGCATGCATTCTGTCATAGAAAATATAACTCCCTTCCTTCTCAGCTTCTGATTGCAGATGTGAAGCACTGGATTTTTGTCTAAGATCTGCTTATAGCATGTTGCACACTTCCAGCCTTTACATCTGTGATGCTTTTCCACATAGGCCTTGCGCTGATGATTGCACCTGCCTCCCCCCACCCCCAATTTTGTAATAGCCAAGGCCTTGTGCCTCTAAATATTCCCCAGACCTGCACATCATTCTGCAGCTGGGACCACGCATTCATGAGCCTGTGTTAACTGCGCAGTCTTGCAGCAGCCAGGGTGGGCTGTAATTCTGTTGTGGATGTGACTATAGCATGTATACACAACGCTCACAAATTGCCTCATATGCCTTCCTGACATCTTTAACACTGTAGTAATGTTTGTAATGTAAAAGAAGGAATCAGGACTTGGCTTATATAGCTTTCATTTGGCTTAAAAATCGCCCACCCTTTTTTCTGCTCAGGAATATGTGTGTATTAACATGTACTGCCTTCTCAGGTAAGGGGCAGTCACTTAGTGTCTGTCTTCCTCACTATCCCAATTTATCAGATAGATAGCAATTTTGTTCTGCTCAGCTGTTCTGCATCTGTAAGATTCACAGTGTGTCACCAGAAAAGCACTTTGAAGCTTTCCCTTTGGAGTTGCTTTTAAGCTGAGGCTTTGCTGCTGGCCCCTGCATCTTCTACATTACAGCTGTGTAGCAGCTACGTCTGCTTCCAGTCTCAGAACTCCTTGATCCTGACCTGGGCCTGTGGCTTGGCTTCCTGGCTTGGCCTTGGATCTGCCGCATCACTATGGACTTGCTAGGTGATCTCTGGATAGTGTCTGCCCAGATCCCAGTCTCTGGATGCAATTCTGACACAGAATTGCCTTGCCCTTGCCAGGAGATCACTGCTGCCTGCCTTTGCGCCCGGCTCTCCTTGCAGAGCAGCCAGCTCGTGCTATGCCATGACAGCGTATCACAACCTGAAGGGTTACCTGGCCCGCAGGTGCGCAGACATCACAACTTTGTGGGCTTGTAGGATTCTGTAATGCTTGAGGACACGGAGGCTTTTATCCTCTGAATTTCTCTACTTTGTTACAGATTACGACAAATACCACAAAAATCACCACTAGCAAGTATACCTTTGATTAATAAATTGAATATAAATATCAAGCAATTACAATTTGCTATCAGCAATCAATAATATAGCCACAATCAATAGTATGGCAGAAATCAATTGCATAGCAACAATCAATATAATAGCAACAGCCAAAGAGGTATATACTATTACAGGTTACTACAATCTTATCAACAGTGAACCAAACTTATCAACAATATAAAAGCAGAAATACTTACAGTAGGTTACTTATATATGCACATGGTACCAAGTGCGTTAAACAGATTCCAGAAGGGGCCAAACCGTCCAAGAGGGGTGAACAAACTGATCCCAGAGGGGGACCCAGGCATCTCAGAAGTGAGAGAACAAACTAAACCTACCCAGAGGTGGGCCTAGAGGGGGACCAGTAAAATAATGATCTCACTGCAAAGCTGCTCCGCCTGATGGAGTTTGGAGTCAGTCAGGTGTCCCTAGAAATGGTCTAATATCTTGCAGAAAGTTTGTGTGGAGAGTTCAACCTGTTTAGGAAAAGAAAAGTACGTGCAGCACTGAAAGTTCTCAGAGAAAAGCTCTAATTTGGATAAAAATGAAGTCTTCTTTGTATCATAGAGACATAAGAAGGTATAGGACACCACTGCTTTGAGCAGCCAATACATGCTGTTAATTTCTATTTTTCTCCTGTAACAGCCAATGGATGATGGATTTTGTTCTTTCAGACCAATTTATATTTCCCAGACTGTTTCCACTTTTTCAGACAAGTTGCTGTTACAGTTTTTTGTCTTTTTCACTTATTGATGGTATCTCAGGATGTCTCTGGTTTCTAGATACTGAGCCGTCTACTTCAAAGAGGCCAGCTGCACTTTTCAAGGATGTTTCTGGTTCCCAGGCCTAGTTCCCAGGCTGGCTGGCATTTCTCTGTCAGCATTTTTCAGCAGACATTTTCTTTTGTTCAGTAATTGTTTTTTTCCTTCTAACCAGGCCACCTTTGTGGCTGCTCACATCACAGGATTAGGAGAGGGACAAAGTCTAGGGCTCCATTTAGAGTATGAGTACAAAGGGGGCACCAAGAGAAGGTTTAGGCTACTAAAAGACCTCTGCCCTGAGACCTGCTTGGTCTAAGTCCAGGCTGGAGTCTGGGGGTTGAGGCTGAGAGAAGGGTTAAGAAGCAAAGCAAAGCCTTACCTTCCACTTGGTGTGGGCTGAAGGGAGCTGCCAAGCGAAGGGTTGGGCTCCCAAAAGATATCCCCCTGAGAACATTGGTTTGGGGCTGTTGCAGGGATTCTTGGCTTAATGCTCTGGCCCTGTCCATCCTTAGGGTTAGGAGAGAGGCAAATCCTAGAGCTTCTGTTGGAGTAGGGCTGCAAAGGAGACTCCAGAGGAAGAGGCAGGCTGCTAACAGACACAGCAGATGCCCTCCCAAGAACTTTTTTTTATGGCTGGGTTATGGCTGGGGTCTGGGTCTGAGGCTCATCCCATTCCTAGGATTAGGTTTAGAAATAAAACCTAGCTTGGAGCTCCTGGTTGGTTGGTGTTGTAAAGGGGTCATTTTTTCTTCTGTTCTCAGTCATCTCTGATGTTTCTTCTGAAAATAACTTTCCTCCATTGGATCCTTTTTCCCTCTTGGCTACATTCATTATCATGTTTGGAATAAATTTTCCCACTTCATGTTTGAATTTAGACTGCCCTTGATATCAGCCATCTCAGATTGGCTCTTGCCATCAGTTGTGTAGCAGTTCCCTCATTTCTTCATCCTTCCCAGCTTTGGTGCTGACACTGGTTTGGGTGTTCTGTGATGCTTATCAAGCGAGAGATCAGGAAACACAGAGAGACGCCGAGTGAGTTGCAAAAGGGCTGTATGTTGCAGTGTGATACAAGCCTATTTCAGAACTGAAGCTTCATCTTTCGGACAGGAGAGGGAGGCTGTGTGCAAGGAATGACTATAAGCTGTTTTTTCTGCATTGCTGGGAGAGGAAGGTGGTCTTCTGGAACAGTTCTTTTCCCCGGACCATTGCTAGTTCTGGCTGGGGGTTTTTGTTTAATTTTTAATGTTTATCCCCCTTCCTGCTCTCCCCTTTTTTTAGTCGCAGTACATCACTGGTGAGTCTGCAGAGACTGTCTTAGGTATTGCCTGGGGAGTCTCCTCTGCAAGCTCTTTCTGACTGAGCACAATGTCAGTCAGGTCCATTTTTCCAAGTTCAGTTTTGTCTCGTCATACTCCCTCTAGAGAGGGGAATGAAAATTTAATTACAGGAGACTTCATAGTCATCTTTTTGATTTTGAAGTCTGCATTGACAAGCCCATGCATATTTATGACTAAAGGCATAATATTTTGAATAAATATTTTTCCCTGTGTTACATCCCTGTTCTGTGTGTTTTAAGCCCTGCAATTGGAAAGGGGATGGTGTTAATCTGAATGACAGAAAGTGCTCAGACAGGGCCTGTTCAGAAGTGATATGACAGTTATTTGATTCTCTCCTGGACAAAATGCTGATAAATGCTCCATCTGCTTTTATCTCATAGCCAGCAGGGTTTCTGTAGTGTTAATGGATTCATTGCTTCAGAAAAGAGTGGCAGGGCAGGTATTTTACCTCGATCTTTTCAGCTCACATTTAAGCTGTCAGGGCTTTGAATTTTAAAAAGATGAAGCACTGTCCATGCACCTGAACTTGTTCTCTGCTCTCTGTACGTGAAGGTGCATCATCTGAACAGCCTCCAAATGGACGGGCTTGGACAGCTGTACTCTTTCCTGGGTAAAAAACTGGCTGGATGGCTGAGCCCGGAGAGTTGTGGTCAACAGAGTTAAATCCAGCTGGCGACTCGTCACAAGTGGTGTTCCCCAGGGTTCAGTATTAGAGCTAGTTCAGTTTAATATCCTTATCAGTGATGTGGACAAGGGGATCGAGTGCACCCTCAGCAAGTTTGCAGATGACACCAAATTGGGAAGGAGTGTCAATCTGCTTGACAGGAGGAGGGCTCTGCAGAGGGACCTGGACAGCCTGGATCAATGGGCCGAGAGGCCAGCTGTATGAGGTTCAACAAGGCCGAGTGCCGGGTCCTGCACTTGGGTCACAACAACCCCACGCAACTCTACAGGCTTGGAGAAGAGTGGCTGGAGAGCTGCCCAGCGGAAAGGACTTGGGGATACTGGTTGACAGCCGGCTGAATATGAGCCAGCAGCGTGCCCAGGTGGCCAAGGCCAACGGCATCCTGGCTTATATCAGCAATAGAGTGGCCAGGAGGAGCAGGGCAGTGATTGTGCCCCTGTACTCGGTGCTGGTGAGGCCGCGAAGAGGAGGCTGAGGTGAGACCTTATCGCCCTCTACACCTGCCTGACAGGAGCATGTAGGGAGGTGGGTGTTGGTCTCTTCTCCCTGGTAATGGGCGATAGGACAAGGGGAAATGGCCTCAAGTTGTGCCAAGGGAGATTTAGATTGGATATTAGGAAAAATTTTTTCACAGAAAGAGCAGTCAAGCACTGGAACGGGCTGCCCAGGGAAATGGTCGAGTCCCCATCCCTGGAGGCATTTAAAAGACGGGCAGACGAGGTGCTTGGGGCCATAGTTTAGTGGTGGACTTGGCAGTGTTAGGTTAACGGTTGGACTCACCAACCTACATGATTCTATGATTCTATGATTCTATGAAGTGTACCTATGTGAAAGTGGGTGCCCTACTTGAGTTTCAAAAAGGTGCTGGGTATTTGACAGTATGCTTTTCTGGAGCTGTCATTAGTTGTGTTCCCTGAAGTCAGATTAAGAGTGTTATGTATGTATGTATATGCTATATATGTATGTATAAATATTTCCACGGTATATTTAGAAGATTAAAGTATAATGAGAGGGAGATTTTATTTAAAGAAATGTATAAATATAATACCTTAAATTGGGCTGACACCTAGTGGTGGATATACTTCTAATACAGTGATATACAGTCTGGATCCTTTGGTCCTGTGGGTCCTCTAAGTTAAACTAAGACTGCTTGAAAATATGCTTTATTCAAGGAAGGCCAGAAAAGACCTGGATTTGCTCAAAAGAAGGGCTGTCCCTGGAGTTCCTGCCCTCCACTTTTCCTGAAATTCCTGTCTTCATCCTGCCTGCTTTCCCCTCTCATCATCCTTTGGGGTGCATTGCTTTGCCATATACTGCTAGATCTATACGTTAACAGGGCAAATAAGATTACTATAGTACTTCAAAACCAAAATAATTTTTCCTGCTCTAGGCGCTTTGTGTGTCTAAATTAGAAACCGAAGGAGATGTTCAGGATGTTTTCTGCCAGTATCCAGCTGATTAAACAGCTTCTGTTAAAGAGGCAAAGCTTTCACTTGGTCAGACCTTTAAGGAAAGAAACAATTAATAAGTGGGACTTGTGGCTGGTTTCTAAGGAGGTGCAACATAAAGCCTAAAATCCTGGGCACTGTTTTCAAGGTTATCGTGAAGAGGGCTGGGAGGAAGAGGGTTAAGGGCCAGCTGATCCAAAGGGAGCAGCTGATCTGTGGGGATGTAGCACTTGGCCGTGATGGACTTGCAAGGGAATGTAAGTTTAAAAAGGAGGTCCTGACCGTCTGAGGATCAAACAGCACTGAGCGCATGAAAGCAACAGCCAGGAAGAATCAACACTTTCAAAGTGGCTACAATATATGGACTCTGGATATAATAGGGAACATGGGCCATTGGTTTACTTACTATGGTCTACTTCATAATGTTTGGTCTACTAAAAGATACTACCTCTCCTTATGCTACTTTCCTACAGCTTAGACCATCCCAGCTGCACTACAACACATACAGAAATGGCTTTGCTCACCAGCTAGAGGCCAACACTGTGTCTGACCTGGGTAGCACTGCTCATCTTGGGATTATTTCACTTCTTATTTAATTTTTAAGTATTTTCTTAATAACTGGAGCTAATATTATACAGCACCAGTGGGTTTACAGAGCCAGGTATGATGCATTTTGCCTGTGTCTAGAGCTTTGTCTGTCCTTTCCAATTTAATTTTTATGGGTCTCTCTAATTGTACTGTAATGCCTATCTGTCATCAACTTTTATAAAGAGTACAAATAAAGACGGGGATGCAGATGAGTGTAAATAGCTGAAACAGAATTTAGGAATGTGGCACCAGGGTAAGTCATAATCCAGGAACATAATTTTTCCTGTCTCTGGCTGTTCATTTATTGGTGAATTGATCTACACCATTTTTAGTAAGGAAGAAGATTCTTGGCTCTTATATAGACAGTTGTTCACATGGGTTCAGCATTTATGCTAGATATATTTTGGCAGTTTATAGAAAAAATATCTTACTGGGTTTGCCAACGATTATGAAATATAAACTTTCCACTTTCTACAAATCTTTTCAGGGTTAGTAGGTCTGGTTTTAGTTCTTCCAGAGAAGGCATTGTTGTCCAATACATGTTTTTGCACTAGTTATAAATCAAAGACATTTTCTTTACAGGAGCCTATTTCATTAGTTTAAATATAAAAATTGTTTTAAGAAGCACTCACCGGATATGCAAGTGACTAAAATGATTGACAATTAGACAATCAGGGTTCCTATGTCTCTCTCCAAGTATTCTGGTGCTATATCAAATATCTGAAAGGTAACAGGTAACAGCTAAGCTATCATGTAGCAGGTCCTAGCTTACTACTGAGATAGCATGAAACTTCCCATTCCATTTACTAAGAGGACATCTCTCTAAATTAGTTGTTTATCTATTTATTGCCTTTTTCAGACTGGGAAAAAAATGTCAATCTACTAACATTCTCAAAGAAAATAAAGGCATACTGGTTGGTAATGCTCTTAGTTAGCCAAGTATTTTTGTTACTATATTGATTGAAACGGGATTGGCCATTGTCAGCAATGACAGTGGTAAGGCCTGTCATCTTTATTTCCTTAGTTAAGGCAGTAGGACTAGTGTTAACTTCATTAATTTTCTTGGGAAACCGAGTATTTAACTGCTTCAAACTAGTCTGTTGTCACTGATCAATATTTCCTCTCTCGGTGACTGGAACAGCTTTAGTCCCAATAAATGTTACTGTATAAATATTTCCACAAATTACTTACTGTATCAACTGCATTTATTATTTATTTTTGCAAGGTTTTTTGTAACAGGATGCTGCTGGGATCAAGCAATATTTTAATCTTGTTATTCTAATTTTATAATAATTCTTAATTTTTATCACCAATAACAAATCAAGGATGAAGCAAATAAGAGGAGTGGAAGGGAATATTCCTCTGGTTTAACCCCAGTTCATAATTTTCAAAGCACAAGTTAGCATCTGTTTTTTCTTCAAAGATAGACTCTGCACATTCTCTGTCCAACTTCTTGTTATCTTGTCAGTTCTGCCAAATGAACTTCCTTTTCTTTTTGATTTCTGTTTTTAATTACAATCATATTCTAAAATTTTTTACCTTAAATACAGCTTCTGGACATTCCAGAAGGCAGTATGGGGTGGGGGGGGTGGGAGCTGAGGTATATAGTTAATCTCAGATATTATTTGAGTAACACAGCAATGCAATAGTCCTTATCTACCTATAGCAAAAAGGATGGGTTTTTTTTTTGTCATTAGTGAATTAAATACATTTAAGGCCTGTGCAATTTGTCATATGTATCATATCTGTGCTGACTCCAAGGTGAGCTGATGCTCCATATGCTGCAAAAGTTGCAGGAGATGATAAATGAGGGTTGTGCTGCAACAAGTCCAGAAGACGCTAACTCTGCACACTGTGTAATTTGGATTAGACCAGAAATCTGTTGGTATGATGGGAGATTCTCCAGTCTTTGTTCCCTGCTCCCATTCTTGTTCCTCAGAGAACGTCTCTTACTTCCCAAGACATCCCTGGCTTGAATTTGGCATGTGTGCTTCCTGTGGTCCTTCACTAGACTGCTGGAGGCACGAGTGGTGCCTGCCCCAAGAGGGGACTTGTGCTGGGGGCCCACGTGGCAAGAGGGTCATGCCCGGCTGTCACGTCCTGCTGCAGCATCACTCCCTCTTCCAGCTTGGCCAGGGCCCTGCCACCCCTGTTGCTGCTCCCAGCAGCGATTGTCTTGGATCTTCCACAATGCCGATACAAATAAATTATAACAGCACTGTCAAATACTATGATAGCACATTATTAAACTGATTTGAAAAGCATTATGGTATATAAACTTCCTAATGGTACACTTCCAGCTACTGTGCATAACTGATTATAGCATTGAAATTACATTGCAGTTACCAGAAAATTACTTAAATCACTTCAGTAAATGCAGTGCTGTGGGAGCAGTATAAAGTGATATTCAGTGTGCTGTTGTTGCCTGGAAATAAAACTCCCCAAACCAAGATGGTTTAGAGAGGAGCTATTGCTTTATTCAGTGCTGGGTGCAAGGCGGAATTCCACAAATCAAGCACACGAAACTTAGATTTTACTCCCTTATTTATACATCATAAATTCATTTTCCACACCTATCTAATACATATTCACTAGCCTATCTTTGCACGCTCATCTTCATTGACTGACAGTCTAGTGGTCTAACTATTAAAGCTACAGCATTCTTTTAATTCACTGTGCCTGTGCCTGCGGAGTGTACGTGTGGGGTACTTGTTTCGTTCCTCAATTGGGTTGGTGGTCGCAAGCTTCCCCTGCCGGAATTACTTTTCACACTGTTTCCTTCCATCTTGTCCATGTTATCTTGGAACGTCCGCAACTTTCTGTAAGGCTTCGCAGCAAATTGCTTTGATGATGCCTGAAGTGATTTGTTAAGTCTGTCTATTCCATTAACACTGACTTGTTCTTTACTTTTAATTGTTCTCTACTTTTAATTTCAACTCAAGGATAACGCTGTCACTGACACTGAGTATGTAAACATAGCACACTTATGCAGTTCCTATACTGCTTGTGGTGGTCTATTTTTTTGTAGTCTATTTACACTGTCTGATCTTATCTTAGCAGTAAGATAAAACCCACGAGCCACAAGAAAGTCAGTCAAATATCTCAGTTAAGGTTCACCACAAGTGTGCCAAGTCCTCCACGCTTTTGCCTCTTTCTGAAGAGGGTATGTGTATCAAAGTACTTATGAGAAAGACAACAGAGCCTTTGGCACCATGGGTCCAACACTGAGTGCTTCCAGTAGCACAGCTGCTCTCCGTAATGTGCATTTATCTTGGTGTTATCAATACCGGCAGCGGTTGGCTTTCTGGCAGGCTTCCTACCGCATCAGTGGGCGATGTTCCAACTCTGGAAATGAAAGGGTACCTTTTTACTTCTTTTCCTTGCACTCTGTTAACTGTATACAAGGTCCTTATTGCTTTACTTGGTATTGCCAGTGTAATTAAGCCTCTCTCAGAATGGATTTGGCATTCACTTCAGTCACTGACTAACACCCTACATCACGTCAGGGGCTGGTTACCCACAGCAGTCACCAGCCTGTCCACTGACTCACAGCAGGACCTGCTAGAAGGTGAAGCATGCACTGGGCTTTGCAAAACCACAGGGAAGAAAACATTTATCTGCAATACACATGTGGCCCTTTTGTAGCCATGTATTTAAAGGAGAAAAAAAAAAACTAGCCAGATGGAAAAATATTAATATAAATAAGCTTTGTCTCATTTGAGTTCTTAAACGGGAGGAAAACGAGGCCTTCATATAGGTTGATCATTGCCCTGTCTGCCTGGGCACTGTGAAGCCTCAGGAATGAGTGTCCCCAAGACGCTGCTGAAGTCCTGGCCCATGTGGTGTGTGGGGATGGCCACAAAGAGGTGTGAGGACCAAAGAATTTTGGCACTGTGGAAGCTGAGAGGCTCTGCGTAGAGGAAAGGGAGGCAAGGCTGACTGGGAGGATGGGATTCCATTCAAAGGGCTGGAGCATGGTCAAGTGAGGGCCTGACATAGAGGCCGTGTCACCCTTCGCTGTCCTGAGCTTTGGCAGTGGTAGAGACCTGGTCTTAGACCAGTGGTCATGCACAACTGGGTGCCACTGCATGAGCTTGCAGTTGAAGCAGCTCATCATAGCAGCGAACGGCATCTGACCATCCTCCCTGGTGTGTTAGTAGCTTACTTTTCAATTTCTTCTGTGTGATGCTGCTATGGACTGCAGCCCTGGGCTCTAGTATTCCCCTGCTATGCTCACAGAGACAGACTCTGCCCCAAAATAATGGGTAAAGCCACTTTGCAGTTTGCTAGGTCAGTGTTTATATGGCAAGATGGGAAGGATGAATACAGGATGCCTTAGAATATGGCGTTGACAGGTGTCTGAGCTTGGGAAGCCTCAAGTCTATCGGCACAGGCAAGTGGCGGACTGTGGCAAGTACAGTGATATGATATTAGCAAGGTCGTGTCCATAGAACCTCTGAATGGCAATCCCTGCTATCATCATATCCCGATCACTCCAAGGTTTCATTCTAGATTGAGCCACTTGAATCACTGGGTTACCTATTATGCTGATGAGGAGGCTGGCTAGTCCCAAGCTTGCTTCTTAGGGCTATTTTGTAACATGGACACAGCCTATGAGGACTTCTTGCTGTTTCCTGTGTGAGGATGGTTTAGTCCATTGGTGGTACATACTGAGTCTTCCAATTGTATGCAAAGCTACACTAACTGCTGCCAGTTCAGAAAGTTTGCAACTGTTCATGTGAGAATTTCATGTGTCTGACTCATTGTGAATGAGGCTATGAGTGACAAAGTACCTTGCAGTTATTTTTCTTTTCTCCCCCTAAAGAGTAGGAGGAAAGCAGAGATATTCCTCCCCCCCCCACATAGAAATAGCAAGCCTGGATTTGATCCTTTTTTTTTTTTCTAATACACAAAACTAGGTTGTGAAATCCATCTGTAGGCCGCCTGGCAAGTTTCTTTGAACTTGCTTGAATAATCAGCCGTCACTTTTGATGCAGCCAGTGTCTTTAAACATCACTGGTTATAAAAGGCCAGTGTGATGGTATAGAAGAATGCTGCACTGCTTTCTCTTGGATAGTCAGCCAATAGTCCCAGACAATGCAAACTGTAGCACTCAAACTCAAGCACTGGAACAGGCTGCCCAGGGAAGTGCTTGAGTCCCCATCCCTGGAGGTATTTAGAAGATGGGTAGACGAGGTGCTTAGGGACATGGTTTAGTGGTGGGATGGCAGGGTTAGGTTAACAGTTGGACTTGATAATCTTAAAGGTCTTTTCCAACCTAAACGATTCTATGATTCTATGACTTAATTTCTCAGTCACAAGTACTGTTTAACAGTATTATCTGAGCTGGTTTTGTCTGCTGTGCAAGTGTAAAAGAGTCTAATATGAAGGACTGGTGGACTAGTGTCACTATTCAAAGCGTGGTGATTTCCCTGAGGAGTTTGCAGTTGGGTCTTTGACACCTTGCATCTAACACTTTCAGGAGGTCTGACATCCTCCTTCATCCATGGTCAAAAGTGAGATTTGGTTCTTGAAAGTGTACTCTAAAATAAGACTTTTAATCTATTTTTTTAGCTTTTTATAATCAGCAAAGTGGGACTTATTCTAGTTGATGTATGGCCTCAGCATTTTGAGGAATACTGTCCCCACATGTCTATCATCAAGCTAAAATTAGTCCATATTTAGATGCATGAGTTGGGGTATACTGACAGGAGTGAATATCTGGGGACTGCAAGAGTACTCCAGAAGTTCCTGTGTTGTCAGTATGTTGGCCAGCAGTTGTACTTTCCATAAGATAAACCTTCAAAGATACTCTTGGGTAATATCTCATTTTTCCCTCCCAGAATTATTGTGTCCCAACAAAATTTGTCCAGTGCTGGAGAGGATCCCACAAACAGCAGCCACATCACCATATTCCTCTCACAGCAAAAAATTCCTTTCCTCAGTTATGGCTCATATGCAAACCCCAAATCTCAAAAACATCCATTCTCTTAAAGGGAGTCAGTCCCAACCTCACAGTTGGATAATTTCATCCCTTAGTTGTAGATTAAAAATTCTTGGATTTACATTAATTATTTGCATTTCATTTCTGATCTCTCAGTATTCATGAACATGTCCAGCCTGTGTGCTTTTGGATTCTTTTGTTTCATAAGGAAAATTGTGACAAAATGAACATGAGCAAAGATTTTGAATTTAGATGATTAGTAGAAATTATTGTTGTCAGAAGTCTTTTTAAAGTATCAGTGAAACAAAAAGAGTTGAAGTTTTATAAGCTATTAAAATATTTATGAAAATCACTGAACAGAAAAAATGCCCTTTTACACTGACTTAGTGTGTGTTAGTGGCTGACAAATTTCAGTAAGTCTTAATCTCCGCTTATGTTATACTCAAAGTTTTAGTATTGCTTCTCAATTCTATGTAGTTTTGTGCTAGCATTTGAATTTCGGGGTCAGTAGCCAGGCAACAATTTCTTGGCCCGGTCTCATTGAATGGTATTGCTTTTCAATCTGTCAGAGGTTTCCAAATATATTGCACTGTCTTTAAGTTAGTCATTTTTGGTGGGAAGACTGTTTTGCTCATTTTTTGTCATACATCACATTAAAGCCTTGTTTTGTTCAGTTTTTGTGCAGCTTCTTTGCAGTTGTATTCTGCTAATCTTTTTCCACAAAATAGTGGATAGAATGTAGTATGTCAATGGATTGGCCATGACTAAGAAGTCTTTGAAGGTAAGAGTTATTTTTAATATTCACTAGCTGAAATTATTTCACTCTTATTGGAAAAAATATTTCTTTATGTGGCTGCATTGTTTGCCCCACTGAAAAAAAGTTAAAATTCCCTGTATTGCTATTATAGCTTTTCCTTTTCTGCCTTTGATCACATTGGTTGGAAATGGCTGTAGATAAGTCTTGTTCTTATTTGATCAATTAAGCTTTGATTTAGTCTTTTTATTGGTAAAAAATTGTGCTTTGAGCTATTTTGAAATGTGTGCACTGGAAGATTTTGGATTCAACCAATTTTGGCGT
The DNA here is from genome assembly GCF_000687185.1 of Egretta garzetta. Lineage (NCBI taxonomy): Eukaryota > Metazoa > Chordata > Aves > Pelecaniformes > Ardeidae > Egretta > Egretta garzetta. The sequence goes on from NW_009259250.1 coordinate 993,325, forward strand.
ATCCTATTTTCTGTTTGTCTGGAGATTGTTCAAGGTTTTTACTGTGCAATTAATCAGATTTTGGCTTTGGACAGAGTCATAAAGGGAGAATGTGAAGCTTTTTGTAACATAGCCAACTTCTCCAAAATATCTGTTACAGAGATAGTTTAATTTAAGAAACTGTAATTAGCTATCTTTTTTATCGTTCTGGCACAAATGGAATTTTTTGAAAATTAAGTATATAGGACAGAATATTTGTAGTGGAATATAGACTACAGACAGATCCAGATCTGGATCATGCACATGCAAATATTGCCCATTTTCCTGTCAAAGTTTTCTGTGACTTCTTAGAATCCAGTTCAATTTTACAGGACTTATCACAGATAAACTACTTACAAACACTGCTGGATGAAATGTACTTCATTTCATAGAATCATAGAATCATTTAGGTTGGAAAAGACCTTTAAGATCATCAAGTCCAACTGTTAACCTAACCCTGCCATCCCACCACTAAACCATGTCCCTAAGCACCTCATCTACCCGTCTTCTAAATACCTCCAGGGATGGGGACTCAAGCACTTCCCTGGGCAGCCTGTTCCAGTGCCTGACAACCCTTTCAGTGAAAAAATTTTTCCTAACATCTAACCTAAACCTGCCCTGGTGCAACTTGAGGCCATTTCCCCTCATCCTATCACCCGTTACCAGGGAGAAAAGGCCAACCCCCACCTCACTACAGCCTCCTGTCAGGCAGTTGCAGAGAGCGATAAGGTCTCCCCTCAGCCTCCTCTTCTCCAGGCTAAACAACCCCAGTTCCCTCAGCCGCTCCTCATAAGACTTGTGCTCCAGACCCCTCACCAGCTTCATTGCCCTTCTCTGGACACACTCCAGCACCTCAATGTCTTTCCTGTAGTCAGGGGCCCAAAACTGAACACAGTATTCGAGGTGCGGCCTCACCAGTGCCGAGTACAGGGGGACGATCACTTCCCTAAAGGGAAGTACATCATAATCCAAAACTAACTGCAGGCAGTGATTTACTCTGACACACACTGGCCAGAGCATGACAAAAACACTGAAGTAACTGGATTTGAATAGCAGGTCATGATTTTTACTTGTAATTGTATAGAAATTTATAGCAACATTGTATGCACACATGTCCGCGCATCCTGAGATGAATTGTGTCCGGTTGTGAATATGCAAGTTCTGACCTGTGCCCTTGGGGACAGGGATTCCAAAAGTATTTGGTCAGTTAGGGACCACTTATGTAAAAGGAAGGAGACTTTCTCTTGCAGGATTGAGGAGTTCACCCCTATTTTTCCCAAAGCTCAATGTTTTCAAAGGCCAGCCCAGATTTAGCTTGAAAATAGCTCAAGGTTCAGTTGCTATCAGTTCTCCTCTGTGGACAAGCATTTGACACCACCACTAGGTATGATATACACAGCAGAGCCTCCCTTCCAGGTATGTCTGTGCTTGGGAGTCCTAGTATGTGCTCCTGTCTTAGAATCATAGAATGGTTTGGGTTGGAAGGGATCTTTCTTTGAAGATCATCTAGTTGACTCCCCCTGCTGTGGGCAGGGACATCATGCACTAGATCAGGTTGCTCAAAGCCCCATCCAACCTGACCTTGACACTTCCAGAGATGGGGCATCCACAGCTTCTCTGGGAAACCTGTTCCAGTATCTCACCACCCTCATAGTAGAAGTATATAAAGATACATTCCTTATATCTAATCTAAATCTACCCTCTTTTAGTTTAGAACTGTTGCCTCTTGTCCTGTAACTAGAAGACCTGGTAAAAAGCATCTCTCCATCTTTCTTGTAAGCCCCCTTTATATATTGAAAGGCTGCAATAACATCTCCCTGGAGATTTCTCTAGGCTACACAACTCTCCCAGCCCTTCTTTATAGGAGAGGTGTTCCAGCCCTCTGATCATTATTGTGCCCTCCTCTGGACCCACTCTAATAAGGTCCATGTCTTTCCTGTGCTGGGGGCCCCAGGGCTGGATGCATTATTGCAGGTGGGATCTCAGCAGAGTAGAGGGAGGGGAATCACTTCTTTTGACCTGCTGGCCACGCTTCTTTTTATGCAGCGCAGAATATGGTTGGCCTTCTGGGCTGCAAGCGCACGTTGCAAGCTCATATCTAATTTTTCATCTACCAGTATCCCCACCTCCTTCTCTGCAGGGCTGCTCTCAATTAATTCATTCCTCAGCCTGTACTGATACTGGTGATTGCCCTGATCTAGGTGCAAGACCTTCTACTTGACCCTGTTGAACTTCATGAGGTTCACATGGCCCCACTCCTCAAGCCTGTGAAGGTCCTTCTGGGTGCCATCCCTTCCCTCAAGCATGTCAGCTGCACCACTCAGCTTGGTGTCATCTGCAGACTTTATGTCATTCTGTCATTAATGAAGATATTGAACAGTACCAGTCCTGACACAGACCCCCGAGGGACACCACTTGTTACTGATCTCCATTTGGACATTGATCTGTTGACTACAACTCTTTGGACATGGCCATCCAGCCAATTCCTTATCCATAGAAGAGTCCATATCTCCAATTTAGAGAGAAGGATGCTGTGTGGGACTGTGTCAAAGGCTTTACAGAAGTCAAGGTAGATACATAACTTGCTCTTCCCTTCTCCACTGACTCAGTCACTCCATCACAGAAAGCCACCAGGTTAGTCAGGCACAATTTGCCCTTTGTGAAGCCAGAAGTCTCAGAAAACAAAAATGCCTTAACTTGTTAAGGTTAAATCAATATATGACAGATGTCTTTGTTGCTGCAAATGAAACCTTGTTAGCAGAGCACCAGTTGCATGCACAACTGGTGTGCTGTGGGCTAACAGTCTAGATTGTCCAAATCTATATATAAATCATCTACTTACTAAATTCAGCCATAGGAAAAAAAAAAAAGAATAAGCTCAGAATTCAAGTATAAGGTTTTACAAGGTTAGGGCTGCAAGAAGAGTTTAATAGAATATTTATGATGACAGTAATTTGCCATTATCATTGTTTCTGTCAAATTGCTTCTCTTTAGGAATTAAAAATAAAGCTAAAGTCTGCTTTTGATGGCAAAATTATTATTGTTCCTTCTTTTTTATTTGCTAATTGAAAAATTCACAGATGAGACTTGAATGTGCCACGTTAGCGTATCCTATTATTGCAGAGAGAGCTAATAAAAAAGTTGATGCAATTCAGCCTTACTACACTCCCTGTGATAATCACTGTATTTAGTCTTGTATTTATTGTTCAATCTTGCATTGTTTTTTCACTTCCTCTGTAAACACCAGAGGTGAGCCTGAGGTTTTGCGTTAAGCATGTCTCTGCTTTGAGAACTTCATTTTCTATGCCACTTGTATTAGACCTGGAAGTGTTCATTAGGGCAAAAATGCTCAGCGTGCACATTGCTTACAGAGGCTGCCGAAAATAATCAGTGTGAGTATTGCTTCCTGATATTGCCATAATATGTTGAGCTATCTTTAGCAAATTAAAATCATTGTTTATTTGGAAGAGCTTCATGCACCATATATTTGCTGTCAGGTCTGCATTTCCTGCTTATGAATACATCTTTGAGTAATATGCACTTGTTTTGGAGATAGTTACCATGAAAATCTAGAGACTGCTGCTATTCCATGCTAAGATGCTGTTTTTCAGGCTTCAAGTGCTTTGGCAAACAGTGGAGACATACAACTGACGGAGGTAGCACTCTGAAAATACAAAAAGTGTGGAAATTTTATCAGCAGAGCATTTCTCGTGGAGTCAGGATAAGCAAATTTTGAGTGGTTGCCAAATTTCAAGCAAACCTGATACTTCTACAGAGCAGAGTAGCCAGCATTTTTGTAAATGGCACATGACTGCGTGCTGTGCTATAGTCAAGGAAGTTTTATGAGCATCTTCCTAAAAATCTGGAGGTTTTTTGCCTTCTTGTTTATGAAAATAAGTAACTGAGAAACAAAGATTCTTGGTCTCTTGTTCGATATATCTGCTGATGAAAAAAGGCTATAATACAGGTTTTTTTCTGCATGGAGGACCAAATATTCGCTCATTTTTTGTATTTTCACATTTTATTGTACACACAGTGGAAAAGTCATTGAACGTTGCAGCTGTAACTTTTATTTCCATGGTCTTGCACATCAACATTGTGGCTATGAGTTATCTCATGAATGGTTAAAACAAATTCCGTGGATGCTACTTGTTCCCCTCTTTGCAGCTGCTGTTTCTGTCACAAGAATCCTTTTCACTGCCTTGTGTAGCAACGTTGCATTTCGCAGGCTTATTCACAGCTCTAAAGCCATCATGCTCCATTGTGAGGCTCAGTAGATGCAATTAACATCATCCTCTCTCAGCAACATCCTTTGCTTGTGCTCTTTTCTTTCTTGAACTGTTCATCACTAAATGGATATATTGCTGTATAAATCTATGGTACACTGACATCTTGAACATTGTATAATTTGGTCTCTCATCTCGAGAAGAATATGGTAACACTGGAAATGTTCTATCTAATAGATGGCTGATTTTCTGATCAAGGAATGGAATGGTTCCTGTATGAGGAACAGTTTGCTGAATCCTCATCCAGGCTCTTTGGTCTCAAAGAGAGAACTGATCTGGGTTATGCATATATAAAGCTGGGAATGGCACAAACTGCATAGGGAACTTCCATCCTCTTTGTGCAAGAATTAGTGGGTGTCAAACCCACCTAAGCCCATGGTAGGTTCAAAACAAATGCAAAAGACATCACAACATGCTATTTAGCTGTGGAACTGCTTGTCACAGGACATTGTAGATGCTAAAGATTTACATGTCTTCCAAAAATGATTGGATTAATTCATAGAAGAAAAATATGTCAATGACTATTAAATACAAAGATTCGCTTCTGGCTCAGCAAGTCCCTGAGATGGTAATTCCTGGAAGCAGTGCTAAGGCTTGGGCTGCTCAGATCAAACCTTGACATCTGGCAGGTCTGTTCTTACTCATTTCTGTGATGCTGTAATCTGACACTCAGGGCTTCGCTGTGCAAATGCTGGGGAGAAATTTGTCCCAAAATATTTGTGTAGCTGAGGAGATGGAAGGTATCACCACAATGAGAAATAGTCCCAATGGGTCAGTGAAGCTCAGGGGGAAGCAGTTTGGGAACCAATAAATATGGTATCACAAAATGGTTGAGAGTGGAAGGGACCTCTGGAGGTCATCTGGTCCACCCTCCCTGCTCAAGCAGGGCCACCTGGAGCTGTTTGCCCAGGACCATGACTGGACTTTTGTGTATCTCCAAGGAGAGAGATTCTACCACTGCTTTGGGCAACCCGTGCCAGTGCTCAGTCACTCTCACAGTGAAAAAGTGTTTCCTGATGTTCAGACGACATCATCTGTGTTTCAGTTTGTCCCCATTGCCTCTGGTCCTGTCATTGGGCACAGCTGAAAAGAGTCTGGCTCCATCCTCTTTACATACTCTGTTCAGGTCATTTTCTGCAAGCCGCTTTCCAGCTGGGTGGCCCCTGGCTTGTGCTGGTGCCTGGGGTTGTTCCTCCCTAGGTGCAGGACTTTGCACTTTTTGTGGAACTTCATGAGGTTCCTGTCAGCCCATTTCTCCAGCCTGTCAAGGTCCCTCTGGGTGGCAACATGACCCTCTGGCATGTCAGCCACTTCTCCCAGTTTGGAGTCATCTGTGAACCTGTTGAGGGCACGGTCTGCCCCCCCACCTAGATCATTAAAGAAGGTGGTAAACAGGATTCGACCCAGCATTGACCCCTGGGGTACATTGTTAGTTCCTGGCCCCCAGCTAGACTTCATGCCACTGATCACCACCCTCTGGGCCTAGCCATTCAGCCAGTTTTCAGTCCACATCCCTGTCCGCTCATCAAGCCCAAATTTCAACAGCTTCTGTTGAAAGCCTCACTAAAGTCTAGACAGACTATACCCACTGTTCTCCCCTCGTCTACCAGGCTAGTCGTTTCATCATAGAAGCTTATCAAGTTTTCCAGGCATGGCTTCCCCTTGGTGAATCCATGCTGACTCTTCCTGATGACTGTCTTCTTTCATGTACTTGGAAGTGGTTTCCAGGATTATCTGCCTCATCACCTTCCAAGGAATCAAGTTGAGTCTGACTGGCCTGTAGTTCCCTGGTGTCCTAGTTTCAGCTGGGATAGAGTTAATTTTCTTCATAGTAGCTGGCATAGTGCTGTGTTTTGGGTTTAGTATGAGGAGAATGTTGGTAACATCCTGATGTTTTAGTTGTTGCCAAGCAGCGCTTATACCAGTCAAGGGCTTTTTCAGCTTCCCATGCTCTGCCAGGGGCACAAGGAGCTGGGAGGGGACCAACCTGGGACAGCTGACCCCAACTGACCAAAGGGGTATCCCAGACCATACGACGTCATTCTCAGCAAATAAGGCTGGGTAAGAAGGAAGAAGGGGGGGACGTTGGGAGTGATGGCATTTGTCTTCCCAAGTAACTATTGCACGTGTTGGATCCCTGCTTTCCTGGAGATGGCTGAACCCCTGCCTGCCAGTGGGAAGCAGTGAATGAATTCCTTGCTTTGCTTTGCTTACGTGCATGGCTTTTGTTTTCCCTATTAATCTGTCTTTACCTCAAACCATGAGTTTTCTCACTTTTACTCTTCTGATTCTCTCCCCCATCCCACTGGTGGGGAGTGAGCGAGCGGCTGCGTGGGGCTTAGTTGCCAGCCAGGGTTAAACCATGACACCTGGATCTTCCTTCTTGAAGATGGGAGTGACATTTTCCATCCTTTAGTCTTCAGGCCCTTCTCCCAGTTGGTCAATCAAAGATTACAGAGAGTAACCTCGCCACGCCATTGGCCAGCTTCATCCTCTATTCCCAGGCAGAACTCCATGCACTCTGACTGCTCTCTCATGTAAAGTGCAGCTCCCCTCCCTCATCCTCCCATACTGTCCGTCCTAAAGAGACTGTATTCCTCCATTGTGACAGTCCAGTTGTGGGAGACGTCCCACCACGCCGTCGTGATCGATCATAGCCCTGCAACTGCACACAGATCTATAACTCATCATATTTATTCCCCACGCTGTGTGCATTAGCATAGAGGCGCTTCAGTGATGCATCCCAGCACATTGGCTTACTAAAAAGGGTTTGGGGAATCGCTCCATAATGGTGCCTTGCAGGCACTTCCTTGCTTTACCTGCAAATGCCGGAGGTGACTCCATGTAAGCTTTGTGTTGTTGATTTTGCGATCCCTTCCTTTCAAATCACCCCATGCCCTTTGCTTATTGACTCTGTCACTCCCCACTCTTGTACTCATCTGAAGGGGTGAGGAGATTTTTAGAGCATAGCTGGCTAAGCCTAAACCACCTTTTTGATCTGAAATGCCAAAAATATTGATGATATCTATGCACTGGTGTAGCAGTGGGTGTGAAAGTGTATCAGTACAAAAGGTTGATATTTGTACTAGCAATACAGAGGCTTCCGTCTCTGACAAGCCAAAATGTATTTGTGGTTGAATTCAGAACAGGCATTTCAGCACTCACAGCCTTTTTCTGATCCTTGCTTTCTGGACAACCAGTGTTATTTATAGAAAACTTTCAAATTTTCTCCTAGCAAGCCTAATTTCCTGCCCACGCAAGAATAGTATGAATGGTATGTGGTAGCTTTGTAGTTTGCTAATGGCTTCATGTGGACATGTTCTGCTTATTGTACTTTCTCCAGAGCTAATAGCTGGTTCAGGATGACAGTCAGCTGAAGGGATGTGGGTCCTAATGCTTGCATAAAGCCAGAAACTTACTGCTATCTCCGTTCAGTGATTATGGGGCTTTTGATATCTTGACTTGTGGCAATATAACGAAGGTAACTATGTGAGAGTCTTGTTCCTGTGGAGGTATGGGAGTAAGGGCTGCCTGGCATCTAGCCTCTGAAGGACTACCTCAGTTCATAAGTGCATGAGGTTAAATACAAAGCTGAGGCAGCTCTACTATGTGATTCAGGTAGATCTGGGCCGTAACTTTTAGCAGAGGCAGCAGTGGTATATTCAGCCTCACTGCAGAAGGAAGTAGTTTTATGCATGTCTAAAAGACAGATGGTCTAAAATCTTGGGCAGTGATGGGTGGGCAATGCCTCTTACTGAAGATAGAATTTAAAAAGGGTTCCTTTTTTCTGTCCTGCTTTCCCTGCACACGCTTCATTCAACTGCATGTCTCAGTCTCTACCCGTATTTTGTTAACTCACTGGATTCTTCCTTTCCAACCTAGAAAATATTTGTATTCGTGTCAACATGGGCCAAATATTATTATGGAGACTCCAAGGCAAAATAGAAAGAGCTAACAGCTTGGTGACGTGACAGAGGGCACTACAGTCTGGAAAAATAGAAAAACAATGGGTTTACACTCAATAGATGGTCAAGCACTAGTTTGAATTTATTTAATGTTTTTGTCTACTGTACAAAAGAAAAAGATGGTGTGAAGATATCCAGAATCCTAGCAATGATTGAACAGAACCCAATTATATAACTTTTCAGCAAGTATGATTTGAAGGATGTGGGAATTGTGGCTGCTGTATGTAGGGCAGACTGATGGACGTGATCCGGTCAATGCAAAACTCAGCAGCTACTTAATGCACAATTCTAAATGCTCCCATAATCTTCATTTTTTTTCTTGCAGATGTAACAGCAATCAACAAAAAATTATGGCGTTAAATAAATTGAACTTAGTGATACATTAAATTGTTGATGAGAAGCCAAGTTGGAACACCTACAAGGCTGTGTTGGCTATCTTGAAGACTTTGTCTTTCATGCTGTTCTTAATGTTTTATGTCATTCATACTCTTGTAGTACTCCTGTAAACCTGCTGTGGTGTTATATGATTTCAGACAGGTTTATGCTACCATCTTTGTGCCATATTGCACACCAGACGTCAGGATAAAACTTGCAGTGATGATGCTGTGGAATCTAACTCATTTTTAGAAGCTGAAGCCGTGATGTCTGGGCCAGCCAATGTCTAAAATGAAAGTCCAGAAGCAGCTCTGTCTTGTGACTTGAAGCAGGAAACAAACAACACTGAAGCACAGTCTAAGTAGTGTGAGATTATTGCTAGTGGTTGAAAATAACTGACTGTCCTGGTTTCGGCTGGGATAGAGTTAATTTTCTTCCTAGCAGCTGGAACAATACTGTGTTTTGGAATTAGTATGAGAAGATGTTGATAACACACTGATCAGTTGTTGCTGAGCAGTGCTTACACCAGTCGAGGGCTTTTTCAGCTTCCCATGCTCTGCCAGGGGCACAAGAATCTGGGAGGGGGCACAGCCTGGATAGCTGACCCCAACTGAACAACGGGGCATAACCCAGACCATATGATGCTCAGCATATAAAGCTGGGGGAAGAAGGCAGAAGATGGGGACATTGGGAGTGATGGGGTTTGTCTTGCCAAGTAACCATTGCACGTGATGGAGCCCTGCTGTCCTGGAGATGGCTGAAACCCTGCCTGCCACTGGGAAGCAGGGAATGAATTCCTTGTTTTGCTTTGCTTGCGTGTGCAGCTTTTGCTTTACCTATTAAACTGTCTCTATCTCAACCGACGAGCTTCCTCACTTTTACCCTTCTGATTCTCTCCCCCATCCCACCGGTGGGGAGTGAGAGAGCAGCTGGATGGTGTTTAGTTGCCAGCCAGGGTTAAAGCATGACACTGACAAATGACAAGTTGTACTGGTGCCGAGCAGGTCAAGTTGGAGTGGGCAAGTGTGATGGTAATGCTAAAACTGCTATTAAGTCAAGAAACAGTATCAAAAACATCAGTAGTTCAGCAGGTAGAGTCTGGTTTTTACTGAATACGTGGGTAGTCATCATAGAAAACTCATACAATTGGGCTCTTTAGCTAGATTCGTATGCGTGAATTGTGGTACTGCCAGCTGCAGCAAGTTTTGGTTTCAGAGGACAGTGCAATGACACTCTGGAAGCAAAGGCTTCTTCCTCTTCTCATCAACAGACTTCAAGTGCAGCTCTCGTCCTAGAGAAACGGTTTAATGCTAGAGCCCCTGTCTAAGCTCTTTAATCTCTGTTCCCTGCCAAAACCAAACTCAACACAGAAATCTGTTTGGACAGATGGAGGCAAAGGCTGTCATTTTACCCAGTTTCATACTGTTGATATTCTGAGTGCTATCCTTTGACCTGTCTACAGACAGCTCACTTTATCTTTCCCGTTCTTAAATGCCCCTGCCTAAAATTCAGTTTTGTGTGACAGCTCTGAAACCACAAAGTGATTCTAATTCCCTTCCTTCAGCTCTTGCTCAGTGTCGCAAGCATCCATCCAATACATCTGAAATCTTTCTGTAGAGAAGTACTGCTTCTCTGCTTTCTCAGCTCTACTGTGTGCTATCACAGATGACAGTTCAGCTGACAAAATAAAAATTTGCATCACCCATTGACACGCATAAACTCCTGCTTCCGAGGATGGCCATGTTCTTCCAGATGCCGCAAAAACAGATTTACAAGTGTGAAATTGGTAGGCTGTAGGAATTGTGGAGTATATTGACTGACTGCAAGGTGTGTAAAGAAGGGCTTACTTGACTTAGAGGGCTAACTCCTCCTGGGCAGATATTTTCAGGATTATTGGAACACCGTAGCTTGTGATAGTGTCTACTGAATATAGTTAAGCTTGAGTTTGTAGATGTTTGTCAGATTAACTATCTCAAGGATTCCTAGCAGAGGAGGATGTTGCTTTGATGGATGACAAGGTAGCAGATTAAGAGCTTTATTTTTCCCCTTTTTGGGGGAATGTTGAGCTTGATCAAGATGCTCAAGCTGAGTGGTAGAAGGAGCTATGATCTCTCTGGAGCCTTATCTAGCCAAAAAAGAGGCAGATTAGACATAACAGAGAAGGGAGTGAGACCTCCAAGTCATTCATGCACAGAAGATTCCTTCTGGATACTGAAGGCGAGACACCTGATGCCAAGATGAAGGTAGAATGCAGGAAAACTACATTGTTGTGGGAGTAGCATATGGTGCTCATCAGCTGGACCGAGGAAAGAAAATGCTTATGTCTTGGGCTTTGAATGGATACACGGAGAGTGATGCAGCTGTGGTGAGCACTGATGTTGGCATTTTTTTGCCCTTGTAAGCTTCCCTTACACTCAGTACAGGATGGGAAGTCTTAGAGCCCATCTTTTGAGGTAGAGGTGATTGGATCTGTGCTGCAAATTCAAAAAATGGGTACTACAAGAACTGGACATGAGATCTTTTTCAGAATTAGAGTTATTGGTTGGGCTGCTCTCTTCAAGCTGCATGGGCAGTTGTCGGCCTTACTGATCTCTCTGCCCGTTGTTCTATAGGCAGTGCTATTGACAGTGCTCTCCGAAGGTTATGAGACTTGAGCTATGGATAGATGGAGCAGTGCCCAGATGTGTGTTTCTCTTCCAAGCAGCAGTGGTAGCTAACATGCCTGTTTAAAGAAAAGCAGTCTCGGCATTACATACAGATTGAAACATTTGGTATCTTTATTGGAAGGTTGCCACAGACTCAGATGAGGAGACATCCAGGTTCCAAGTTTAAGAGATTGTGTTGCAAAGATAATCCCAAGGTAAGAAAACGAATGATGCTGTTCAAAAGCTGAATGAAGAGTGGAGGACTTCTTACAAGCAAACGAGACTGGGGCAGACACCACTGAGTCCCACCTCTTGCATTTCCTTTAGCGCTGTTTGCCTCTCAACCAGATATAAGAAGGTGGTTCTGACTGCAGGCACATCCTCCTGTCCGGCATTCACCAAAACTGCAATATGTGGGCTCCAGTTTGCTTTTGCCCCTGGGTGTTAATTCCTCAACATAATTAAACGAATCTTGCTGAGATCATGGATCACTGTGTGAACACTGAGATGATCCTTGACTTCTCAATCCTTTGCCACCTCAAGCTGCTCTCTGAGGAGGTGACCCCTGCCACTAGTGGAATGCCTCTAAGCATGGAGTCTGCATAAAGTTGTGACTTGTATCACTCAAGTGTCCATTTCAACTTTCTGGTTTCAAGTTGAGAATGATGAATATTGTGTGTCATGATCTGTGGTTACTAGGATGTTTCCAGAGTTACTTGTGTCTGCCTTTCTGGAAAGCAGATCAATGCATGGCAGCTCCAAAGGATTGCTACTAGTGAAAATTTTTGTAAATAGAACCTATTGATCTATTTGTCCATTATGTTTTAAAGTTCCTTCAGTTACCAAATTCATGATTCATAGTCCTAATATCGGTTGTTTCTTATTTCCTGAATAGTACTGATTTTTTTCCAGTTCCATTAAAGAACTATAAATATCCACTGCAGCGTCCATTGGTCAGTGTCAGTCTGCTTCATTCTCTTGTTAGCAAATCAGTCTCTAAAATAGATTAAATACCACCTGTCCAACCTAATTGAGAGAAGCTAATGGTATGCTTTAGGATCAGAGTTTTGCTGATGTGCATGTAGGCTATCAACCTCAACCTGTAACTCACTGGGTACCCACCTCACATGGGAACATCTAGCTGGACCCTTTTCAGCATAGAAATATTCGTTATTGTACCTCAGGTTGACATCATAAATACAACCTCTTAACTTTTTTGAAAGAGCCTGTTTTAAGGCCATGAACTCCATGCTGTCAATGACCCAGTCTCGCCACCATGTTTTCCCCTGGTTGGCAAAGGCCAGTGGTTCCTGCCCCTTGATGCGTCACTGCAATGGGAGCACAGCACTCCTATGCTCATGTCCTGCTGCATGCAGGATGAAGTGAACACTAAGACTGAGGAATGTCTGTAGTTTGGTGATTCTTAATCTTCTTGTTGGCCCTTGAATTTTCCAGACTGTTTCACATCATGTTAACGGAAGAGGGAGACCTGGGGGTACTGGTTGACAGCCGACTGAATATGAGCCAGCAGTGTGCCCAGGTGGCCAAGGCATCCAACAGCATCCTGGCTTGTATCAGGAATAGTGTGACCAGCAGAGTAGGGAGGGCAGTGATCATCCCCCTGTACTCGGCACTGGTGAGGCCACCCCTCGAATACTGTGTTCGGTTTTGGGCCCCTCACTACAATGACATTGAGGCACTGAAGCATGTCCAGAGAAGGGCAATGAAGCTGGTGAGGGGTCTGGAGCCCAAGTCTTACAAGGAGCAGCTGAGAGAACTGGGGTTGTTTAGCCTGGAGGAGGCTGGTCGAGTCACCACCCTGGAGGTATTTAAAAGACAGGTAGAGGAGATGCTTAGAGACATGGTTTAGTAGTGGACAGGTATGGTTGGACTTGATCTTAAAGGTCTTTTCCAACCAAATTATTCTATGGTTCTGTGTGAACAGACCTGGCCTCTGCTCGGGTCACTTGGCAGTTTAGTTATGGTGGTAATTTTTCCTCACAAATCACAGTTGTAGCTGCTAAAGTCCATGAAACATTTCAGCTATGTAGTCTTTAAGTCCAAACTACATTATGGGGGATGACTCTCTTTTTGGGACCAGTACACAGACCTTACTGTAATGCACCATCTTCTCAGTTAATACCTGAACTTGTTCTTCAGTTGTTCACACAGAGAGCCTGAAGTGCTTCTGTGACTCTTGTATATACTGTGTTGGCTCAGTCTCCCTCCCAAGCTCAGGCTCTTCTTCCTCTCTCCCTTCCTCACTAGCCAGACTCAAGAACTTCTTTAACTGTTTTGCAGTTGATCGGAGTCAGCTACTTGCAGGCAAACTCCCTGGCCTCATTGTGGATATGTGCTAACGCAGGCAGATGACTGTTTCCAATGGGTGGTATGAATGAGGCCACTTTTGGTGGGAGAAACCTGTTCAGCTGTATGAGCGTAAGCTCAGGGGCAGAGAATTGGTCCTGGCCATAACGGCTGATCAGGCCATTTTTATAAAGTTCACTGTTTCTTTAACCACAGATCTGTATAGCAATGTCTTCTGCCTCTGAACGTAGGCAGAAATATCATCTTCTCAGGACTGCCAGGATTCTCTACCTATTTCATGGCTGTCAAACTTACTAATGCCAGCTGCAGAGTTCTTAATCATCAAGGTAAAAATTACATCTGGAGCTGGGCTCTTGAAACTTTGTTTTTCTGCTTTTGACACCTGCTCCTTTCAGCATTTGAGTTGTGGGCACATGGCTCTTCACCTGATGGTACTGATCTTTCAATTCAAAATTGTAGTAATTACCTTTAGGTAACTATCCCAGGGCCTACTGCAGAACTTCTGTGTATTTGGGGAAGCCAAATATGTGTTTGGGGCTGTTGGCATTCACCCAATCCCTAAAGTTTGCCATCAGGTGGTCAGCTGACAAATGCAAGCACTGGTCAAGGTCTTGCAGGTGGTCAAGGCTAGTGGAATTGCCTCAGTGAATGCTAGTATGATTACCTTAGGAGGAGATGCACAGTATCTGCCAAGCCTTAGACTGGTATTTGAACCTTGGGTAGGCTGGTATCTGTTCCCGGGAAGAGGATCTTGACTTTACCTTTCTGGTAAAGAGAGGATTTCTTAAAGACCTTGGTGTCATAAGTGCAGCTGCTGTATTCATCTTTCTCAGTGGTATTCCAAAGGTGATGGGGAGGTCACCTTTGCAACTGATTTCTTGGTAGGAACCTCATGGGAGATAACAAATGGGATATAGTTCTTGTTGATGGCCCCAAGGCAGCTGAGGAGTCCCTGGCTGGTAGGGCCTGCAGGCCTGCCCAGTCTTATGTCAAATATATTTAGGAAGCCAGCACTCAAATTACTGAATCTTTCCCTCAAAACATGCTCATTGTGGACATGCACGGGTTTCCCCACTCTCCTCTATGAGCCAGTGATGGCATAGATCCAGATGGCAATGGTAACCCTCATCTCCAGCCGTACAGCATCCTGGGGGATGGCGTGTTAGTGCCGAATAGCAGATGTGAGGGTCCTTGATATCCAGAAAATTGTCGTCCCAATGTTGTTCATCCTGTGTGTATACATTAGTCATTCCCATCAGAAATAGAATGGTGATGGCTCAGGTGAGCTGGCCAGCCATGGCAGTACCGTGTACCTGAATGGGCAGCTCAGGTCCTTAACCTGGAGTAGAACCTAGGATGTGTGGAGCAATTCTTGTGATTCCATCTGCAGGAAAAAGCCAGGCCCACAGGCTGGGGAGAGAGGATGTCAGAGGCTCTCTGGCAGGAGTACAGGAGCAAATGCGGAGGATGCAAAGGTATCAAGCCCCGTGTGTGCAGATGTCATTGCAAAGAGTACCACACAAAGGTAGGAGCCATCCCTAAGGCATCTGTTTCTGTGATACGAGCAGGCAAACAGTGCGCGCAGTGCATGTGTTGCACTAAGGAAATGTGCAGGTGAGAAGATGACACCTAAGGTTGTAGAACGGATACTGAGTGCTGCTGCAAGCGCAGTGTGGACGTGAAATAGCAGATGTGGTCTCTGTTGTGCTGTTTGGGCTGCAAGAAGGAAACTGCTCCTCAGGGGAGAGGTTTGCAGCCACACAGATGTAACCTAGAGGTAACTCTAATGCAGTTTTTGGTACCTAACCACATACAGCTTAAATCTGTACATCTAAAGACATTAGTAAAAGCCATGTGTAAAGCAAGTCTATTTTAAACCAGGCTTCTACACAGTGTTGCCTTTTACCTCTCATCAGCATAGTGTTCTTCCAAACCAAAAAAAGCTTATATATAATATATGTACATCATTATATATCCACCCAGGCATGTGTTACTAGCCTGGGAGGCCAACTCACCTGTGGCCATCACCATTCTACTTCTGATGGGAACAAATAATGTATGTGCATAGGATGAACAGTGTGAACAGATATATAGATAGATAAATACAAAAAATATATACAGAGAGAGAGAGACCACAGTAACAAGAAACATTGATAAAATTTGCTCTGTAGGAAGTCTTTTTCCTCTCTAGTAAGAAATTTACTTTTCTGTGGTATGGATGTATTTCATACCTTTTATGTAAAATCTATGTTAACAAACCCAGTAAATGGGGCCTACTTTAGCAGCTATTAGGTGGTAATTAGTCTCTTTTGGGGAACAATTACAGCTCCTCCTAGTGCCTTTGGAATAATACTGTAGAGGAGCTGTACCAATTATACTCAAAATACCTTGCAATTTTCACAGAAATAAAAAGTAATTAACAGCTTGCCTTAGTGTTCTCATTATCGAAGTTCAGAACTGTTTTGGGGCTAGGGTTTTAATTGGAAAATGATTGGAAAGCTTTCCCTTAAGAACGATTCCTTTTTTCTTTTTATCTCTCTCTCTTGTATAAACAGATTTTAGAGTACTTGTTTGTGATCCCATTGCTGGCGAAAAGGGTTATATCTTTGCTTTATCACAGCCAGATAAAGACAACTAGGAGAACTGCAAAACACTGTACATTTTCGTGGTAAGACTGTTTAAAGTTACCCATCACCATGCGTAATTATTTGTTGTTTATCTTACATTTTCAAAACAATTGTATACTATTAAGGATACTAAGCTTTGTGTGCCATTAAATCAAAATGAGAGGAAATTCTTCTAACCTACTTTATTTTATATTAGTTATTCTTCCTAGACTCTGAATGGCTTTGTAAAGCAAAATTTTACTGTAGTGAAGACTTACAAATGCTAAGTAGTACTTTTGTAAGAGCATAACATCAATAATCTTTGTAAATACAAGCATATTAATATTTTATGTGACGTAGTTGAAGCATAACGGCAAGTTCAGGTTGGGAAGTTCCACTTATTCCTTATGAAGCTGGGGGACAGGTCATCACTGTCTTTGCTCATGTTAAAATCACACTGCTGCCAAAAGGCAGCAGCGATTGCTTCCGGTCTGATGCAAAATCATGTTTTGGTGAAGTAATGTTGTGGCCTTAAAGCTCGTGAAAATCTTGATGTTTGTCAGCTGAACTTTTCTTGAGCTTGATCAAAAAACCTGGCATTGCGTTGGGTACTTTGGCTGACAGTGTTCTAGAACTACCCAGCTTTGGGAAACTGGGATGTTTTGCCAATTGAAATCGTCTGAAAGAAGAAAAAAACTTGGAAAACATTTAGTTTCTTGGAAGTCTTGATGATGGTTTTATCTCCCTGTAGGTGCAAATTGAGAACGTCTAGGTAATTAAATGTATTGCTCAAACATTTTCACTATGAATTCATCATCTCGAGCCACACTTTCCTACTTTCCTGTATTCTTGTGAGAGCAGTTTTAAAAAGCATGCAATCGTTTAATCCTTGAGCTAACAGGATCCAGGGCTCTTGACAAGCCCACGGGCTCATTAGGACAACAGCAGATCACACTAATGAGCGGGGTACCAGCTGTCAAGTGATGCAGCACCTGGTGCTGGAGGTGTGCATGGGATGAAGATTGACTTTTATCATGTTTCAGCTCGTTATAAAATTGGTCTCACAGACCACTTGGATGGTTTGTGCACTGCAAGGACCGTGCTTGTAGCACTGAAGCAGGCAATCTGTTTTCAGAGCCTGCTATCTTTCTTGCTGCTGAAGAAGCATAGTACCTACCTAGAAGCGTTTTAGGTTGCTATGATAAAACATTGCTTACCTAGGGAGATAAAAAATGGGAATTTGAGCCTTAACCTTTGAATGATATCTCTTTTTCTGCCCTTGAGAGTTATTGACTCCCTCCTAGCTTTTGAAAGGAGCCCAAAGTTGACCAGGATTACACAATCCTGGAACCAAACTTGGCAAGAAGGGGAAGCATCTACTTTGCAAGTTACTGCAGGGAGGGCATATTCAAAGTGTTTGTGTCTGAGATGTATGTGTCTGTCTAACGGTAGCGTTCAGGGCCAGGTATGTCAAAGTAGGACTTCTTGCCAAACTAATCTGTAATGAAACAATAGATATATCTATCATGGATAGAAGTCAACTGTGATAGGCAAGAGGTTTTGTTTCTTAAGCTGACTTCACCAGGACAGTGAAAAAAACTTAAGAATACAAAAAGATTCTTCTAATGTTGTGATTTACAGTATTTTCAGATCAACTGTAATTACTTTTTCTGAGCAAGAGTATGCAGTTTTCTGTTTTGGAAAATAGTTCTGTATTTTCCATCATTTGTTTAAAAAAGAGAAAAGAAAACGGAAAGCAGAAGTCCTTCTGAGCTGTTGCAAAGTCACTTGTTGCAAGAATTGACATATGAATTATACTGCAGAATGAGTTGAACCTCACTAGATACAGATAGCTGGGGTGTCCCTCCCAGACGTGCTTTCAAGTTGCATGTGGGGTGTTTCGGTGTTGGGAGGGTTAAAATAATGCTAATCCCGCAGCCTGTCTGTGCTGGGCATTGTGGGACGGATTGTCAGCTTCCTCCCTCCTGTCCCATTACTGGAAGGAAGCTCTCGGTTTGTAACAGAAGCTCTTTAATCTCATTGAATCAGAAGAAGACAGGTCAAGTCCTGGTACACATCTACACAATTTGTACCAACACAAAACTAAGAGAATTCCAGGTGATAATTTTTAATCTGTGGTTCCTTAAATGAATTTGCCCTTTTCTAGTTGTGAAATCGCCTACCAGCCAAGCCTTATTTGTCCGGTTAGGGTGAAAAGGCAGATTTTAATGTGATGCAATATGCTGACGAAAGCATCTTCATAATTGCCACTGGCACTATTTGTGTGGAAGATATCATTCAGTTTGGGTAAGTGAACTAAGATATTTCTGAATTGACTTGGACATCATTTTTGTAAGCTGTCATTTGGTTTGCAATAGTCTTATCTGCGTCAACAGTCACAGCTCAAATTGGAACCGTGTACCTCAAACAGACATTGACTTTCTGTATCTATCGAATCTGAAGCTGTCACCATTCTAAATATTTTTGCAGCCCTTCTGTTTGAATCGTGGTTGAATGCTGACCATTGTAAAAGCAACCACTCCCAAGTAGATGTAACTACAAGATTCTTCAATTTGGGTATCTGCTTCACTCGCCCCTATTTGCATTTGCTCAGGGCTGTTTCCGTTTCCTTGGAAGGTCAAGCTTTCTGACTTTCTGACTATTTCTGACTATTGCCACTTAAAATGTTTCTGGTGAATCTGTTCTCAGGTGTAACTTTTGATTAAGTGAATGGAAATAAGTTAAAAGATCAACCTTCTGTTGTGAAAGACTCCAGTACTTGTGGACACGTTGCATTTGTCATGTTTAGAATGATGAGCTGAGTATTAAAAGGAAAGCTGCACTTTTCCATTTGAGGTGTTTTGCTATCAATTTAAGGTCTGGTTCAGGGATATTCACAGTATATACACTAGTGGGTTTTTAGTTGCATACCATACAAGATCCCAGACAGTGAAGCTCATACTTTTGCATGGAACTTTTTGGACTTGGAACAACAAGGTGTTTACTATGCATTAACACAACATATTCTGAAATACAGTATTTCTTTTGGGTAATTTTTTGATCACATGATTTAACTAATAGTCTCTTGGACACTATGTAAATACCATTCATGTCAGGTCAAATTCAAATCATTAACAGTCACATTGATTTTTGGTTGTTGCTGTTAGGTTCAGGTGTTATCAACAGATTGTAAAGGAATCATACTGTCAGAGCTTGGAGTGTGGCAGTTGTTGTTCCTCAGACTTAGATTAATCGCACACGGTTGCTTTTGCTGATGTACAGGTTACCTTATCTTGAACAATCCAGTTAGATATTCAGTATTCATATCGTCACCCACTTATGGTAGACAGAAAACTACCCATTTTTAGCATTGCATTCCAGTATTACAAAATATGTTTTACTGGACACACAAGTGGGAAATATAAAACAAAAATGGAATTGAGAGCACTGATATTTAGGTTCTAGTTCTTTCCTTCCTTCCTTCCTCCTGTTCCCTTTCCTACACAGGTGGTTTCTAGCATATGTTTTGCTAGGGCTTGTACAGCTCATTTCAAAGCCCTGGGATTTACAGCCATGCAAGCATCTCTCTTGTGCTACTTTTCTTCCATCTCAACAGGGAGCATACAGCCCTTACTCTCTTGGTGAATTGCATCTGTTCTGTAGTAGATGGAGAACTGGTAGAAAAATG
The DNA here is from genome assembly GCF_000687185.1 of Egretta garzetta. Taxonomy (NCBI): domain Eukaryota; kingdom Metazoa; phylum Chordata; class Aves; order Pelecaniformes; family Ardeidae; genus Egretta; species Egretta garzetta. Next base: position 1,013,236 of record NW_009259250.1, read on the forward strand.
TCCGGCTTAGTTATGAAGGTAAGAAAAAAAACCAGGTTACTTATCCTACCATGACCTGCATTTCATATTCCCTATTCTTCTTTTTCAGCTGTTGAGTTGCTTTGATACTTCCCGTGTTCCTAAACCCTTGCGTTGGGAGGCACGAATGCGCAGAAGTCAGGTGTGACCTTAGACCGATCTCCATTAAGGTGTTGCATAACTTTGTCATATCTTTTCTTTGCCACTCCTGCTGTCAAACTTATTTCTTATTAGCATTCTTGGGAGGCTTAAAATTAAAGTAATCTAAACCACCTGTCAGTGGCAGAAGAAAATCTATTAAACAACGGCAGGTAAAAATCTAAGACCTGTCTTACGCTAGATGTTACCCACATCAGTTGGTACACCAGAAGTGCGAAACCTGGTTTTAAATCATCTTGCAGTCTTGATTAGAATTTTTTTTTTCCATGTACTGATCTGTTCTGGAGTGAGATGGAAAAGATTTATGCTGCACGCATAATTCCTGTGCATTTAAACTAGCGCAGGCTATGACTGTGCATTAAAAAGTAGGCAATGAAAGATTCTGTTTTTCAGGTTTCTTTAGTTTGCCATTTTAACTTAAACTTTTGAAAAGCTGATCACCCTCTTGCTAGCAAGCTGGCTTTTAAAAAATGGTTTGCTTTCCTGCATGGCCATTCCTGCAGCTTTAAATTCTTAGTTCATGTCTATTATTCTTAAATGCCATGTAATTAAAATAAAGCCTTGAGCCTTCCTCAAAGCCAGTTCCTAACACTTCACAAATACCATGGTACTGTGTAAATATAAAACTATTGGATTAATAGAATGTTAATCAAGAAACCTTGTGGAAGATGAAGCACTTACTGGGTTGGTCTCATACTAGTAAACAAAACTTATTTGGAAAGTACATGGGGCTCCACGTCACTGAGAACTGGAGTGTTTTTCACACCAAGTATCACTCTGTCAGGACTTGGGTCCACCTCTTGGTTCACATACTATGAAATTTTCCTAATGTTCTGTTCAGACGAGCCAACTGTAGAATTAACCTTTCCTTCTGACACTGAGTTTAAAGGAAATAAACCCCGTACTTCTTCAGTAGATACCATGTTTAATCTCCATAGTTCCAAGTAGCTCTGGTAGTGACTATGCACACTTTCTTTCAGGATGGATTATTAACATTCACTCCAAAGCTGGGTTTGCAGATGTGGCCACCATAGCAACAATAGAAAACAACTTCTTCAGCAATAACTAACAATATAGGTAATTTGGGTGGACTTCCTGGGCCTTTTGAAATAAATAATAAGATTGGATTAAGGATCTGGGTTCTGTTTCTTTACATTTTATTTGAGAGATTAACTTTCCTTTGTGTCTATTTTTATTACCTTTTATGCTGTGTGTGTTTTATGGTATTTATAAAAGTTAGTGTTTGATAAACATTACTAGAGGGTGAAATACAAATTCAGTTCAATACAAAATATATTTATAATGTATTACAATTTTTATAAACATATTTCAGTGACTCTAAATTCAGTTAAAAAGCCAGGCAAGTCTCTGGGCACAAAGGAGATGTATCAGAGCATGAGCCGTCCTTATAAACTTGCAAATATGGTTGCATTAGGCTAAGCGAAACACTGCCGAGGGAAACGAGCACCAGACTTGGAATCCTGCAAGTAGCTCCTGACCGTAGCCTGTGCTTCAGCCGGAGAGAAACGGAGCTGAGAGAGGGCTACGAAAAAGCATCATGACAGGATCAGATGGAAAGGAAAAGGCAACGTAGTTTCTGTAGTGGTGCAGCCTAGTTATTTGGGGTTGGCAGGCCTGGGACCTGTGGCTACCCAGGCTGAAAAAGGGGAACCAACTACTAAAAACAGGATTAAGAGAAAGTATTTAAAAATAACCAAAAATAAAACCAAAACAAACCCTGCTGGATGATGAAAGGACTGAAATGGAAGAGCAATTGCATGGCCTAGGAATAAGAACGTAAGGTTTACCTTGTATTTAAATTAAGGCTTTGCTGAAATCCCCAAAGGAGTAGGCTTGGTTGAAGGCTCCTGTCAGCCACTGGTTTATACTTAAACAAAAGAGGTCAAAGAGAAACTGATGCAGCAAACTGAGGTGGGGAGGGGCAATCCCAGACAGTATGTTTGGGGGGATGTTGCTACAATATATTTCACAGTGGGATTAGGGTACCTTTCATCACTGATTTGTCTTGAGCAGAGTAGGCAACCCTGGATGTCAGCTTAGTCTGTTTTTCTTGTTTTACAGATTAACTTCCTTGATGTATATAATTTCAAAAACTGTTGAGTTTAAGAAAGCCACAAGCAATTATTTGAGGATTTGCTACCTGCCCTAATACAGTATTTTCTTGGGTACTAAAACCCCCAAAAGTAGTGTTTTGTAAAACAACCCTGAGTACAAGTGCTGCTGTCACACTGTGCGCATCACTGGTTCCCGGTTGGCAAGCAAGGTTAGTGTTGTAAGCGTTGTAGTAGTGCTGGCATTATACCTGGGAAGACCTAAGGCTACAGGAAGAGCCAAAGTGTGCGGGGGAAAGATATATCTCTATTTTCTTAATTTATATATTTATTTTATTATTTTTACTTGAACTGATTAAGAGAAAATTGAAATGCGGCCCGATGTTCTGACTGTACCACTAAGCAGTGTGCTTTATCCTGTTTCAAAGTATGGCCACTTTGAGACTCGTGTTTTAGTGCCCTCCCCCAGCCTCCAGCACCCTGCACAAGTCAAATACGTATTTATCCCCCTAATCCTGCCCTTTGCTGAGCTTGTGCTCCAGTCATTTTGGTGATTTTCTTCATAGAGTCCCTGAAGTTGGCTGTTAGGAGCCTAGTCCTCTTTTACCAGTCATGAACATCTTGGTTCCTTCCTCAAGGTCTGCACCAGCAAAGGCTTTGCCTGTTTATTGGATGCTATGTTGAAGCCTGATGGAAATCTTATGAACATCTCATTGGGTTTCCAAGAACGCCCTATGGGGTCAGACCGGTCTCTGATGGTGGCAACTGGAAGTGCTGTTTAGGGAGAACACACAAATCTAGCTGCTTTCTGCCATCCATTCCACTTGTACTCTTCTAATGTCCACGTTCATTGTGTGAAGGATGTTTGAGGGGAAAGTCCTGGTCTGTTCCTTCAGTGTCTGTTTATGGACCTGTTGTCCATGAACTGGTACAATACCTGCTTGAACCTTTTGCCTCTACGGCTTTCTATGGCAACAGATTCCACAAATTCACTACAACCCATGAAAAAAAAGCAGTTTACACATTTTAAACGGATCTCCTGCTATTTTCAATGAGCTATATAGTTCTGATATTTGAAGGATTTGGTGGCTAAGTTGTGCATTTAATTTTTCCTCTGCCTTCATGATTCTGCAGGCTTTGCTTGTATGCTCCCTCAGCATTTTGAGTTGCCCTTGCAAGCCAGGTGATCTCTCCCTTTCGTCATTCTAGTTGCCCTTCTCTGTTCCTTCCCCATCTCTGCTATTTCCTTCCTGAGATGTGGAGAGTGGGGCTGCAAATGGTGCTTGAGATGACAGCTCAGCCAGGTTTTGCATGTTGGCAGAACAGTGCCCTGTGTGTTGCTTTACTGCCCTTCTGGATACAGAAGACAAACTGCATCCCTGGCTGTTCAGCGCTGCGATGTGCAAACCTCCATCCCAACCATTTTCCTTTTGCATCTGCCTGATCTTGAGGCCATGTCTTGATGGTGCTCCCCAGAAGTGCAATAAGCACAGGCCCCCGAATGCCCTGGGGATGATTCTGCCCCTGGCACATAAATTCTCACTCCTTTTGGAAAGCTGCAGACAGGGTTTGCCCCTGCCAACTGGAGGCTGACCACCCTTCCCTTTCCCACGGGATGGTTAGTGACCAGGTCGATCCCCCATGGGTTATGTTAGCACGGTCACAGGGGTGCAGGGACAGACTCCCCAGAACCCTGTTTGTGGTGGCTCTTGCCTGGCAGCTGCTCACACTGCTGGGTAGGGAGGGAAATTTCTCATTTCTGGCAATGAAGATTTGACTGTACATCAACTCCCACCATTTATTTTGATTTCCACATTTTCTTTCATGAAATGTTTAATTCCTTTGCATCACAGGCTGTTTTCCACATTAGCAATTCGCTTTAATACCAATTTCTTTTGAAGCTGTCAGATTTTGGGAAGCAACTAGTAAGGCTGAAGTAGTTTACGTGACCAGAAACCGAAGCCTGAAGATACTCAGTCATTTCTGCAAGATTTTAATCAACATTTATTCACAAATAGCTATGGATATTTTATTTAGAAAAGCATCTTCTTCCCAGAGTCATATTACTGCAAAGCTAGAACGTACTTTTTAGTGGGGGTGATGAGGAGTCCCCGAGACTCCTTGTCCCAAATGGTCCCCTGTGTTCTTTCTCTCCCACTCCCTGCTGCATCCAATTCTGCTCATGTCGGAGGTGTGGAGGCAGCTGCTGGGAATGGTCCTTCCCATCTTGGGAAACAGGCTGAGCTATCAGCTGTGGGGAGGCCTGTGCTGCTTTTAAGCAAGTGGTTATTTGAAAACTTATTATTCATTTCATTGTGGGCATTGTTGTTGTGAAGTTTCAGCCTACATAATGTGACAGGAAAAGCGAGTATGAATGCATCTTAAAATGCACTGGTTTGGTTCCAATTTCTTTTGAGGATGGACACTCGGAAGCCGTGCCTGCACTGGGCCCCAGGTGGTGCCTCTGTGACTTAAAAGCATCATTACTGTTTTTCATATCATTTCAGCTCTGAGTTTCTCCAGTGATGCTATGGCTCTTCTCAGTTTGACAGGCCTCTGTCTGCAAAGTTAAAAGAGTGCTTTTTCCAATTGCTAGCTACAGCAGGTTGCTTCAAAGACAGACCCATCCTCAATACCTACCCCTTCTCAGAAAAAAAAATAAAAATATCAAGCTCCCAAGAATGTTTCCTGGGCCCCACTTTGCCATCTTTAACAGGAATGTACTAAGATATGAGCTGCTACCAGGTGCTGCTTTTTGCCCGATCTTGTTACTTCCCAAAAGGCATTCATCGAGCCGGTGCCAGAGAAGCTGCTGGCTCTGTGGGATTTTGGAAGTTAACTGTAACTTGTGACTCCTCTGGTCTTTAGTTCCCTGGGGAAATAAAAAGCTGATGCCCCTTCCTCTGAGCTTCTGTTGCACAGACAAACCGAAGGTCAGGCTGAGGGACTCGTGTGGTGGTGGAGCAGAGCTCACGTGGGTACTGGTTAGCTGAGAGAGGGTCTGCACAAATGAGCATGGACTAAATCTGTAGCAACTGACAGCACAACAATAAAACTGCAACAGCTGAAGGCAAGTGAGTAGCGTGGTCCTGGCCTCCAGCACCTGTGTCCCTGCAGAATGGGTATTTCCGCTTCAGCCCTACGCCTAAGGATCAGCTTGGACTACACCTCATGTTTGAAACTGCAGAGTAATTTCCCCCAGCGGCTTCATGGACTTCAGGCACATTTCCACACCCTGCAGAGGAGCAGGAGTTTGTCTGTGGCTGCTCAGAGCACGGCCCCCTGTTACCAGCAGCCTTAATGATCCTGCCGGCTGCTTACCTAAATGAACTATCAGGCTCAGAGGCCCATGGCCCTCTCCCTTTTACCTCCCACACTCCAGAAAACCTGGAAGGGGTTTCTTCCAGTTTCGATCTCCAGCTTGGCTGTCCGTCCAGCAGTGCACAGTGACGGCCATGCTCCACAGGGAGGGGAAAGCCTGCCTGCTGCAGGTATTGGAGAGGTGAGGGGCTTTCTCTGTGGCCCTCCACATGGGTATAAAGATGTCCCTTGAGGAAGAAAAGTCTGTTATTCTTAGCCAGATGTCTGTACACACCTGGATGGGTGTTCCTTCATGGAGCATTACGCTAGGCTGTACTGGGAGGGTAGTACTTCTGTTAGCATTCATCGGAACATTTACCTTTCTTTGGGCAGATATTTCCAGACCCATATCAAACCCAGCCTTTGCTTTCATTGGGTGCCTTCCACAGAAATGCTCATATTAATATAGCAAATGGCAAAAGACCAAGCGGTACTGGGTTGTGGAAGTTGTACCACAAAGGAGAAGCATGCAGAAGCACCCAGGCCCTGAGGCCCTGGCATGAAGGTGCCTAGCTGGTGTGCTCTGTGTGTCACCCCAAATGCCTCCGTGGGACATTTGCCTGGAGGGGATCAACCACTGGCTCCTGTAAGACCTTCATGGGATCCCCTCCTCTCACCCTCAGTCTTCCTGGGTTTCCAGGAGGCTGGACACAAGGCACTTGCACCTTACTGCCTCTATTTCTCTGGGCTCCCCATGCTCAGAAGATGAGGCAATTAGAAAGCAGTGTACTATTTTGGAGGGAAATGGGCAATCCAGATCTTGTGTGGCATAATTAAGAGCAAATAATCTTTGCAAAGTTTTCTCATTGGCATTTTCTCACTTGAAGAAAAATATTACATTGAAAATGGGAGAAGAAACATGGCTTTTCTTTTGTACCTGATATTTCTATTCTTGTAGGTCACTATTCACAAACTACGAACATGTTACTTGAGACCCTGTTTTTCTTCCTGAGGCATTTTTGTAGCTGTGTGATGTGAGCAGTGTTTGCGTCTGTCAGCCCCGTGTGGAAGGTGGAAACATCTACAAAGGCAAAGGGAAGCATCTGGATGCATGGTAGGTGATGGGTCCTAGGCCTGAGGCTGACAAGGACTAATAGTCACTAGTAGCCTCCTAAGAAGCAGCCGAGCAAGGTTAAGAAGCATGTGAACTGTAAGTTCAGCAAAGTGCTAGCTCTGAATAGCTGGAGAGAATGCAAACCGGGCAAAGGGTGTTTCTCTGTGAAATCACCTTATTTGAGATGTTTGATAAACCACTGCTGAAAGCAGTGAGTTAGAAATCACCTGCTACAAAAGAGATTGAGCAACAGCAGGTCATCCTACAGGAACCCTATGATTTGAAATAGATTCCCTAGCTTGTCTGCAAGAGCCAGCTCTCTCTGCCTCCTGAACACACTGTAAAGCCTCCTTCAGGAGGTTAGGAAGAGGGTTTATGTGCCGTGAAAGTGCTTTCGTTTGTAATCTGTGGGTAGAGCTCTCTGATGTCTGAATGCTTGCTACCAGAGTCTTTGCTGAAGTGCTGGCTAGACAGAAGGATAACCTGGCGACTTCGTTGTAAAGGTAATGCTTTGATGTTCAAACGCTAAATGTTTTAAACCATTCATTAAGGAAGAGGAGTGAAGATGGGAAGACTGGTTTCAGCAACAGATTTAAGTTCTAAGGGCTGTTGCTGCCTTTTCTTTAAGAAGCCCTCGTAACTCTTCAGTTTATAACAGCGTTTTGATGTCTGTCAGGGGACATGCGCTGGGCTTCAGGAGCATCTCTTCTGCGTCACACAGAATTCTGATCAGTGTTTGGGGAATGATAAGCTGTTAACTGTTATTGCCGTTCTCTCTCTTTCAGCCCTCACGATAATTTTAGCAACTGCACAGGAATGCTCCATTTCACACAAGCCCTCAGCATCCCTCGTTCCCAGCCTACCAGCCACCGCAGCTGTACTGAATGAGGTGAAGGAAAATGACACTGTGTGGAAGAGGTCTTCTTTAAGGCAAAGGGTATAGATTATAGGTGTAGCATATCCTTTTTACCCCCAAAGCCAAGCCAAACTTAGAAACAGGTCCTAAGCCTGTTGCCTGCCTGCCCTTGGGCAGTGTTGAGCTGTTTCACTCCTAGCTCCTGGAAGCAGTCGGAGCTCCATAGGGAGATGCTGTGCTAACAACCAGCTGGAACAGCTAGCCTTGAAGGCTGTCGGTTGTGATGGTAGAGGTTCAAGGTTCCAAATCTTAGTGCTGATTCCTGATAAGAAAAACATTGCCTCTGAACTCAGTTGATTCTTTTTATTTTTTTACTCTTCTCCTTCAAAATAACTGTTTTAAATAGCAAAGTGAAGCACGCAAGGGAAGGATTTACAGTTAGGTGCCTCCTATGGGGGCACATGATGGTGTGATATTCAGTGTCATGAGCACACTCTGTTTTTTCAATAGGACATTCAAACTGCTGGATGGAGGCTCAGGAAGACCTGTTTAGGGCTGAGTGATGCTCGTGTTTTTACTACTTCAGAGTTAAATAATATTCTTTTAAAAGTTTGTTATAGGTACTTACCTATCCACAACTTCTTGGCTATACTGACTCCCAAGATGTTTTCATCATCTTAATTCGTACATGTCATCTTGAACCAGAAATGTAAGTAGTGGAGAAAGATCTATACATGAAGAAATAGATCCATGTGTATCAATTCAAAGCTGTGTCATTGCCCCATGATTAAAGCCAGAAAAATAAATAAGAAGCTGTAAAATAAATCTTCCAATATGAAATTTAAGAAGTACGATCTCTTCGGCTGTGAAGGTGATTGATGATGTATAAATGCTTACATGTGGGAACAAGAAGTGGCAAACTTCTCAGTGTTTTAGACAAAAGAATAATAATCTTGTAGGTGAAGTTTCCAGCTGGAAGCTGCAATCTGGTCGATGGGAATTTCCATATGTGGGGTAAATTTGCTGGCCTGCCTGCACTGTCTAGGGACTTTAAAATGAGATGAGGCAGCTTTCTAAAAAAATTATTTTATTCCATCCTTTGTAAAAGTCCTTTGCCTGCTCTGTGCAAGGAAGTCTGGAAGAGCAGAGTTGTCTCTTTTGGCATTTGTCTGTGAGTCCTGTAACGAAGAATGCTCAGTTTACCCACCACACCCGCACATGGCATAACCATCCACGACTTGAAAATCTTGGGCCTTTGAATTCCAAATTCATTATGTGTAAATAATATATCAGAGTTCCATGGCATTTCTTGTAGCTAATTACTTCACCTGACACTTCTCATTCTTCATACATTGCAATTTTAAATCAGCTTTTAATGCTTTTTCATTCGCTAATATTCTACAAATTCCAGCAGCTGGCATACACTTGGTTAGTTTCCTTTTTAAAGTCAAAATCTCCATAAGGCATGGACAGATGTTGATATCAAAATAGCAGCTGTAGCACCACATTCTTCTGTCAAACCAAGAAGCAAAATGTTGTTGCTGAGAATTTGCAGTACTTGAGTGTCAGCATTGTCAGACAGAAGGATTGTTACCTCTTACAGTCAAAACTTCATAACCACTTTTCTTCAAATCAGTGCTGCTGTTTTCCAAGCATGGGATGCAATGGATTGCAGCACACGGGTTCTATAGCAGTTTCCATGTTCAAAACCTCTTATGAAACAGTTTGTAGAACTTAGCTAATAAAACTGCTGATACGCTTTTGTGTTTGTTTTAGGAGCCTGGGGTGCTGGAGGATAATTAGGTTTATATTTGGCCTGTAGCATTTTGTTCGGGTAAAGCTGATCCCAAAAGAGATTGACTTTCATTGAGACATAGAGTCTTGTTTAATATCAAAAGTAGTGGTAATTCTAAAAACACTGGTCAGATGAACTTCAGTGATAGATTTTAGACCAATAGATAGGGTCAGGCACCAGATCATAACAGTAAGAATGCGTTCAGGTTGCCCTAGAGAACCTAATTGGTACCTTCATCAGCTGACTTCAGTTAGGGAGAGCCACATGGGTCCTACCATGTGCTGCAACGAAAGGCACGTGTACTTGAGTCACAGAAACTCTCTCCACATTACTGCCACTTCCTCCTCTCTCAGTCCTAGCACTTTGAGTCCCATCTGAAGGATGTTTGAGTAGTGCTTTTTTCAGCTATATTTGGAAAGATATGACAAGTAGGGCATAAAAAATGCCAGTTACACTTTTTCTCATCTTCTTTCTGTTGTCAGGCCCCGGAGCATGCTCCCCACTCCTGGGGGTTGTCTGCCTGTGCTCCAGGTTGGTGCTGGCCTGGTGCCACTGTGTAACCTTGGTTCAAGTGAATTGTGTTCAGGTGAGTTATGCACGCAAGAGCTGTGAGAAGCAGCTCCTTTGCTCTGGAGCTGAATTTCAGCTCAGACCCCTGCGCTTCTTTGTGCCTGGGCTATGTTACAGCCATGTCCATGTACCCTCTGACCCCTTGGCATGACCCTGGATCAGCCTCATTACTACAAACTCGTCTGGCCATCGCTCATTCTTGGCTGCCAAGGCTATCTTCACTGGACCTGATCCTGACCCTCATTTGTTGACCTGATTTTCCTGCTTAATCTTGGACCTGCCTTACTGCTATGGACTTTCCTGGTGGATCTGTGGACACTATGGACCCTTGGCTGACCCTGGTTACTGTCACTGGACCCATTTATCTGCTCATCTTGCTCAGGTACTGTGGGACAGCACCCTTGGCAATGATGTTACCACCTGTGCCTGCCTTACTGTCCCCCTCTGGTCCAATCTCTCCTTCCCCAAGGATCTGTTGCTATAATTTTTCTCCTAGCATAAGAGTAATGACTTCATTTCTAGTTTTAGTTGGTGAATGTCTATCTTATGAAATAACTTAATACTTTCCTTTAATGCAGTACCTTCTATGGCCCATTATTGTATCCAGGTGTTTTTCTGAACATTTACAAGCTTAACCAAATGGCCCAGAGCTTTTTTCTTGCTGGATAGCAGGTATGAGCAAATCTGAACCTTTAAATATTTATACATATAAGTAGAATCCCTTGAAGCCATTGTGACTTCTTGGTTGAATTTTTTTAAGGATCATTCCCCAAGATAAATTCATGTTGCAGAACACATCTGGTGTGGCAGTCTGCTGCCATAAGACCGCTGCTTACAACAGATGTAGTCCATTCTACAGTGCAACTGTTTCACTCTGTTTCATTAAATATGGACAGTTTGGGGACACAACTTTCTTCATGACTGAATAAAAAGGAATTAATAAACTATTCTCCTGGCACAGGAAAATCTGAGGACCAACTGTTACCATCTTCAGGCATGGCTTACTAATAGAAGATAGCTTATAATGCCTATATGAAGTTGCAGTGTGTTGAGTGGTTTACACTAAGTGCAAGGAAATGGAAGGCTATGGCCGAGCAACAGTGCAGACACGCTACTAAATATTCTGGGATTCAGTGGTATCTGGGCTACCTGTTCAACACGGCTTCGTTAGCGCGATGATCAGAACTACATTCATAAAACCTCTGTCTGAATGACAAATTAGCCCAAGTAGGGCTCTGTGCTCGGGTAGTGAGGTGTTCCCTGCTCCAGGTCAGACATAGGTGCGTGAAGCTGCAGTGTGTGGTGCAGGCGTACTCACTGCGTCAGCCACAGTTGAAGCTGCTCAGCACTTCCCTTTGGAAATAAGGCACGGTTATAATTTTGTTAGGCTGCAGTTTGTCATTTGTCTCCGTCTGGATTTTTCTTGAAAATGTCAGTAAAATTTTCTGAAGAGTAAATGATGGAAGAAACATGTTGATTTGACCATGCCAATAAACCAAATACCCAATTATTACAATCTTGGGACTGAGAAGACCAGCTATCTCTCTGCTTTGGACTCAGATGATGATGACTGCTGGGTAGAAAAGAGGACTTTAAATCTCTAAAAAGAGACATTAAAACCTTCCAGGGTGAGAAAAAAAGATTTCAGTAGAGACTTGTGAGAGGTTCTCAGCTGCTCAGAAGATGAGCCTGATGTGAGCATGCCCCAGTCTGGAAAGTCTGGCCTCAAGCAGGCATTTGTAGTGCTCCTGAGCAACGGGACTGCTTTGGTGCTTTTCATAAGCTCTTTTGTTTTCTCAGAGGGTTGGTCAAAGTCTCTCTAGAATGGAAAGTTCATCCCTTTCATCAACAAAAAGACCTTAAATCAATGGTCTAACCCACCAAGGCAACTGATTAGAAAATAAAACTAGAACAGGGTGTTGGTTCGTAATGTTGCACCAGAAAGGGAGAGTGAAGAGAGGTTCCCAGAGAACAGCAGTGTAACCACACCGGTGTCTCAGCACCTAGAAGCATCATCCAGAAGAGTTCCAGCTGGATGCCCCATGTAATAGGGAATAGAAGAAGATCCCGTCCCAGGGTACCAGTCCCAAACATCTTTGCCCTGGGTCTAATGCGTGGTGATCCTAGGCAGCATCGGGAAGGCTGGCAGCGGCAGCGTTCGTGGCCACAGACAAGGTAATACCTGTGAGGAAAGAACGTTGCTCATTTGTGGTCCCCCCTCCCTACAGCAAACCAATGGTCTATTTTAAAAGGTTTATTTTCTTTCATTAGTAATTCTTTTCCTTTGGGATCTCACACATCCAGGAGGATCCTCTCATCTCCTTTTGTACCCTAAGTCTCAGATACTTTCTTTGATCTCTGTTGATGAGCCCTATTTTGCAACGGGCTATGAGAATATGATGACTACAAGTGATTTTTTTTTTGTCCTTTCACATTACTCCCAAATAACTGATGCAGAAATTTCAAAAGATAGGCACTGATGCATTAGTACAACAGAAAATTCTGGTGTAATTTGCGGTGCTACAGTGCCCTGCCTCTCTTCCCTGTTTGCTTTTTATGAATGAATTTGAGGAATCAGCATGCCTGTAAGAATCCATCTCACAGCCTGTCTGCTTTCCCTTCTTTTTCCCGGGTGGGGAAGAAGGATGGCAGTACAGCTAACGTAACAGCAAACTCTGTTCTTTTTATGTGCCAGCTCTGTTTTCCCTATCTCTGGTTTTGTCTAGCAGGATCTGTTTTTTTAATACTGCTGTTTGCTCAAAACTCTAACATTGTTTTGAGGCTCTGCTGTCCCCAAAGCACAATGTAATATACACAGAAAGATTATTGGGGAAAATGGAAAGATCACTGTGATGCTGAAGTAATTTTTCCTGTTCAGACAGAACTTGTCAGCACACCAGTTTGTGTAAAATGTGCTACTTGGGACGAGAGGAGAAACAGCACTGTCGGAGAGGTCAGTTCTGCGTGGAGAGCGGCAGACAGCCTGGTCTGCAGGGACCAAAGCGCATCTGGCTTGGAAGAAGCGAGCTGCAGCTGAGGGAAGGAGTTTGTCATGAGGAGGCTGATCCCTGCAGAGGAGTCAGAGCCCAGGTCCCAGCCATCTTCATGAGAGACAAGTCCAAACTGGCTTCATCTGCATGTCCATGGTGAATGGCAATGGTTGCAGAAACCCAAGCCGTTCCTGATTTGGTGGCCCCTTGCCCTTTTCTAGCACCAAGGGAGGGCTGGAAACAGCAGGTAGGATGCCCAGGATGGAGGGGTCTGCTGCATGCTCACAGACTGGGTGGGCTGCCCAGATCTGAAAACATCCATCTGGACTACATCTTCCTGCAAGGAAACCCAGTAAAGGTCTGTCCTGTGCTTCAGCAGAAGTTCCTTTTAGCAAATGCTCTCTGGGAAGCTCTTTGATAGACAGCTTCACCATCAGATTATGAACAAATGCTGTTGGGCTTTTAAAACAATGTCAATCCAAATAGCAAGAGGAAACATAGGGAGGGATTGTGCCACAAACGATTGCTTATTTACTCCTCTTCTTTTTCTTCAAATACCATTGATGTTCAGATGCTTTTGCCTTAAAAGCTGCTGCTTGTTTGATTCTCCTGACCTAACCCAACCCAGCTGGAATCAGGGTCTAAAACTTAGATTTCCGCCTGTCTTTTTTTTTTTTCCCCCGTCTCTTTCTTTTTCTCCGTCTTCACTACTTGAAAGTTTCCAAAAGCCCACAAGCCTATTTATTTGTTGATTCTGACTTTCGCCGACTGTACTTCAAGGTTTTTTTTGCTTCCTCCGCTGTTTTTATCCTCTTCTGTTTCTCTCGTTTTCTTTTCTTCTCTCTCACTCTTATATTATGTTATCTACCATGGTGCTATCAATGCTAACTTCTCTAATTGCCAGTTTTGGAAGCTGATGTAAGAATAAAATGACAACAACACTTTCTCATTTGCCATTGGTCCTGAGCAACAACCACCCCACTGCTCACAGAACTGTGTTTTTGATAGCAGTGGTAAATACATTCACCAATTTGTGTTCCTTGAGCAGTTCTTGTTCACTTTAGAGATGTTCCACCTGTTCACTGTTAGAAAAATACAGACCAGTTAAATTCCCACTTCTTTATTAGGTGTTTCTCTCCAAAATTAAAGTTATTGTAAGGATTAGCATACAGCTGCGTAATTGCAACAAATAAAAGTTTAGTACTCTTCAGTGTTGAGAGTAAGCACGCCCATTTTAGCCATTTCCCACTTTCTTAATCTGGTCTTGTGAAGAGTCAGTCTCGCTGCGCAACTCAAGATGCGGTCCTTAAACGTGTTCTGTTATCGCCCCAAGCCCTTACAGTGCCGTACCCCCGTGTGAGCTGTTTGGCTGTGTTCCCCTGGGATGTATTCAGGATACCTGTGCTATTGATTAACAGTCGGTACCTGCCATTTCTGTGTTAACTGCGCACTTACTGTCACCTGCCTGCGTCCCTGTCAGAGCTAGGAGCTACACCTATCCTAAACGGCATTGCTAACATCTTAGAAGGAGGCTGAATACTAAACCATCCTTATTACCCCATATATTTCATATTGACACATTAATACACAAAATGCATATTATTTTATTCTCTACTGACAATCTTAGAATCATAGAATCATAGAATGTTTTGGGTTGGAAGGGACCCCTAGAGGTCATCTTGTCCAACCCCCCTGCAGTGAGCAGGGACATCTTCAACTGGATCAGGTTGCTCAGAGCCCCGTCCAACCTGCCCTTGAATGTTTCCAGGGATGGGGCCTTCACTATGTCCCTGGGCAACCTGTTCCAGTGTTTCACCACTCTCATTGTAAAGAATTTCTTCCTTATAGCCAGTGTAAATCTACCCTGTTTTAGTTTAAAACCATTACCCCTTGTCCTGTCACAGCTGGCCCTACTAAAATACCATATGTTGCTTTCTGTAAGCCAATAACTCACATTTACGTCTGTATTACACAGGGGGCTACGCCTCTCAGGGGCCTGATGGTTTTCTGTAGTAAATGCTTTAGTACAGGCAGCGTGCCCAGTCGCCTACCTCAAGGTGGGTACTCGTGCCATCTGCTTTAAGCACGTAAGCAGAAGTGCTGAGGCAGAAGCTACAGCTCCCTGAGCAGTGAGCAGGGAGGGTCTTCTGCTCTGCTGAATAAAATAGTGCCGGTGAGCGAACTCGAGTGCTGATCCCTAATAGGCCAAAGTGCAAAATTTCAGTTCACTCCAGTCTTCGTTTTGGAGCAGACCAACTGGACCCGAGACAAAGCCTGGGAATGGTTGGGGATGGGCCGCTCCCGGGACCGTTCCTGGCAGCCGGTATGAGTGTGGCTGTATCAGTTGCAGTTCTCTGCCTTGCGTGGTCCTCCGGTGCGGTCCCAGCACCGCTCATGCCACACGCATTCCCAGTGCTGGACAAACACCACTCGCATGGAGGGCAAAGCTGTCTTCTTATCCAGGGCACCCCTGTGGTCCCTCAGATAAATGTCTCCCAGGGATAACAAGGAACAACCTGGTGGCCTGGTGACCACGGCACCCTGGGTGTTTGTATGGAGCAGAAATGAGCCTCCCATGTAACCTGCCAGGGGCTGCTCCTGCAGCTCAGCGCTCGCCACATTCAGACACCTCTCAAGGCCGCCTGCACCAAGGCTTCCAGCATGAATGAGAGATGTGGGGGAGCTCAGCACAGGTGCCACCGGGCACGGGTGAGCTTGGGCTCTACCACAGCACGAGGTGACCTGTGCCAGCATCTCTGGGCACAGGCAGGAGGAAGAGGGCACAGTCAGGTACCATCTTCCTCCAAGGGATCAGTCAGTCTTACCTACAGTTCCCTGTATCCTTCTTGTTGCCTCTATTTTAAAAATATGTACAACATTAACCTTCTTGCAGTCATCAGTGTCCTCTCCCGCTTGCCATGATTTTCTGTAGATGATGGACAGTGACCTTGCAATGTCACTGGCCAGCAACACCGACACTCTTGAGTGACCATCACCTGCCTCCATGGGTTTGAATGCACACAGGTTGTCTCAGTGGTCCCTAACTGCTGCTGCCCCGATGCCCTTCTCAGCCTTTGCTGATACGTGCAGGATTCACACGCAATAGCTGGTGCAAAAAAAGTTGCTGATTACTTCAGCCTTTTCTGCATTGTCTGTCACCGCGTTTTCTCTCCCATCCATCTGCAGACCCACATTATACCTGTAGGTAGCTCTTTTTACCTCACTACCCTCCTTGTCCTTCACAAATTTTAGTTCTAGCTGGGCTTTAGCCGCACTGATTTTACACTTAAGTGCTTAAGCAGCGCTTTCTGCTCTGGCTATCTGCTTCTGGCACATTCCCCATCTGCATTTCAGTTCATTAGGATGGTCCTTGCCTGGCCAAATGGGCTGTCAGCTCAAGTGTCCTATGCTCCTTGCACAAGGGAACGGTTCATGCATGAGCTCTCTGGAAGTTCTCTTTAAAAACCAATTAGTTCTTCTGGGGACTCTTCCCCTTCATGGCTGCTTCCCACAGGCTATTTCCTGAGTAAGTCAGCCTGCTCGCCCAGCGTCCTAACTCTGCTGCTTCCCGGCTCTCCTCTGCCTCTGTCACCTCGTGGCTGCTGCCACCTGAGCAGTGCTCTGTGTCTGCTCTCGCCCCACATCTTCATAGAATCATAGAATTGTTTAGGTTGGAAAAGACCTTTAAGATCATCAAGTCCAACCATTAACCTAACAAAACCAAATCCACCACTAAATCATGTCCCTAAGCACATCATCTACCCGTCTTTTAAGTACCTCCAGGGACAGAGGCTCAACCAGTTCCCTGGGCAGCCCATTCCAATGCTTAACAACCCTTTTGGTGAAAAAATTTTTCCTAATGTCCAAACTAAACCTGCCCTGGTGCAACTTGAGGCCATTTCCTCTCATCCTATCACCCATTACCGGGAAGAGGAGACCAACACCCACCTCGCTACAGCCTCCTGTCAGGCAGTTGTAGAGGGCAATAAAGTCTCCCCTCAGCTTCCTTTTCTCCAGGCTGAACAACCCCAGTTCCCTCAGCCGCTCCTTGTAAGACTTGTGCTCCAGACCCCTCACCAGCTTTGTTGCTCTCCTCTGGACATGCTCCAGCAACGTCATAGTCAGCCAGATGTCAACCAACACCCCCCGGTCTTTTTCCACCAGGCAGCTCTCCAGCCACCCTTCCCCAAGCCTGTAGTGTTGCATGGGGTTGTTGTGACCCAAGGGCAGGACCTGGCTCTTGTCCTTGTTGAACTTCATACAGTTGGCCTTGGCCCATCGATCCAGCCTGTCCAGGTCCCTCTGCAGAGCTCTTCCCTGCTCCTCAGCCAGAGGTCAAGCCAGCGTTAAGCAGGCCATGACTGCCCCCCTCTCGCATTTGTGTTAGGAAAATGTTACCACTGCACTCTAAGAACCTCCTGGATCGCCTGCCCAATGCCACGCTGCTCTTCCAGCAGACAACCAGGTGGCTGAAATCCCCAGCGAGGACAAGGGCTCCAAGTGGGGGACTTCTGGCTTGCAGAAAGCCTCAGCCCTGCCTCTCATGGCCTGCAGTCTGTAGCACACACCCATCACAACATCCCCCAGGTTCCTCCTCACTCTGATCTTGGCCCAGAAACTCTCGGCAGGCATGTCTCCAGTTCGATACTGGGGCACTGTGTAGCCAAGGAGCTCCTTTAATGCAAAGCATTACACCCCCTCCTCTTCTCTGCCCATCCTTCCCAAATATCCTGAATCCATCCACGGCCACATTCCGTCTGTCTGCGCCACCCCGCAAAGCCTCTGTGACTCTGGGGGTAGAGACTCTGCAACCGTGCCTGGCAGTGGAGCGGCTCCTCCTTGGCACACAGGCACCCGAGGGAAGCCTCTGAGCGCCTGCCTGTCTGGGGCAAGCAGAGCCGGGAGGGGGTGGCATCTGCCTTATTTTGGCATATAATTTGTAGCTGTAGAGGGAAGCAGGTGCAGAAATTTTCCATCATTAGTGAAAACAGCCTGGTACCCTGGAAGGCCTCTCGCAAGAGACCCCGTGCATTTAACTCCCACCCCTCTTTTTTCACCTGGAGCCCCAAGTCAGAAGCATCTCCTTGATATGTCCGGAGCCAGGCGGTAGCAACAGTCCCCACTGAACTCACAGAGACTTTTAAAAAAATGAGTGGCATTACTTTGTGATGAGTATCAGCGACTGCGCAACACTTCCTACTGACGGCATTAACCTTCCCGTGAGACTAGCACGTACTCATGTCAACTGCTTTGAAGGGGTCAAGAATCACTATTAATGCAATTTTCATGAGTGTTTAATGTTATATTTGAAATTATCACCGTGGCAGGCATGACGCTTGTCAGGGAATTTGTTAAAATGTCTAGCGGGAGTTCCATAAAATATTTCACAGAGGACCTACTTAAAAAAGGTAGCAGATTTTAATACTTGCAGCTTAACAAAATAGATTTTAAAAAGATGTCTGTCTACAGTGGTGGAAATAGGACTTTTGAAGCTGATCCAGAAAGAAATAAGCAAGGAGGCAAATAAAAGTCCCAGCTTGCTGCTGCTCCATCCTGTTTCCCAGCCACGGGAAGTGCTGGTTTTCATCTTCCACGTGCCAGGATGACGTCCTGGCACATATCAGTCGACTTTAGGCACTCGCTGTGCATATTTTGCCTTTGCGCAGGGAATTCATGCGGTCCCATTTCCTTTTCAAACTTGCTTATCCCTCATTGCACAGTTGTCTCCAAAAAAACCACCAAACAAGTTTTGACGGATTTGCCATCTGTCAGATCCAGAGGGTATGACCAACTTAATGAGTCAGCGCCTGGATTCCTCCCAGCCTGTTTCCAGTTTCGCTTGCAACCTCGGATGAAGCGCTTTGGTGCGGTGTTCTGCTCAGAGGCAATGCAATGTCAGGGCTGACAGCAGAGCCAGCTTTTAACCTGCTGCTTAAAACATACGGTTTCCACTTCTTGGGACTTAAATTTGACGGTTAGATTTTGTTTTGACGAGGTGAGAGCTTAGAAAGCAGTGAACTCCTGCTGGGTCAGCCGTTACTTTTTTAGGAATGCAGACGAGATGTAGCCATATGTAAGCCTAAAAGCCATTCCAATTTATTTTTCAGTTTTATTTCATTAAATGATGGACAACTGATTTGCTGGTCTTATATAATCTGTAGAAGGATTTGCTTTAGAAGTACTGTCCACCTTTTAGAGAAATGGAGTCTGGTAAATCAAATTTGTTTAGTGAACAATAGAATGAAGGGGGTTTGGACTGAAACTGATGGTTTGGCACGTGGTTGTCTTCTTCCTGCATGTGTCTTTCATAGACACCAGATGCCAGGTGTTGGAAGAGGGGGTTACTCTCTGACCTCAGGAATCTGAGCTGCCTGAGAGATGAGTTGTTCTTCTTCTGGGCCTATCCGCAGCACTAAAGGAGGTTTCTGTCTGGCAGACAGACAAACAGCTCTGTCCTGACAGATGTTTGTTCGAAGATACGGTGCATCAAGAGCAGCATTTCCCTGGTATCTTGTGGGTAGTGTGGTGCCAAGTCCTTGACTTTTATGCTGGCCAAGTGTTGTAACTAAGTAATTATAACTTTTACAGGGTGATAATGACTTGATAAGGATTGTAACCTGGCAAACCTTTTCAAGTAAGTGCATGTAAAAATTCCCAATAATTGTACAATAATAAAAGTCAAAATGAAATTCAAAATTGTAAAATAATAAAAGTGCTGGGCGCTGGCTTGGAAAGCAGTGCATCTGAACGGGCTGCCCACATCTCACCGCTGGACGCCTGCACACAGGGTGGTGCCCAGCTACCAGCCGAGCGGCTGCAGACCCACTCGGGGCACACTTGGATTTAGCGGCACGCTCCCACACATGTTGCTGCTGACTCTATCGGAGGCTCTGTTTCAGTCAAATCTCGTTAGATGTTTCTTTTGACAGCCAAAAGCAGAAAGGAACAGTTCTCCTGCCAAAAATCGAGTCCCTGCTCTAAAGCATGCAAAAGGAGATCTTAAAAACAGAGGGAGAAATTTAACTTCAAAACCCACGTGTTTCTTACAATTGCATTTTCAATGGATCTAAAGTGGGTTTGCTGGAATTCATATATTTAGCATGAGAGTGAGCAATTACGCAAAACGTGAGCTCAAACGATTACTTTGGGAAAGTTACCTGGGATTAAAACAGCCTGTAGTGTGAAGTCCTAAGCAACCTCAGCTGTACTGCTGCCAGTTCTGCCCGTCAGGCAAGAAATCTCTCATCCCACCCTTTTGTCAGCTTCACCACCACCCTTCCCCCTTTCCAGAGCTACCACTGGATCTCTTCCTACCTATTAAGCAGTTCATCTTTTAACACTTGACCAGCAGGATTAAATGCATGGCATCAGCAGGTTCCTTACTAATAAATTCTGACATTACTTTCATTTCGAAAGGATTTTACAGAGGAGGTGAATAGTGTTGTCCCAGCTTACAGGTTCAGATAACCAAGGCAGAAGGTAAGTCATTGGCCAGAAGTCACCCTGCGGGCCAGGACAGCCAGGAATTGAAGTCCCACCTAACAGGGCCCAACCAAGGAGAGCTTGTGCATGTGCAGGGCGACTTTTGTTGAGATATTGGAGTGGGGTCTAATCAGGATCTGTACGTATAAAGGAGAGTCCAAAGCAAACCCTGAAAGGATTTCAAACAACAAAAACTGCATTGAGAGCTGAGAGAGAGATACATTCAGGCAAATGAACAAAATGACTCTGTCAAGATGGTGAAAAAGGCTGGAGAAGGAATGTTACACGGGGATCAGAAAACTATGAAATGTATCTGAAAGTGTCTTCTTTCCATAGAGACCGAACAACGTTGTGAGTATAGGAAGAACTTTGGAACAAAAGGAAGTTTGAAGGCAATACACAGCTTATTTCAAAGTGTTTCTAGTGTTAAATTCCTATTTAGAGTTCCTTTTTTTCTTTTTATTTTTTTTTTTAAACTGAAGTGTTCCTTATAGTCCCAACCTTGTATTACCAATACATATTTACAAACTCAGTGAACTGATGTGACCCAGGAGCAGGGTTTCTGTCTTGTCAGAGGGCAGAAATACTTTTCTTATAAAACGGTACTTACCCATATTCCTTGGCACACTGATAATGTAGAATTCTGTCTAGAGAAAAGTTTCTGAACCTTGAGAACTACATGCAAACTTAACTTGTAAGAAAAGGTTTTGGCATTACTATCGGTGCTTTTCCAAGGTTTCAGACGTTACGTAAGCTGCTACTGTAAACAGTGTTTGCTGACCTTTTTTGCTTATTGAGCTAGGTGATTTCCCTCAACCCAATGCAGTGGTATTGCTCAACTTACATAGCAACACTGTGCTAAAATAACAGGAGTATCAGAGCAGGTTGCTCATCAGAGTTTAAGGCATCACAACACTAATGAACAAGAAATTAGTTTAGGAGCCTAAAAACAGTAGCGGTTGCACACTGTATTGCTAAATCCCACATGAGGCTGCAGCCCTCGTGCCTAGCCCCACCGCACTGACTGAGATGGGAAGAATTCTTGGTTTGGGGATTTGCTCCTTGTATTACTATCTTTTTTAATGCAATCACAGCTTTGTGTAAAGAACATAACCAGCACAGACAAGGCTGGACCTTCTTCTGCCACACAGTCAGATCCTTTTTGGCCTCACTGTCTGTCTAGCCCCATGGCTCTTACATTCTTGTCTGCACAGCAACCCAATTTCCTTCAAGAACCCATTTAACCTACAATCTTCTTGAGAGGTGAGAGAGAATTAAATCCTCCTGG
The DNA here is from genome assembly GCF_000687185.1 of Egretta garzetta. Taxonomy (NCBI): domain Eukaryota; kingdom Metazoa; phylum Chordata; class Aves; order Pelecaniformes; family Ardeidae; genus Egretta; species Egretta garzetta. The sequence goes on from NW_009259250.1 coordinate 1,034,880, forward strand.
GTTGAAGCAAATCTGTGATTTGGGCCTCCCACATCCCGAGTGAGGCTATCAGCCATTAGGCTATCACACAAAAGACCTACAGCACCTCACTGTGCATCCCGGCTGGACTGAAGTCCCCAGGAGATTTAGGCACTAATCCACCTGCTTCTGAGTGCCAACGAAGAGACAGGAGCTATCTCCCAGCTCTTCAGGCCTAGGCACATGCACAAAGCGCTTGGTAGTTTTCTGGAAGACATTTTGTGATGTATGCCATGTATCAACAGTATAAAAGCAGTAAAATCCTGTAATTATTCCTGCTTTCTGCTGAAACACAAAAAATTGAGTTTCTTAAAGCTGGACCAGTTCTTTGATCTAGTTTACAACGCCACCTTGCAAACAATTGTGCCAACACACCTTAAAGGAGAAAATGAGGCAGTGCTGCGAATCTAAATGGTATTTCAATTAAACATTTAATCATCTCTTGAAAGCATAACGTCATCCCTAAAATCCACCCAAATCCTTCTTTAGATCTGACCCCCTCCTTAGATTACTAATCATACCTACTACATTTTGCATTACTGTGAAATCATTTATAAGTCAGGTCTTATCATGAAATCCAGTACTATGGAGAGACGATCACAATAATAAAAATCTACACACAAACCAAACAAATCCTCCCTCTCTCATGAAGTCAGTCTTTAGTGTAGCACATCCCACAGCTGAACGCCTTTGTTGCCTTTCTTCAGGGAATCCTTTTAAGAGATAAGCTTGACAGCATGATCTGATGAGAAATTATGTCTGTTTGTGATTGTGTTGGGCCAGCAATGGAAAAAAAAAAAAAAAGCTTTTTGTTAGCTCTCTTGAGTCTCTATTAACTGTAACATACAGAATGCCTCCAGCTTCTGAGATTGCTGTTAAAAAGGCAGGTTGTTTTTTGTGACAGCCAGCTCTTGTGACAATACTCTGTGAAAGCATTCCTTCTAGCTGGCTAGGGATTTGGTGTGAATATTTTCTGTTTAATGCACTGTGCCCCACATTTTTTATTTGAGGCTTACATATAAAAAGTATTTAGTGGTGTGCTTGTCAGGCAAGTCTGGAGACTTCTGGAACGTCACACATTTCTCTCCTGATGGCGTAGTAGAAACATAAGCCAGTCTGCTCATGGAGAGCTGCCAGACCTGAGGGGACAGTTTCTTGTAGCACAACATAACTTCATTCCCAATGCTACAACCAGGAACTGTTTGCTTGGATCTTGCTCGAGTGCTGGGTCAGGCCCTGACGGTCTGTACAGGAATGAGGAACGCTCTGTGCCAATCACACCATATTATCCAATCCTTGATTAAAAACAACTGAATGTTAACATGTGTTTCATTTTTACCTAGTTCAGGCTTCTCACATGCTCAAACATGAAAGCTGACCTACTGCATTTATAAATCCACTGCCACATCTGTCACTAACTGGATTAACTACACAGACATTATAATTCATTATGAATTACCATTCATTTTAGTGACAACAGCTCACTATTTTATTTAGTCGGTATTATCTGGACCACAGTGTATCAGCATTTCACAGCTTGCTTTGAGGCAGAGGGAAACCACCAAAGAGGCTGTGTGCAGCTGGCCACGTTGGACTTTGCTCCCTCTTCTAATTTTTAAATTCATGTGGCTATGACTAGCACTGCTCACAAGGTGTGGGCTGAGAATAACTGATCCAATTAATTACCGAAATTCTCCCATCTACTGTCTGTCCTCCTTATGAGGACCTTTACAAAAGACAGTCAAGTCAGTAGGAAAATTTTAGTATTTGCCAGTAGATCAGGCCTTAGGAGCGAGGCATAAATGATACTCAGAGAATCATAGAATCATTTAGGTTGGAAAAGACCTTTAAGATCATCAAGTCCAATGTAAACCTAACACTGCCAAGTCCACCACTAAACCCTGTCCCTAAGCACCTCGTCTCCCCATCTTTTAAACACCTCCAGGGATGGGGACTCAACCACTTCCCTGGGCAGCCTGTTCCAGTGCTTGACAACCCTGTTGGTGATGAAACTTTTCGTAATGTCCAACCTAAATCTGTCACTGCTGGGTCACATTTAGCTGGCTGTCGACCAGTACCCCCAGGTCCTTTTCTGCCAGGCAGCTTTCCAGCCACCCTTCCCCAAGCCTGTAGCGTTGCATGGGGTTGTTGTGACCCAAGTGCAGGACCTGGCACTTGGCCTTGTTGAACCTCATACAGTTGGCCTCAGCCCATCGATCCAGCCTGTCCAGGTCTCTCTGTAGAGCCTTCCCACCCTCAAGCACACCACCATTCCCACCCAATGTGGTGCCATGTGCAAACTTGCTGAGGGCGCACTCAGCTGCTTCGTCCAGATAACTGGTGAGGAAATTAAACAGAACTGGCCCCAATACCGAGCCCTGGGGAACACCACTTGTGACTGGCTGTCAGCTGGATTTAACTCCGTTCACCACAACTCTTTGGGCTCAGCCATCCAGCCAGTTTTTTGTCCCAGGGAAGAGTATACCCATCTAGGCCATGAGCCATGTCCACAGCCTTTCCCGTGTCCACTAAGCGGGTCACCTTGTCACAGAAGGAGATCAGCCCAGCCAAGGAGGACCTGGCTTTCACGAACCCATGCTGACTGGCGTGACGGCACTCAGGACGTGGCTTCTTTTTTCCACAGCACTTGCACCGCGATCCCAAACAAAAATGCTTAAAGATGGAATTATCACAACGCTCTGCTCTACTGCAAGTAAAAAACATGAGAACACGCCCCCGACTTTTCTTCTATACGGTAAAGACCCAGTCCCTGGCTGAACCACCGGTCGAAATTTCCCCTTTGTCACCCAGCACTTTAGAAAATTACAAACGGGAACTTTAAGCGCTGCCTCTCCACAAACGATCCAGTTATTAAACCAACTGCGATTTTTACGTACGTCAGCGGCGTGGCCAAGGCGGCCGCGGCAGCGCGGTGACCCGCGCAGGGGGGCAGGGAA
>NW_009259250.1:1039430-1055074 GCF_000687185.1 Egretta garzetta
CGCGGCGCGGCGTGGAAGGGGAGGGGGGGTGTGCTTGCCCTGTCCCTTTTACCTACAGGTGGTGTAGCCCTAGCCCGGTGTTGGGGAGTAGTTCTTTGCTTGCTGTACGAGGAGACCGGGCTCGCATCCTTTCTGCAAATGCATCTTTAGGGTGGTCTGTCAGTCAACAGCTCACGCCGTAAGCTTTGCGGTTGAGGGGTTTCCGGGAAGTCAGGAGCAAGGAGATCGTGCCTGTCTTTTTGAACTGTAAATACCTCTCTTCTGGTTCCCAGCAAAGCTTTGCTTTTCACTGGGTACTAAAAGAAAGCTTTGGGGGCAAAATAAAGTAGTGATCTCTGTGGTCAAATGAGGCAACACTTGCTTTGGAAGGCTTTGGCTTTCATTAATAGCACTCTCCAGAACTGAACACGAACTGGTGTTCTTAGGCTGCCTTCCTCTATGCATTGCATAACTTGCAAGCAGTAGGTGCTGATAAGGCTTTATAGTTGTCCCAAAGAACTTGAAGTGATGAGCAGTGTTGCCTCTTAACCTTGGAGACTGATTTCTGTGCCAACTATATCCTGAATATCCCTGGAATTTTGGTTGCTCTTCAGCTGCCATCCTGTTGGGCAGTAATTTGAATGATACTCATTATCCAAGATGGGCGGTTATTCAGAGCCTTTGGACTACAGTATATATAAAACCCCCCCCCCAAACCCCAACAAAACCAACCAAAAAAACCCAGGGGAAAAAAAAAGTAGTAAATCTTTCTTAGTGTGGTCTTGCAACCTTTCCTATCTAAAAGCGTGAGGACAAATTGAGATTTAAACTGGTTTTCCACTACATAGTAAAGTTCTGGTTTTTAGCCTTTGAATAACTTTTTGAATTCTCTGGCTTGTTATAGACACGCTCGCTGTGATGCAAGTCGTGGTCTTATTAAGGGAAAAAGTTAGTGAGTCATAATAAGGACTGTCAGAAATAAAATTGGCTCCATCCTTGAAAGGGCTCATGCTGCTTTTCCTGTACAGTAAAAGGATATCTTCTTCAGGTTGCAATTTTCCTACCCTGAGCTGGGTGGTTGTTTTTTATTTTTTTTAAATGCTACCCCCCTGCATTTTTTTTTTTAATCAAGACTTGAGACTGCAGAATGTTGATAACGTTTGTAATAATATTTAGGAGACAAGAAAACTAAATTTCCCTGTGAGGTGGCAGAACAGGTATTTTGATGGCAATGTGTAATAGGTATGTTTAGTGGTAGATACTAAAAATACAAAATTTGACATCCTTCTGTGTTTGTAAAGTTTCTCATGTTCTTTGTTGACCATAACTGGTTACATTGACAACTTCAGGGGGGAGAGAGAGGAAAGGGATGGATGGTTTGCTTGACTCCTGTGTGTGCGTGTCTTGTAGAGAGGTACATAGGCATGTTGGAATTGTCTTACAGTGGTGCAAATAAATGGTGTTGGTGGTGTTGGAGGGATATGAGGTTTGGGGCTTAATAAAATTAATATATAGAAGACAAATGGAAATTGGGACCTAGGGGTTGTTCTTTTGAACAGCTGTAGATCTCTTGTATGGTCTGGGGAGAGAGATCTCTTTGGCCTCTTTCCACACTGGAGACTGAGATGGTGACTCTGCTGGGGCTCTGGAGAGCAGAAGTAAGGACTGAGAAATGTTCTGAGGATTTTGGAGCACAAAGGCACTAATCTGTATTTAAAAAATATGGTATTTTCTCCTTTTTATCAAAGGTTGCTCTTCTTCATGTGATGGAGCTTATGGCCAGAAACAAAGCGTTGCCTTAAATTTCTGTGACTGAAGCATCACAAGAGACTCGAAGAATCGCAGGGTCCAACCCTAACAAGGTTTATTTTACAAAAGAAAAGAATGTTGTGGTTCAAAACTGTTCTCGTACAGCGAACTGCAACAATCCCTACATTAAATCCCCCACCAGAGGGAGTCTGGATAATTTCATGAAGGCATTAGACACCGGTGGAACTTTTAACCAGTTTCTTCCCTTTGTTCTCTTGGAGCCCTCTGACTATCATTTTAGTCCCTGCAGTGAGCAAGAACTTTCTAGCACTGATGTAAGGAGGTCGCTCAGTAACGTGACGCTTCAGTGACAGTGTGACCTGCTGAAACTAAGGGTGCGATGGTGTAGTGTTATGAAATGCTTTCCTCCCTGCAAACCAGTAAAAACTTCTTAACTGCGTGTAATTTTATACATTTTTGAGGTCTCTTTCCTGTAGCTCTCTGCCAACTGCACATCAAGACATCTACTCCAGAAAAATGTGTTTGCTTGCATGTAATAAATGAGTTCCTGTGTTAGAGGCAGTACTGTGGTGCTGTAAAAGCAAATGCAGTGATGCTTACCCTATGGGACTTCGTTCCACCCTTGCTGGTACAGGGTGGATCTGTGTAGATTGTGTCTGTGCGAGAAAATGGCCATTTTTCTCATGACTGTGACTTATGAAGGGCTACAGTTAAAATTCCAAGTATGAAAAACACAGGATATATGCTGAAATGAGGAACATCTCTCACTTATCTGTCTTGCCCGTTTCTTACCATTTTCCGTAGAACTGTTTTGAGGTAGCAAAACTCTCCTTTTCTCCCCAGCAATTACAGAAGGAGATGTTTCTGGAAAATAAAGGCCTTCTCTCAAGGACAAGCCAAAGTCCTTTTACGGCAAATGTTGAATAGGTTTTTATGGTTGGAAACCTTCCCCTCCCCTCTCCCCCCAATGTAAATACAAAATATAGGGAATGCAAAGAAAGGGAAGCCACGTTCAGCATTAGTTTAGAATACGCTTAGATCTTTTCAGGTCTGAATTTCTGAATACATAGTTCATTTTGCCTGAAGCTGTCATGGCTTAAGAACAAGGTTATGGCCATCATTCCCTCCCCAACACCTGCCCCTTCCCGAGCAGCTCTGGTTTCCCTGACTCTTTAGGAATTTGACTGAGCCTGGTGTCAGGAATGCAACATTTGGATGGATATTCATGACAGCAAATGTGGGCAAAATTCAAACATTTAGGAAATCGGATTAGACGTGCTTGGTAGCACTTTGTATGCGCTTAGCTAGGAAAAAAGCATCATTGGTACGAAGCATATTTGGACCTTTTGCATCCAATAATGCTAAAGGCCTTAGCCTGTGGCTGAAGGGTGACCAACCACACCTGGTACAGGAGGGTCACCACAGGTTTGCCTTGTGTTGGCTGCTGTAGTTTGCACACTGGGTGGGAAAGCCAGCGTCTTCACTTGGCTAATCTTTGACCTGTCCTACCAAAGTCTGAGGACAGGCCAGAACTAAACACCAAAGGTTAGAGCTAGGCATGGCCATAGATGAGAGCTAAGACTACTGAAAACCTGCTGCCGTGAGAAGGTAGGTGGGGAGTGAGCAGAGTAAGCACTGGGACTAAACGTAATAGGGACTGGAAAGGATAATAAATAGCTATGTTTGCAAAGCCACTTCTTTCTTAGGCTGTGGTCAGTCCGATCTGCTAATTTTACAATCATTTTGTTGTCTGAACCCATTGGCCAGGTGTGTTTCAACAGCTCGCCAGTCTGTGATGGAAGCAGTTTGTCCTTCTGTCATCTGAGGATGCGGAAGGTTTTAAACCTGCAGCTGATGCACATGGGCGTTGACACAGTTTTTAAGGTAGTGTGCTGTTCAGATCACTTTTGCAAGAACATTTACGTACCAGCTGTGGAAGGAAAGCTGTTTGAGCCACGCAGCGTTCAGGAAGTGACAGAATTAAGCTTGCTCATGCAGAGTTGATCTCTGTCTTAATGTACAATCGTTAGCCAGATGATTAGATTCTCCTGTTTTGTTCAGCATGCAGAATAGATGCTGCTCAATTAATAATCAGCTCTTCAGTGTTTTGTTTTCTTACCCAGTGTGTGGCTTAGGCGTTACTTAATGCACACGCTACCCAAGCCCTTGTGATAGCAGAGTTCCTTCTTGGGACTACTGTGTGTGCACGTGCTCAGTTGCTTGGTCTGCAATGCAATGGACGCCTGACTGGTTTGGTGCCTTGTCTTCTCTCTGACCCCTATCTTTGCTGGTACGTGATGTATCTTCACAGTGTGAGCCTACTGCTCAGTGCTTGCTTTCTACTCAAAATGTCTGTAGTATTTTTTGTCTTACAGGCTGTATCTGAATGTGACATATGTAGTGTTCCTGGTAGCATCTTTCTCCTGCATATGTAGGTCATTTTCTGAGCAGAGGAAACAAGATTGTACACAGAATTAGGCAGGAGTGAAAAGCGCTGACATATGGTTCAGGGCTCCCCTGGTGGGACTGGCTTCTACTGGCAGTAAGGTCCAGTAGCAAATAACAAAAATAACCAAATTTGACCAAAGGACTTGCATCATCTAAGTACCAGCTCTGTATGATCTTTACAGTGGTTAAGTAAAGGTCCACCATATCAGCTGGACCACCATGTGTGCTCTGAAAATATTGGAAAAGAACCAGTATGACCCCTTTGACTTTTTTTTTTTTAGTGTACTACTGAGCTTTTTCAGGTGCTGTGTATTTTTATCTTGGAAAAAATTACAGATTAATCTCCTCCCTCCCCGCCCCTCAACCTCCCAGTCCCCCTTGTGGGAAGCTCTAAAGCTTCAGTCTGTTTTTATAAGTGAGCATCCAGCAGATTTTTATAAACGAGTTTATACTTTAGTACATTTTGGAGGGGAAAGTCATCCCCGGCCCCCAAATATGTTGTGCTGCTTCTGGCAGATGCTTGTAATGTTGAACCCAGAGGTTCATAGGCTATTTTTTCCTCCAGAGACAGTGGTTTGTTAGTATAAGCTTGCAGTGGGGATGGAGGGGAATGGAGAGACAAATAGCCACGTTGTTGGAATCGACTCTTGTACTGCCACTGACCATGGATGCTCACCCAAGCTTCCAGGCTCTGTAGCTGCTGACATTACTGTGTGTGCTCGGGGTTGGATCTCTGCATCTTAAAAGCTTAATCTGTTCTTGTGCAAAAGCAGCTGGGAGGGTACATTAGCTTCTGACTGGAGCTGTGATCTTGCAGGGTACCAGGAGCACATTAAGATGAAAAACTGTATCTTCTGAAGTCCTCTAATTTCGTGTGTGTTGGACAGGACACAGTGCTGTGCTCAGGTCACTGTCATGTCAACAAGCACTGACTCCCTTACTGTTTTGTCTGATGGTGTAATACAAAAAGATCAGCAATTTATACAGAAGTATTGCTACCTTTGGCAAATATTATCACACAGTTACATCTGAGATAAGTTTTGGACTTTTGATTCTCCTGGTAATTGTTTCAAGTCATAAGGGTGGTGATAGGGTTTTTTGGTTTGGTTTTGGTGTTTTTTTTTTACCTTTGTTTTGGGCTTTCTGCTGTTGTTTTTATAAACCTTGAAATTGATTTTCTGTCTCTAAAACATGGGAATCTTGTAAAATAGTTTTCCCTGTATTTGGTCAAACTGTTCTATCAAAACATAATTCCTGTTGTATTTTAATTATTTTTGTTCATTTTGGAAAAAATACAATGCATCCAGTTCATGTGTGACATAAAATTGAAACTTTTACGATCCTCTTACTCCTTATAAAAAGGGAACTGGAGGGAAGCTTGCAGTGTCAAACACAAGTGTTTCCTTACCTATCTTGAAAAATTCACAGGTGGGCTTATTTTCAAAATGCTTTGTTCGCTACAGGAAAAAAGAAACCAGTGGCATCCCCGTACTGTGATGTTAAAGATAGCACATCATTCAGCTGGAACTCCTGAATTTGAGTGACTTTTTTGTCCAAAGCTTATCCCAGTCCCATCAGTGGAGGCACAAGGCAGGACACGTGAGGACAGTCCAAGCAGGAGATTTGAAGTGCTAGCTGCTGTCTTCTGCTGCGCACTGTCAGAATATGCACTTAATTTTTATTCTGAGCGTAGTAATACGTACTTTGCCAGTTGTATCCTGAGAAGCAATCAAAAAAGTAAAACCACTGAAAATAGATGCTGAAAAGGATGTTTTTAAATTATGTTTTTTTCTGATCTCATTATCTGTAGCCTTCAAGATAATTAATTAGAGCAGCTGTATGCTCTTAAGTGGTTTTTGTAATAGAATATATTGTATTTTTAAATACATTAATTCTTTTAAAAGGTAGTATTTTAGGAATCTTAGGGATTATTTCATGGAGCTGCTGAAAGCCTAACACCAGCAACTGCTAAAAATCAGGGGAGCAGATTTCTCCCTTTGGTTTTGGTTTTTTTTTTTTTTTTTGCAATGATTATGCCTGTGAACAAATAGCAAGAGAAGCAGTTATTAAATATGTTGTAGAGATCTTGTGCAGCACGGCTCTGGATGAGCGACATTTCACTGCTTCAGCTAAACTATCTTTCTGTAGGTCTTATGATGCAACTTGAATGCAAATCTTCTAAAATATATTTTGCTTATGGTAATTGAAGAAATGAAGCTTTAAAAAACACACTTTCCTGTTCTTTCAATTTCTGATCTTCCTCTGATTTGTTTGAGGTTTTAGACATGTGCTTTTATTAAGGATTTATGCAAAGCAAATGCCTGTTCTGAAGGTGAATTTTTCATATGTGGTTTCTTGTTTTGACTGTTTATATACACTCAGTCACTGAAGTTGGGTTTCTCAGCTTAGGGAGTCTGTCTCTTTTTCCTTTGCAAGTCCCTTACAGATGTGCTGCCTGCGTGGATGAAATGTCATGCCGTGGCCTCGGAGCCCCCCACATGTCTGGCTGGCTGTGGATGGGCCACAGCATGCTTTCAGCCCTGGTGTTAGCAAATGTCTTCCCGCCTCCCCCTTGGTTTGGTCTTTTACTTGGCTAAATAGCAAGGGTATTTGCCTGTTTTGAAACTGGGGACAGACTTTCTTCTCATGTTCCTCCCCTTAAAGCAGTGAATCCTGTTTGAAGTCCCACGTGTGCCCTAGGGATTGCTCCTGGGTTGACTTCCCTGGGAGTTCAGCCATCTCTTTGTGTGGCCGTTGTGTTAGTGGGCAGTTGTGTGGATTTAAAAAAAAAAAAAAAAGGGGGAAGAAAACATATGCTTATTGTAACATGCAGCTTTTTACCTTGGGCTTGTCCTTTAGTTGTCCCTCAGGGGTCTTTCACCCCCTCCCCTAGAGATGGGTCTTCCAGTTGGTATATTCAGGAGCTGTCACCCCAGCTTCTCTACTTTAACTTTCTTCCTCCCTCCCTGATTTTTCCAGTGAAATTCAGCAAGGGAGCAGCTCTCTGGAGGAGGTTTGCCCTCTGTGGCTAGTCTGAAAGGCTTTTTGGCTTTCATTAGAACTGATGTTTTCCAGAAGCACCTGGCACCGACCTTGGGGCTTGTCCTTTGCTGGTGAGCGTTTTACATCAACGAGCGCGTTCTACTGCTGTTCCTGAGTGATGAGGCAATTTCAAGGCAAAAAAATTTTCCAGGCAGTGTGGAAAACCCCAGTGATACCTGATGCTTTTAGCACATGGACTCACAGACACTCTGCAAGGCTGAGCAGTCTTAAGGGAGAAGTGGGGTTTCCCTGGGAGGCAATTGCTTCAGGCCTCAAATCCAGAACTTTCTGGTCTCTTTTCAACACTGTGTATTTGGGAAGGTTTGAGTTTTCACAGGTCTCATGCCAGCTGGTAGCATCGAGGAGCTCTCTAGTCTAATCAGCAGCCAGCCAAGCACATACAGCTGCGTGCTCAGTCATCTCTGAGGCAGTAGTGAAGTGATTGTCGATCTCCAGATGATCGACACAAAAGCAGAAGATGGCAGAAATGGTGGAGGACCTGCTGGGTAAACAAAAATGTGTATCCAAAATTAGACTCACCTGTCAGTTGCCCATATTTTCATAGTCTAGACAAAAACTAGATAGCTTTAGAAACCTATACCATAAGTGGGAGCCCTAAGGCAAGCGTTTTCCAGCCTTTTCCCAGAAGTGGGATTTTCTGCAGGCTAACCTTTTTTGCATCAGAATCATAGAATCGTTTAGGTTGGAAAAGACCTTTAAGATCATCAGGTCCAACCATTAACCTAACCCTGCCATCCCACCACTAAACCATGTCCCTAAGCACCTCATCTACCCATCTTTTAAACACCTCCAGGGATGGGGATTTGACCACTTCCCTGGGCAGCCCATTCCAGTGCCTGACAACCCTTTCGGTGAAGAAATTTTTCCTAATGGACTTGGGACAGAAACAAGGAGTAACAGCCCTTCTGTTTCCCTTTTCTTTCAGTCCAGAGCCTCGTGTGTGGTTTCCTTCACTGTTGCTTCTCTTGCAAGCTTTCAGGGAAGCAAAGCCAATAATTGTGGTTTTAATATGCCAATGGACATAATCACTTTAGGGAAAGGTAGATTATTTTCCAGCAGCTGGAAGGAAGTATTAGGGATATCTTTTTGTGTTTAGCCACAGCTCTTCTACTTTTTCTGTAGTACCCTGGAAACCCAGGGGAATGTGTTCCAACTTGGAAAGAGCAGAAGAGCCTGCCTGGTATTACATACATGTATTGCCCATGCTGTGGGGCATGTGGTCTTCTAAAGTGAGCGCTGCTCAGAGACAAACATCTACTGAAGTGATCACTGGCACATGCCAATGGAAGAAGGTCTTTAATTTCTGACTGCTCACAAGAAATTGTCTTCTGTTTTTTCTCTCAAATACTTGTTTTGTACCAGAACAGCACAGAAACCGTACAAAGCCTTGAACAATCTGCCTTGCTTAGTAACTTCTGACAGTTTTCTGGTATATTTTTGTAGTTTTAGCACTCCTACTCTTGGTTCACCTTTGAATTTAGGCCTACTTGAAGGCACCAACAACTTTAAATTCAAATCCATCTTGAACTGATCGCACCTCTAATGAATAGGTGGATGTAGGATTTTTGAGTTGGTTCCCCCGCCCCCCCCAGCCTGTTAGTTGTTCCTGCCTGACTGTCTTTTCTTCTTGCTGACAGAGTCATAAAAACATGAAAGTGATCTTAAGTAAGTGTCATTAAATGACTTCATGTTGTTAAGGCTGATACATGGACTATCAGAGCAGTGCCATCATTCATAAGTTATCAATCACATTTATAGAAGAAATAAGTTAGGTATTGGTAGTATTTGAAAATGGTAATAGTTATCTTGGTTTGTGCCCTGCTCTGAACTGCTTTCTGCAGTTCAGCCAAGGTCCTGCTTTGGCATCTGTCCCGCTTCCAAGGGCAAGAGAGGAGCAGAGCTACAGGTATTCCTCCTTTTCCCTAGTACAGTACCAGGGCAGAGCTGCCCTGCCCCGAGGAGCGGGAAGGCAGAAGGAGCACTGGTGCCACCCTGTTCCCATGCCCTGCGATGCAGTTCAGCCTCCAAAGCAAGACCAGACCAGCTGGTGGAAATGGGGAGCTCCTGTTCCCATCCCTCTGGTTCTCCCCCCTTAAATTACCATTGATTCTTGTCCAAAGCATGTAATAGTACTACAGTTCTCCGTAGTTATGTGTGATTCTGTGGGTTTTTTAAACAATATGCAAGACTCTAATAGTATGGCCCATTTTTTACAGCTCTGATCCTGAAGGGACTGGCAGTACTGAACCTGGAGAAAATACAGTTGTTGATTTACTGTCTGTTCAGCTGCACATTCAGAAATGGATAGGCAGTCAGGGTTCAGTAATTTCTTTAAGGAAGAGTTAGATGATGCTGAAGACAACTACCTTCTGAGCGTGTTGCAGTTTTCTCTTGCGCTGCTGAACTGGCAGTTGTAGCACAGGCTGCAAAATTGTCAGGGAATTATGGAAGGAAAAAAAAACCTACCATCTTAAAGGTGCCCTTTGTTGGAAGCAAAAGCTGTGCATTGAAGCTAATAAATATACTTAATAAATTACTTATTCCTGAGCTTTTTATAGGAAAAATGGTAGATAACTAAATATATTGATGAAAGGTACGACAACGAGGCTGGAGCAACTTCAGAAATCTATAAAGATAACTGAAACACAGAGCCTACAGCGGGAGGGAACATTTGTGCTGCCTGATTGAGCATCTAACCAGAGTGCAGTTGGGAATGGGGAGAGTTGGGAGCCTAAGTTCTAGTGTAGTTGATGGAGGATGGTATATCAGGATCCCAAAGTCAGATGCTTCAAGTCAGAGCTAGTACTCCTTTGGAATCTACTTGTCCAACATGTGATACTAGGAGAGAAACACAGCTTCTTATGGTATTTTTTGTGTGATTAAGGTTCAGGTCAATGTGCTATATTTGTTATTCCTAGCTGTATATGGACTTACTCTGCCTAACTGTTATTTTGAACCTAGTTTTCTGTTTGTAGCTGTCCACCTAGGAAGTTTTGCTTAATATGTGAGGTTAAGGAGATAGATACAATTGAAGGGACTTGCCACTAAGTACTTGTTCTCTTGATTGGGTTGGTTAATTTTTTTAGGGTTGTTGGTTGGAGCTATGATGGATCCTGGGGACAGTCTAACATCTGGGAAAGGCAGTGGTGGTAATAGATGAACTAGAGCACAGCGAGCATGGAGGTTAAGACCAAAGCTGTGTGTACTTTAAGCATGCACTTCAGCAAATGTTTGCATATAAGTGACCTTTTTTGTTTATTCACAGGTCCTTGATTATTGGACTGTTGAGGTCAGTACTAGTTATGTCAGCACAGGAATGGGGAATCTGCCTGAGGGGAAAAGGTAAGTCTGGTGTTATTCACTATGGAGCTCAGCAGCTAGGTCTTTTGCCTGGTAGACTCCCTGCTCCTGCATTAATCACTGGCGCTGCTGACCTCACCAGTCTGATGCACGTTGGAACAGCCCTGTACAAATGAAAAGCCAGAGCCACCCAGACAACTTCATCCCGAAGATCTTGAAGAAAGGGGTGGAAAAGAGTAAATGTTGTATATGGGCATTAAGGATGTTTTAGCCCAGCAATTCAATCACTGTGGTAATATTCTGAGCTGAATACTGGGGTCTGGTTTTATGCTGTATGTAGTTCTTGGGTAGCAGGAGAAATAAGGTACAGAACGTAGATCCTTTCCCTTGTAATGATTGACTGGCACATTCCTGGAAAAAATCATTGGTGCATATAGCAGAAATCTGGGCACACACTGAGTAGAGCATTACACAAATAATGTCAACTTCTCTTTTAGTGAGTGGGAATGTGCTTAATAAATTCTTTGAAAAGTTGGACAAGAAGGTACTATTTATCTTAAAATCTAACTTTGGGGCAGGGCGCAGTAGTGGTCTACACCTGTATGCTCTATGTGATTCTTACTGTCCTGCAGGTTTAGGGCTTCCCTCATCTCCTGACTCCAGTCTGCAGTTTTACTAGCTAGGGTAAACAAAATATTGTGGTGTTCAACAGTGTGCGTGCTTCTGAAGAAGCTGTAGTTTCAAGGCATAATTTTTAGGTCAAGTTCTGTTGTTGTTGCTTTGCTTTCTTTCCTGTCTGCTGATGGTGACTTCAAAGTAAGAAAAGATGCAGCTTGTGTTTTGGCTTTGATTCTGCCTGTCCCCACCTATTTCTAAATCTTCCTTCCCTGGGGTCAAAAGCTGTCTGTTGTATCAGTCTGCAGGGCTTCTCCCTGATTCAAAGTTAATTGCTTTGCCTGACACCCAAGTACTATCTGGGTGATTAATCATTATCCTCTTAGATGTGGAGTGCTCCCTTAAAACCTCATGGCTCAAGACCAGCAGGCTTGTCCCCTCTGTAATACCGATTGTATCTTTAGCAAGAGCTGAGCCACCTGTTTAGAACATTTATGTTTAGTTTATTCAGAAGTTAATTCTCGGTAATTCACCCTGCAATGGTGAAACTTCTAAGGGACTGTGTGTGTGTTTTCTGGTTTTTCTTACCTAGAATCTTAACCTGTTTCTGGCTGGCTTAACGAGAGCCTCTGCTCATGGTCATACGCTCCCTTGTATTTTTCATCCGTGAGTATGGATTTGTGTGTGTGACTGTTTTAGGTGGCTTGCTGAGGCATAAATCCCTATGGTTGTGTGCAGGTGGGATGAGGGCAAGCCTGGCCTGTCTGTTAGCCTGCTGTCTCCAGCTTTTGTAATAATTCTGCTGTTCTTCCTAGAGGCTCTTTCCAGGCTACATTAAATGAAACTGTGCATGCTAGGTGTGATGGGGACTTCTTATGGACCACTTTGTTACAGTCAATCTATTCTGTTTTTCAATTTGTCTAGCTGCAAATGGCTTCTTATCCCCATGTTTCCACTATGAGGGAGCTTCATTTGGACCGGGATATAGGGAAACCTTGCACTGGTGCAAAGAAGGGGGAACTGGAAGTGTGAGTACTAAGGTAGCACTACTTGAACCCCAGTAACTCCTCTGCCATGCTTATCTTTCCTGGCCCATGTTCGTGAGAAGGAATGTCTGATCCAGGCCTCCTAGACAGGAATGTTGGGAAGTAGGAACCCAGACATCTGGAGAACTCCGCATGTGCGCATGCGCAGGAAGAATTGAGTAATGAAATTAAATTGTATTAGTGGATATTTTAATTAGGAGTTGTTTGTATTTTTGCGGTGAGAAAAAAATGTGGTTGAAGGTGGCTATGCAAGAGGATAACGTAAACCAGTTGTGCAGATTTTCAGGAGTAGTGTGTTGGGAACAGTGCTCGGTAGGACAGGAGAAGGTAGGAACTGGTTTAGGGTACGGAGCCATTCTTTGTGCTTCTTTAATTTTTTTTTTTTTTTTTTTTTAATCAAGTGGGAATATGTAGTTCTTGGCTCAATTCCTCCTTCTTTGCTAAATTTTTATCAAGTAGGGAGGTGTGTTTCTTGGCTTAGATAATGTGGACTTGTATGGTCTAACACCCGCACAGCGTAACTGGTTTTAATCTGTGCTGTGGCAATGAGCAAAAGAGGGAACTTCAAGAGGCCTGATTTGGCACTCTCACCAGTTTTAAGCTAGTGTGAGTCCATTGATGTTACAGCAACGCTAACTTCTTTACCTCGTGGTCTTGAAAAACTACTAATTAGTGCAGTACTTCACAGGAGATATGAGTCTGTTCATCAGGTAATCGTAGGTTCATATAAAATCAAGTCTGTAAGGCAGTTTTGGATGTCGTACTGAGCTGCAACTGAAAAATACAACTTTAGGCAGATTTGCTAGAGAAGTTTATACGACTTTTAAGCTGATATTTGAAGACGATGCTCATCGTATTTCTTCATAAATGCTTATATACATCTTCTATGATATTCTTGCTTAAAGCAAATGATTCAGCTAGTTGTAGTAAAACATAAAAATGCCTGTGTGCATACTTCTCAGCCTTGTACAAATATGTTCCCAATGTAGCTGATTCATCCAGAAGCAATGTATGCCTCTCTTTGTTTGGATTTTTGTTTGTTTTACGTTATCAGCCCTAAAATACATGCATCCCTAAAGCAATAATAGGTTGAGAAGTGTTTGGCCTATTGTGTCTCCTTTTCACAGTTGCTCTGTGTTCTTTGGTTTGGATTTCTATTTGTCATGCATTATCAGTCACTAAAATGCATAAACCCCTGCAGCAATGATAGACTGAGAAGTGTCTGGTCTGCTGCATTTCACTTTCACAGTTGCTCTGTGTGTTCTGTACTCTGTAAATTCATCCTGTTACAGGATCTGTAGCCATCGGTTTTCTAAGTCATGGTAAATTTTGCCAATGCAAATACCAGCTTGGGTTTCCTGTCCTGGCAGCTGGAACCCATCGTTTGCTTGTGTGCTGTAGAAGCAATAGTAGCAAGGATGCTATTGCAAGAAAAAAATACTATTTCATGCTGATACAAAGAGCTGGAGACACATAGCCTTGAACTCCTTTTGCCGTAACATGAAGTTTTTTGTCATGCAGTTTTATAGCCTCAAGGCTGAATTATAACAAGCCTTATGTTAAAATAAGTTAAATACATGCACACGGTTGGTTTACTTTGCCACTCAGAAGGCTTTCTAACTTTAAATACTGCAATAAGAAAATGTCTTTTGTACTGTTGAAAGTCTTGCTGTTGTGAGACGCCAAATGTCTCAGGCACTGTCTTTTGCTAAGTAAACATAAGACCGACATTCAGTTCTTGGATTTGTCTCTTCCTGGCCACTTGATCTTGAAGTGACTGTGGTACTTTATGCTTCCATTTTTTTACTTCTCTAAGGTGGGTCTGATGTTTGCTTGGGTTTTCCAAAGGCATTCTTGGACTCAATAAAAACAAATAATAATCTTCAATTCTATCAGTGATAACCTGTTCAACACTATAATTTTGGTACATGGATTTCATTGTCTGTTTTTCAGTTTCTCAGATAATTTCCTCCACAGCCAGATCTCTCCTTTTTCCTTCCTTGCTGTGTGTTTGGCCTTTAGATAGGCAGTACTGTTGGTGGTACTGGTCAGAGAAGCCTGGGCTCAGGAAAGCCTGATGTTCAAATCTTGCTGGAATGATGGTAAATTATTTGTTACAAATTAACAATTAACGGCTGTTGTATAACTCCCACTTGGCTTTGTAACTGTAGGTAATTTTACTTAACTGGAAGCACAAACACTGCATTAATAGGTATGTGTATACAAATTGTCACATACTTGTCACTGCACAGAAAAATAAGATTGCCTAAAATCAATCCAACTCCATAAAGTATTTTTAAGATATATCCCAGTGGACTAATGTAGACTTAACTTCCAGAATGTAATCTGATGTGCTGTATCACTAACTATGCTTATTCTTCAATTACTCCCATGAGCCTTTTTTGTTCCTTACAAGCAGTTGGCACAGGAGTCGTTAAAGGACTTTGCTACTAAATGCTTTTGGTAATTTGTACCTGAGCTTGACTTTTCTGATACAGTATATTGAAACACTCCTCAAAGGGTCTGTACGCCTTTGCAATTAAAAAGTGCTTTAAACTAAGAACGGAGAGCAGTGTAAACTGAGAGTGAGAAGATGAGTGTGGATGTGAACTGGACAGTGTTTGAAAGGTGGATCGTGCTGCACCTGAAGATGACGAGCAATAGACAGTCTGGATTGCCGAAAGCACAACGCCGCATTGGAAGCACCGTCTGTGGGAAGTTTTTCTAGCTGTTACGTTACTGCAGTAGATCACGAGTAGTAAGGAAGGGGATTCTGCTATTAAGGAGGTTGTCTTTGGTGGCAGGAAGAGTAGCATTCTGCTAGAACAGAGGCTTCGTCCCAACCTCATCTACATATAAACCTGTCATCAACATGTGTGTTTTGCAATGGACTGTAAAATTTTATAGGGAAAATACTGTGGGTTTATTATTTTCTTACTGCATAGGAGTATAACTGGTGCTGTCTGGGCGGGTAGGAATGGTTAGTGAGGAATTTGGAGATCCAGTCACCTGTGAGCTGTTTTGTGCTGCTTTGCTGGTTCCTAGTACTTTATTAGAAGCTATCACAACTGGTTTCTTCCCTATGCACAGTTACTCTATTAGTGCTCAGTTTAATCATTCTTCTCCAGTGGGTAATTAATTCTGCCTCCTGATGCTGCCCTCCTGCAGTATTGCCAGCAGACCCTACCTTTTGTTTTGGCAAATAAGGAAGAGGATGTAGACCAGAGGTGCTTTTAAAATGTAAATAAAAGTAATTCTTTTTACTGTAGAGTGAAAATTCAATTAATATGTGGCTAGGTTTTACTGTAATTGATGTTTCAATTAGATCTTGCTTTATGAAAACTTAATTAAAAGATCAGGTGAAATGTGACGAGATTATAGGGGAAAACAAGATGGGAGACAGAAATTACTTCAGAGGGTTTC
>NW_009259250.1:1055100-1062214 GCF_000687185.1 Egretta garzetta
ATTTTCAGTTATCCTCAAATATGAAAATTTCTTTATAAATTTTCTCTGTGAAAGTAGAGTAATGCTGTAAGTGCAGAACTTGCAAAGTCTGTATTTCAGAGAGATCCTGGATTTAGTTGTTTTTCTTGGTGGTAGATTGTGCATGAAGCTTTCCACTTGAAATTTGAACCTGACATGAGGCTGTCATGTCACTTCAAAAGAGAACGTGGCTTCATTTTTTAACTGCAAACCTTTCAGTTTTAAGGATGGAATCCGCTTCTTAGTGGGAGCAGATATGAAGGAGTTAAAATTAACAGGAGGCTTCCTGTAGTAGCTGTGCCTCAGTACAAAAAAGCTGGGGCACTTAGAGGCTGGGGGACGGCAAACAGAAACAGCAGAGTATTTCTTTGCCTGGTTAGTCATCTTATGACTTACAGTGATGTATCGCAACTTGTGCAGTGCAGGTCATGGGAAAAGCAGATTTTATCTTAACAGGAATATTTGCTGCATCTATGCTAATTAGAATGGGACTGTCACATAAGCCATTTTAAATGCCAACTCTCCAACTTGTTAAAATGTCCTATTTTCACTATTCTCTTATTGGATAGGGGCAGCACAGCAGACTGCCAGATGAGAGAATCCAGTGCAGTGCTCTGAGTTACAGAAGGGCATTTTTGATACCCATCTGTATATCCTTTTAATCTTTAGGTTGTCTAGTGTTATCAGGGTCTTGTATCAATTAACGAGATTTACTGAGAACATCACAATGTTTGCCCAGCTTTCACTGCAGGCTGACCTGCAGCTCTTCCCAAATCCTCCACTGCTAACGTGCCCAGAGAATGGAAACAGGGCAGGAAAGAGCTGCTCTGTGGGGGGACCTCAGGAGCTTTGTGCCTGTGACCTGTGGTTCTCGCATCCGTTTGCTCTGAGCACTATTATTAATAAGGAGGTCTGCAAAGTAAAAGTTGGAGAAAAGCAGCCCTGTTAGCAGTATTATATCTGTTGTTTGGAAGATGGCCATCCATTGCAATGCGTCTAGAGGACTGCAAGTTGCCAAAAGCTGAAAGCCATGAGAACAGCATCTCCCAGGTTTTCCTGGGATCTGTCCTCTCTAACTCTCTTCTCTGAAGCCTTGAGACTTGCAGCCTTGTTTTTAGGAAGCTCTTTGGCAGTCCATTTCCCTGATAAAATTTAGCAGTAATTTCTTCCCACATGCAGCATCCACCCACTCCTGGTTAGCTGAGACTTCCCTCAGCTTTTTGTCCCTTAGATGTTGGTAATGGAGTAGTTGATCTGTTCCTTTTTTCCCTTTAGTGCTTGACAGCTACTGTCTTGTTTTTTTTTTTCCACAATGCAGCAGTCTTGTTCTTCACTTGTAACATCTCCTTTTTGTCAGTATAAGCAACTGCTGGAAATAAATACACACCCAAACAGGTTAAAGTACCCTTGTATCCCTTGACAGCCTGAGTATTACCCTGTGAATCCTGCAGCTGTGACTGCTGATCTAGACTACCGCAAGTCATTTCTAGGAGTAAATCTGCATGGTCTGAAGAAGTTCAGCACTGGTTTGTGCCTCTGCTAAGGACAGTCTAGTGCAAGATCCTTGTCCTAATAATCAAAACCCTTGCTGAGACTTAACTGCTTTACTTGAGAGATCCTTGCCGGGGATTCCTCTGTAGGATGTTCTCCTATTACAGTTGTATTTCACTGGCACCAAGCAGCTGTTACTGAAATGGTAGTGGGGAAACGCCAGACCATGGGGAGAAGTTGCATGGCAGCTGGACATTTCAGCGGGGCTGCTTCTCATAAAGCAGAGAAGTGTGCAGCGCTTGGACTATAGACTCAAGATGTTGACTTAATCCGTGTGCACAGGGAACACCCTTAGTCTCCGAGCATGCAAAACGTGCATGCATGGAACGTATAGTGAAGAAGAAGTACCATGCTGATTTCTACCACCACCCCCAACCTCCAATACTACAAATATAGACACCATTTATTTTCCCATATGGTAAAAAAAAAAAAAAGTGTTTTATTATCTCTACATGGATCACTTGTGTTTGTAGACATAATCCTGTTTGTGTATGAAACCTCTAGTATAGAAGGAAACTGAGCAGTCACTGACTTGTATATTTTCATTATAATGATAGTTACAGTAGTGTCATGAGTGCTACTTGCATTATAATGATATAATTGAAACTTATTTTTTAAAGTCAGGCCTTTGGCTGTAAAAGACTTACAGCGCTTTTGTTTATTTTTAGAGCAATGGCTATAAAACCATATGACTGGTACCTGTCTTCCTGCAGATCATGCTGTTTCTCGCATGAGTGGGTAACTAAATATAGTAATTCATATCAAAATATGTTTTTCTGCATTGATGGTTGCAATGTAATGGGTAAACCCATTGCGAGCACAAAATTACTGGGAATGTAAACTAGACAGACAGTATTTTTATGAATGGCTTTCCAGAATAGCAAATGAACACACTCAATGTTACTCCATAGTTTTTGTCTAAAATACTAAGTTTGCAATGAGATTAGTCTTTCTAGATTAGTGTTTTTAATTAATGGCAAGTGGTAGGTAAGAAAATGCATTCTTCTGCTTGTCTTCATCTTAAGCTGCATGTCTGGAGTCAGTTGCTGGACTGTTGGTTAATGAAATCTAAAGCAGTTTACAGAAAAGTTAACTGGTTTAACTGTTTTGATAATTGCACTTGTAGGAAGAGGCACTGTTAAAACAAAGTTAATTCTTAGTCGAAGAGGGCTTTCAGGTGTAAGTTGAAGGCATGCTTTTAGCTGAGCTGTAGTTCAGCTTCTAAAGCTTGTTCATGTTTAGATATCAGTTCTAGAATTATTGTAAGTTGAGTAAAGCATCACTGTAGTAGAACTAGGAAAGAAAAAAGTGGTTTATAAACAAAAGTGCAAAGTTGGAAAGGAGTCTTCATTTTATGTGTAGCTTTCAAATCATTACCCTTGTCCTCCAAAAATAAAATTTCTTTGCACAGAAAATCTTTGCTAATCCTCGAAGCATTCAACTGTTGTTCTGGGGTTATTGATGTGGGATTTTTTTTTTTTTAACCATGTAAAGATTGCACAATGTTCATAATGCTGGCTTTCTAACATATATGAATAGTTATGCAGATGAGTCCTGCCAAATCTTTCTGGGTCATTATAAAACTATTGCCCAGCTGGAAAATGCTTTTGCTTGGCTGGGTCAGCAGAAAGAGCTGGATGGCCGCTCCTCAGCCTCTCTGTTAGTGCTGCTTGTGGTCTCGTGCCTTAGCACAAGGCCACGTCAGCCACCAGATCAAAAGTCTCGAATGGGAAGTGGAGTGGCTGAGATACAGATACGCATCCTGATCTGCTGCCTTGCTGGAAGGGGAAGGAGTTCCTTATCTTTGGCTGTGGCTGCCTCAGGACTTGGCCAGGTTCATTGGCCTGTTTTTCCTAGGTGTAAGCAAGCAGCGTGCATAGCACATAAAGAACGCATGTGCTAAAGCATATCTACAGCAAAGTACTGCTTATATAAATTACTATTTATTTGAGCTAAAAGCTTCACTTTTAAAGCAGGTTAAATAATGCTTGTCTTACATGTTTATACAAGCCATCATAAAGAAAACTACTATGTTGTATTTGTAATCTTCAAGTGAAAGAAAAATAAAATGCTCTTATTTTATGAAGTGAGAAGCTTTTGCAATATGGTAAAAGTAAAGGTTGCACTGAGCTGTATAAAAATCTGTGTTGCTTTACTCTTTCACAATGAAAGATTTTCCACAGCTTGTAAGTTCACAGAATCTTTGCAAATAGTGCTTGATCAAAATTAATTCAGAAACAAAACAAATTAGGACTTTTTACTAGTTGTTTTTGGTAGCTTTTAGTGACTTTTAGCGCTGATTGTTAATCTTGTATTGTTAGAATGGTTCAGAAATGCACTTCTCCCCAATTCCTGGTACCTTTCAAGCAGAGGGAGCCATAGCAAATTCAATGCTGCAAATTAGTGCTACTCCCTCCCCTGCATGGCTGTGCGTGCACACACATACTTTTTGAGAAAGAGTTTTTCCTATTTAGGCTTTCCTAAAAGTGCTGTTCTAGAAATAATTCATCTGCCTCTGTCTGGATCGCTTTAGAAATCAAGGAGAAAATCCATTTCAATGTTGAAAGTTGCTAAATACAAATTGATAGCTGTGTAGGTGACCCAACAAAAGACTTCTTAACTCTTATGCTTGTTGAAAATAGAGGTGTAGGTTAGCAACCCATTACTTTGCTTATATATTTTGAAGAAACTGTCACCGATGAGCTAGCTCAATTAATTACCAGTTCAGTTGTTACATTTTTATGATGCTGTCTTTTAGCTGGATGTCTTTTAGGAATCATTCTGATTAATGTTTTGAAGTAATCTGAAACAGGGTACATGTCTAAGCCAGATCTGTGGAAAGATTTGGGCGGGATGAATGGAGTAACTTGTTTTAAACATGCCAGCTTTCTGGAATGGGGTCCACAGCCGTGAACTACAAGCACAAGTTCCCATTACAGCACGCTGTGGGAAGGAGGTCCCTCAGTAGGATGCCCAAGAACTAGGGCAGCGGAGTGGGGAGAGTCTGACTGGGTGTTTCATAACCTGGATTAAAAGGAATATATGCTGGCCATGAAGAAAGACTGAATATGGGTAACTAATTCTGGGTTGCTGGGAAGCGTAAACTGTAGCGCTAGGCATGCTCTTATGCTTTGGACAGTTGCGAAGATCTTTGCTTCAAATTTTCTGGATGTTTAGTTTGATCATTTTGTCTCTGGTTAATTAAGTCCCACTCTCTCCTTCTGACTTTGCCACTCAAAATAAATTTTCTCTTTATGTGTTTTTGGATTGCTGTAACCTTGAATAATCTTAAAATAACTTTGGATAGAAAAAAATGATTTATTTCAAAAATTCTTTTCCCAAAATGAGCTGTTCTATGTATAGTACTAACATTGAGGTTGAATAGGACCCTACCGTTAAAGTGGTTCTAACAGTTACAAATAGTTACTTTTATCTGACTTTGAAAGCTTTCTCAGTTCTGCTTGCTTTCATGTAAAATTCTCTTTCTGTTCCTACTGTTTGACAATTTTCCCAGAGAAGTATTTTTTCCCTCTCTACCTCTCCTTTTGGTACCCGCAGACTGTGGCATGTTTTGTGTTCCCCTCTGCATTGGGATGTTATTTGGTAGAACTGAATGCCTGCAGTTTTTAGCTGCGGGTAGTATTTTTTTAT
The DNA here is from genome assembly GCF_000687185.1 of Egretta garzetta. NCBI lineage: Eukaryota > Metazoa > Chordata > Aves > Pelecaniformes > Ardeidae > Egretta > Egretta garzetta. Next base: position 1,060,321 of record NW_009259250.1, read on the forward strand.
TTATTGTGTGTGTGTTATTAAAGATTCCCGCAAACTTTTGGTATATTTTTCAAGTTTTTTCTAAACTAATTTTTCTTTTAATGAACTGAGCAAACTGGGGTTTATTTTAATAAATTTTCACACTCTAGCCTGTCCATGGTAAGTCTTGTCTATCTTGCCTCAAGTGTCATGGCTCATTTACTTTTTCCCATTTCATAACCACCCAGTCTCCAGATTAAAAAGATGCATTGGCTTGCAGAATTTCAGTGTAGGAAAAGAAGTATTGTGATAAATAGTCCCTTCTTGATTACTCAATTTGCTGAATATTCATGTCTCTCTACTATGATACTTGGTTTCCTTATGCTTTTCTTGCAAGATACAGCCCCGGAGATATCAAAGGTCTTAGCACTTTCATTATACAGGAATTGTACTCTGTGCTGGCATCTTAATTTTTTTTTTGAGCTGGGTTTGCATCTGTATCTTTTGATCAAGGGAGAGTTTGAAACTTGAAATTACTCTTGTGTGTCATGCAATTCGTAAAGGCTAATGAGAGGGTTGCATTTACAATATGACAGTTGTGGTCATTTCTAGTTGACACAATTTGAAGGTTTTTTTAGGTGAAGAAGGATTTTGTGTTCTTGATACACACAACAGTGAAAAGCCTTCTCGTGGTCAACAGAAGGAATTATTCATCCAGGCTCATTAAGATATAATTGTTTTATAAATTTGAAACAATATCGATGAGCGAGGAGCTTCATTTATTTTTCTTCAGATTGTTCTGGGCGTTGGACTCTTTCGCAGTTGGATGCCACATAGTGACATAGGTTTTTGGCACTAATTATAATATTAGTCACTCTGGTTTGGGCTAGAGACTAGATAAGGACATAAAGATCTGAAATTACTTAGTGTATTGGATGTTCAACAGTACAGGTTCTTTGATGAACCAGCTCTCTCTGATTTAGTAAGTTAGTGTTTAAATAAAATACAGGACTTCAGTGAAGTCTGCTGACGTTGGACTCCCATTGTAGAGGAGATGCACCTAAATATGCCCGTTACTGTCATTTATGTTCTTACAAAGCAATGTGGTTTTAGTGCTAGTGGTTTGTCCCATCGCCCTTACGTATTTCAGAGTTCTTCTGTAGCTGAGTACAGTTGTGCCACTGCTAAGAAATGGACTTCTTCTAATCTGATGTAGGGGAGAGATTGAAATGGGAAAGTGTGCTGCCAGTTCTCCTTGAAATAATTTTCAGTAACCAGTTATAAACTGCTGATAATGCCTTTACTAGATACGTGCAGCAGGTGGAAAGCCTAGATATTAGAGGGGACTTGAGCTTTCCCCCTGATGTTCACACTCAAATACAAGCTGCTTCAATGAAGATTTTAGCTTTATCTGCTAGGGAAGTGGTTAATGTACTAGAACAGTGTTCAAATGCACTGCTTTCTCAAGTGTTTCCTATCAGCATGTTTAATGAGGCACTCTAATATTCCCTTAGGTTGACTGTCATTACTGAAGACTGAAGTGTTAACTGTAACAACAGAAAAGGACTCTACAAGACTATGAAAAGGTTTAATTTTTGTTCAGGTTGAGCCGTATAATTAAAATATGTTGTGAAGTTGTCTGTAGAATAGAGGTGGCTGATTGTTGATGCAGCTCCTGTATGTGTGTTTGTGAAAGCTAATGGTCTTTCAAAATAAATATCCTTTGAAGGTAAAATATATCCATTTTGTCAATGATAGATATTCTTCACTCCACAAACTTAACTTAAATGGATTCTTCTTTAGACTGACAGTAAAGAATATATGATTATTGTGGAACTTGCCACGTCTTTCAAAAAGTTAACCAGTGTGTTGCCTTTATCCTCTGGTATATTACTACTCAGATGTGAGCGATGTTCTAAAATTATCAGTTGGCAGG
>NW_009259250.1:1062238-1151596 GCF_000687185.1 Egretta garzetta
GAATGCTGTTCTTGTCAGAAATAAAGTAAAAACCTTTAGAGTATAATTTGTGGGAACACAACTGAAAGAAAGTACTTGATGAAAGTCTCTGTCAGTATAATCTGATGTATTTCTGAGATCAATAGTGTTTCAAGGCACTAAGTTTAGATTGTATGTCCAATATCCAAGATGTAAGAAGTTTATCAGATTTCCTGCAAAGATTCTAGAAGAAAACATTAGCCTGGTATTCAGCTGTAGCTTGGCAATTTTCTACCTGCCCCCTTTGGAATTTACTATTTAATTAAAAAAACCCAAAAACCCCAAAACAGCCAAACCTGAAATTCGCATTAGAACTTTCTCATAGCATAGCAACCTCTATTAAGCTGTTTATTAATATTTCATTCCTGATTCTCTTTTCCATAAACTTGCTTCTTCAACAGGTTGCTTCCACAAATCCTCCATCTGTGGAATCACTTGCTAAAGTGTCTTGGAATCCTTACAAGTAGTACAAACCACTATGGACAGCTTCTTAATGAAGTGAACTTTAAAATTGGCTGCATTAAAGCTTAACATTTTAATGAAAATTTACTCTTACAAGTTCATTCCAAGATGTGTGAAAAAACAAAACTATTACCTTGGTTAAGTATTTCAGTACAGCTTTATATGCTAGTGAAGAATGCCTCGTTCCCATGAGTATTCTCCTGAAAGGAAATGTTTTAGTAACTTCTGTTTCTGCCTGTTTATTTTGAACTCCTAACAATACGAATTTCTGTAATGAGCTGTGACTGTTCTTTGTTGTTAATAGAGGTTAATGGCTCAGTTGCTGTACTCTGAATTAGGATCAGGGATATCTTTGCTTTTTGGTTTTTGTGATTATTTCACATTCCGATTTTAGTTTCCAGCTGGGCAGTCTGGAGTCCCATGGCAATTCAGGCCAGTCTCCGTTAACATATGTAGTCCTGCCTATGGGCCAGTCAGGCTTTTGATCTCATTGTGAACTGTTTAAGGGAGCTGAGTGGTACAAAGCCCTGAACGGGCAGGTGGATATCCTCCTAGCATGGTTTACTTGGTGTTTTGGTATGAATGGTCAGTGCAAGCTGGAGGGAAGGAAGGACAGAACCATGATGCAAAGAGATACCAGCAGCTCCTGGATGTGCCTCCTTAGCACTTCTGGTTAACCATCAGTCCTCTTTATTCCTAAGCATGAAGGGCTGATTGGGTTGTGTGAGTTTTGTGGGTTTGTTTTTGTTTTGTTTTTTTTTTTCTTTTAAGTGACCCAGTTCCTGTCACTTATCTCTTGTGTTTATGAACCTTTTGGTTAGTAATCTGAACAGCAACAACAAAAATCATCAGGAATCCTTCCCAGTGTTTTTACTGCTCCCGATGCTGGGTTTGGTTGACACCAGTGAAATGACTGACACTTACATCCCTCCTACCTTAGAGCTTTTTTATTATGCTAGGAGTAAAAGTGCGTCTCATTCAATAGCCTTTCTCCAGCTTTCGTTGCACATCTGTTTTTATGACGCACCTTCCCTCGTGTCTGCTAGACACATGCCTGGAGCTGTAGTCGAAGTCCTGGTCTTTACAGGATATGTTTATATCCATCTGATCTTGCAAAAAAGTCTTTAAAATTATTCCCTCTCCCTAGTATTTATTCCTAAATGCTTTTCATAAACAGGAACTTGGATTCATTCTGTAGTCCTTTTGTTTTGCTACCTTAATCTCATTTCTTAAAATATATTTTTAATTCTCCTAATTATCATAGGAATTTTCCTTCATGAACTTTTTCTCTCTCCTGTCAGAGAGAAAGTAATTAATTCTTTAGAATGCTTATGTGTTCATACTGAAAATACCTTTCTGGACGGTAACGTGATTCTAAGATGACTTCACACCTGCTTTGTATTGATTGTCTTAAAACTGAGCTGTGCACTGTCTTGTCTCTTCTTTCCAGTGGTAAGTCTGCAGATTATAGTAGCAGCTCTAGTAATTAGTCTCCTAAGTGATCTTAGAAGTGAAAAAGCATATAATATGATGATTTCAGTCCATTGTGTCATCTAATGCTTCCTGTAATAATTAGATGCATCTTGTGGTCTAAATTTAAGGAACATTCTGCTATATTTTTTTTCTGAACTATATTCTTTAATGAGGGCAGAAGGTTAATGCCATAGTTACTCAAGTGGATAAAGATTGGGCTTGTCTGCTCTCTCCTCTCAGATTTCATAGCTGCGATGCACAATGTAGAGCTTAAACTTTCTCTGACAGATTTCCAGTTAATTGTTTTCATTTTCATTTCCTCACATCTTGTCACTTATCAGCTTTATTAGTTAGGTAGTAATATACTTGCCTGCAGCAAGAATCTTTTATTTGGTGTGAGCAGTTTAACAGTGAGAGCATATTAGAATATGTCATCTAACTGTAAATGAAAGCATTCTCCTATGAAAGATTAAAAGAAGATTATGTTGCAGCCATATTTATTTTGCTAGGAGAGCTGTTCTTTGTTTTCAAATTTCTTTAATACGTATCTATTAAAATAACTACATAACGAATGCTTGTTATGTATTTTAGAGATTTTTATAGTTGATTAACATTTAATGCCTTGCTTCCAACAATGCCTTTTCACAAGAACTTACTCTCCTATATTCTACTGTGTCTTAAATTGAAATTGGAGGAGGAAAATCTGGACAACACTGATGCGTTCTAAGGCAATTGAAAGCAAATCTGTAATGTAAATAACATTATAGAATCTAAACCATTGTTTCCTCAAAGTGGTATGATTTTTTTTTTCTCCTTAATTTGAACTCTTTCAGAATAGCCTGTTTTACTCCCGGTGATTTTTTGAGAAAGAACTTTGCTTTTGTGTGTGAATGCTTGCTGGGCAGCTGGACAAAGCCGGGAGCTTTCCTCATTGCCTCCTCCCATTTCCTGCCACCTCCTGCCGCACTCTGTTTCAGGCTCAGAGTAGCAAAGCATATGCTTTGATATCTGAATGATAACTGGAATTACCTAACATAAATTTATCTTCTGAACTGAGGTTTTTGTTCAGATGTTTTGAACCTATAGGTTTTGGGAAACTCAGCAGAGGAAGTAAGGTCTTGAGTACAAAGCCCAAAAGGCTGTTTTTGACAGCAACATTGTGAAAAGTCTCTGATGAGAAAGCTGATGTGGAAGTCGTGGAATCACAGAATCGTTTTGGTTGGAGATCTGCCTGTGGAGATGGTCAAGACCTAACTGAGCATGGTCCTGAGCAACCTGCTGTAGCTGACCCTGCTTGAACAGGGGTTCAAGATGGCCTAGATGATCTCCAAATGTCCCTGTCAATCTAAACAATTCTGTGTGATTTTGAACTAATACTCTAACTCCTTAGGTTTTCCTAAGAAATTATGTACTCTTCATCGCAGGTTTGATAATAAATAATTTCAAGTATTGTATCAAAGCCAGCTGAATAGCTGGTATCATTGGCTGGCTTGTGACGCGACTGTTGAGGTATGCAAGCTTCCCCTTCCTCTGCTAATTCCTGCAGTCATTAACTTTGTGGCAAGAATGCAGCAGAAATAGTAAACCTCCTGCTGCCATGGTGCCTCTTCAAGACACTTTACAAACATGTTTTAATCTTCACAGTATTCTAATGTTACAGCAGCAGGCTTTAGTGTCACCTGTAAATAGCAAGTGTGTTAGCTGGGGCTAACGGTGGCTCTAGAAGTGTCCCAGGACTGATGGTGCGCATTGAACGTTGGCAGTAGTTGTTGGGCTGGTCAATGGCATGGCTCTCCTTTTTGGATGCCTGAGAAGCAGATGTGGCTGGCATGTTTTGAACAAGATTGCTCTGCAGATACTGTGTAAGATCATCCTTCAGTAAGAGATGAGTGGGGGAAAAAAGTAGCTTTTTTACAGAGCAGATATTGGTTTTGGTTGTGCACATCTTTCTAACTGCCTTCCAGTAAAATCCACATAAAGATGTTGCCATCTTTACCTTTCAGATTAACTTCACTAGATGATTATCTATTTCAAAGATATCCTTCTTGGGAGTATATGTTATTTTTCTAAAGCTTTTAATGGTATCGGTGCTTGCAGGGCATGGGGGAGGATGAGTGCTAGGGACTGACTCAGTACTTTCCAAGAGAAAGATGTAAGGTCAGTTTTTTCTTTGTGTCCCTTGAAAGATGGAAACACAACCATATTTTTCTTTCCTGTATTTATTGCAAGAACCCATTCTGTTTCTATACCTGGTTGACTCCTTGTTGGAGGGCTTGGTCTCTCATTTCATTCTTGCTGCTCTGCAGGAGAGAATCATCTCTCATTTTCATGTTACTCTTGCAAACAGTAGGGAAGGTGTTTATGGGCCAAATGATAAAATAGCCATTGGCAAGCAGACTTTATCTCCCCCCCCCCTTTTTTTTTTTTTTTTCTTTTTTTGTTTTTGAGGTACCATGGCTTGTTAGTGGTGATAGGTCTTAATAGAGTAGCGGAGAGCAAAAAATGAATGGCCTCAAAAAAACCCCTCCAGAGATACCAGGCCTCTGGTCCACTGAGTCACAAATTCCCAAACCTGGTGATTACTGGAAGCTTGTTTAGGGTGTAGCAGGGGAATCACTCGATGCTTGTTTTGCTGCTGAGCCTTTCCTAGGCCTCTGCTGCCCGTCGCTGGCGGAGGCCGGGACGCTGGGCTTTGGGCTTGGCCCTGCGGAGCTGGGCGTCCTGCCAGGCCAGTCCTGGTGACAGGAAGATGGCCAGGCCGCACCAGGGAGCGAGCATGAGGGTGAGGTGGCATGCCCAAGGCAGAGAGGAGGTCGGGGAGCGGGATGGCCCAGCCTCCCCCGAGCAGGGCTGCAGCAGCTGTAGGGCCCTTCCTCTCCACCCGGCGTGGGCCGCTGCCTCGTGTGGGTCCTCAGTGGCTTTTGTTTCCAGAAAGGAGACATGCACCTGTGCTTTCCCGTAAAGGCTTTTCCCTTATATATGCGCTATTTGCATTGCTTTAGTTATAATTAGTTCAAACACTGATGTGAGAGAAGTATCCCTAATGGTGGACTGTGTTTGAAAATTTCCTTCTCTATCAAACATGCAAAAGGCCATTGGAATGTTTTTTTTCCGTGGTGTGTTCTGGTTCGCTTTGAAAAATGGTTGAATAAATTTTTAATGTTTTTTTTTTTTTTTCCTGACACTTTTATGTGTTTTCTTTTTTTGTTTTAATTTTTTTTTTTTTTTATTCTGTGTGGGTTGCTCAGTCAATAGGAGGAGGCTGCATTGGCGCATCCTGGGAGGCTCTGCCAGGAACGGGGTTATCACGCTGAGAGGCTGCTGCGTGCGTTTACCCATTGTAACAAAAGATCTTCAGATGCCATCTTATTATTAAACAATCTATATTCCTTGCTCGAGCTTTTGGAGGTTCCCAGCCATTCTGTCAGGCTAACCTTGTTGCTAAAGGTGATTTTGTGCTCTTAGTTCTGTGAGTCAGCCAGGCAGCGGGGCACTGGCCGAAGCCTCCACCATTTCATGACAAAGCCTTTCTGTCATGACATGAGCCGGGAGCCGCACCAGTTCTTGGGGAACTGCCTTGCACACCTTTAGGTGACCCCCTTTCTTGCTGGGGGTTTGGCACTGGGCTGTGCTGGTGTGGGGCTGTCGGTGTGTTTGCGGTGGAGCTGCCTCAGGCTGGGACATGGGATGTCTCTGCTGCTGCTCGGCCGTGCTCGCTGTGCTCAAGTTGTATCTCAGCTGGCTTCAGTTGAAATGTGGTTTTGTGCATGTGCTGCCAGGGTATTTCCAGTTTTACCTACAAAAAATTGCTCTTGGTTGTCATTGTTGGTTCTTTTAAGGAAATAGGGATACGGATTTCCTTCAAACGAGAGCACAAATTTGTCTGTGGATTTGGACCACCAAAGCATGTATTGCACCCAGCTCTGCTCTTTACATGCTATTGAACTCCTGTTTTTATGGGGGTGGGTGTGTGTGCATGCATGCTCCTGTGTGTGTTCCACATGGCACTTCTATCTCTTGCACAAATGGCTTATTTAGAGCCATTGCATAATTAATAGGAAATACTACCAGTGTTAAGACAGAGTAAAAGGCACCTGTGCTTTAACTTCAGTCCTTGCTTCCGTATGGCAGTAGAGTTTTTAGCACTGCATATGGAATACTTTTAAACCAAGTCAAGAAACAATCAAGAAAGTCAAGAAACAATCCATTCTATATAACAATAATGAAATTACACAATAATAATAGTGAGAATATTAACGCTTGGCCTTGCCTTTCCTTGGAGGTGGAAACCATGCTAAAGTTCTGTTTAAACTCAGAGCTGTGAACACTTGGCATCTTCAGTTAGTCACTTTGACTTACATATGCTTGCTTGGATTGTAGCATCTCTTTGTTTCAAAACTATAATTATATTTATGCTTTTTATTTAATCTTAGTATACATACAGTGTGAATTGAAGTAAGTTACTTCTTGCATCACTACATCAAACCTTGAGCTTGCAATACAGCTGGTAGCAACCAGTGTGTGTACCCATTTGCTCTGGGTATTCTTCTAGAGTTCATTAGGTGTATTTTCTTTCTTTTAATCTTTAGGAACCTGGAAATCAAAATCTTCCAGGTTGTTCCATTTAAATGTTATAATATTTTATGATGAAAAAAGGTTGTAGTATCTCTCTCAATTTTATAACTGTAATTTAATTTATTCTTGTAGGTGTAGCATCTATGACTGTGCCAGTGTACATCGCAGAAGTTGCTCCACCGCACTTAAGAGGCAGATTAGTCACCATTAACACTCTGTTCATCACCGGAGGGCAGTTTTTTGCAAGCGTCGTCGATGGAATCTTCAGCTACCTCGTGAAGGACGGGTGGAGGTTTGTGAGTCTTCCTTGCTAAAGGCAAAATTGGCATGGTTGTGATTTAGTTGACAGCTATTGTAATGCTTGTTGGTAAAATAGCGTTTACATCTAGAGTGGTAAAACTGTATACTGAAATGGAACTTTAATAATTAACTCTTGCTAAATGATATCCATACTGTTTTCACTTAGGCTTAATATTCACAGTGTGCTTAGTTTTTTTGACTTTACTAAACTTTAAAATGGATGAGCAATAATTATGCATCAACAAGCTTGAATGATTGTCATGTTTATGAAAGTAGCTTGCCTTTTGCATTTAGAATAATTACATGCTGATTTTTCAAAAGGCAAATTTCCAGTAAGTATGATGCTGCATGCGCAAAGCAGAGGTGTATTTTGAATATGCTTAATCTGAGCAGTAGTAATCCAATCAGAATTGAAGTGAAAGATACTGTAGCATAACTTTGTAGTTAGAAGTTTAGGTTCTAGAATAATAGAATCTCTTCTACTCTACTTTCTGGATATTACCTTCTTCTGTAGACATCGCTCAGTGCTTCTGGGCTGCAGCCTCATACCTACCATCTTTATGGTGGTGTGTCATTTGAGAGTAATGAGAAGTTTCAGTGGCTCAGTCACTTGCAGTGCTGACTTGAAAAAATAATTAACAGAAATGTGTAGGAGGAATAACTTATAGTGTACATTCCAGCTTCTGAAAAGTTTTGTTTAATTATGTGCATTTCTCTTGAAACACTCTTGGGAAAGGGATGCATGTTGTAGGGTCTGTCTTTTCTGTTGCTACAGCCTGGAATCATTTTGCTGTTTGAAAATCTTAATTTGAAGGATCCTCCCCCTACCCCAAAAACTTGCAACATAAATGTTAGTGTTCTGTGGCTTCTAATGGAGCTGAATAGGGTTCCGAGGTGCACTGATGTTTGAGGTTTAAGTTGGGAATAACTAATTTGGGACTTGGTACATAGAAGAACTTGGAAGCTGATCTTTTTACAGTATGTAAAGAAATACTCATTAACACACACAATTAATGTTTTCTTCTTAATGAATCTACAGTTTAATTTGTGTATGTCTGAAGATTCAAGAAGTTTGAGGTTTTTACTTTTTGTCCATGTGATTGTTTCCTTTGCCTCTTCTGTAAAAAGATGCCACATCTTCACCTTAATGAAAAAGTCACTTCATGCTGATTTTGTTTAATTTTAGTTTAAATTTTAGCTCTGCTTTGTGGTCTCTGAAAATGCACTGGTTACTTTAGCTCAGGTGAATATAGCATTTTGCATTTTTACATGAAGCTTTTGATGACCTTTTCATTATAATACAGCTGCATTCTCTGGCAGACTATATGTCCACTTATGGAGAATGGAGAAAAGGCCTTCACTGGAAGAGAAACTTAGTTTTATAGGAGTGCTAATCCCTTTCTGCAGTTGAAGAAATATGCTCAATTTTGAGAAAACTTAATGGCATGCAGTAGTGCATTTCTAGGTAAAATACAAACTGAATTATTTGATCCCTGATGCCAGTTATTCAGTAGCTGCTTTATTATTTTAAATTAACTTTTAGCCTAAATAATTTGCTAGTGTAACGGCTGTGCATGGGCCTGGGTGAAAGGAATGGACAGAGAAAGATATGTATTTGGCGTGGAGCTCTGAGTTACTGTTAGAGGTGGTGTGCACTTTCTGTTTAGGCAGATGTTTCAAGTTCAGTTTACCTCAGCAGTTAGGGATTCAGCTGGGGGAAGCTTTTGTAGATGTAAATACAGTGTGTTTGTTTTGGTTTGGTTTTTTTTTTTCCCATTAGTGGGCTGACACATAGGAGGTAAGGATGTGTTTGTAATGTGTATTTCCGTAAATACTATTGTATTGGAAGAAAAATACAAGCTAACAGTATTTATCTTACTGGAGCTGTGGTTTTTGTTCAATTGTTCAGATCACAGAATGGCAAGGGTTGGAAGGGACCTTGGGAGATCATCTAGTCCAACCCTCCTGCTAAAGCAGGTTCACCTAGATAAATTAAGATATTCCCTAGCTTGAACTTTTGCAGCTCACAAGCATACTTCTAGGCTTGTTTTGAAAAAAATCAAATAGGTAGCATTGTGGTATAGGACGTATCAGTTTTCAAATCAAGCAGTGACATAGGATTGACAAGTATAGTTGTGTGCAAATGATTATTTAAGTGAAAAATATCATTCCAGTTTGATACACACACAAGTTACCACCTTTTGATATGTTAATTTGTAAATATATTTAGCTAAAGTGGAAGATAGGTGGAAGGCAATAACCATTGTCAAATGTAGATTTCATCTTTTTGTAAAACACTGATGTTTCGATACACCACCGTACCTTAAATAGGAATGAGGCCCCCACCCACTGAAATGCTGCACAACTGTTCTGAGAACTTCGACATTGGTGTAACTTACTCTTCTGTTTGAAACAGAAAATAAACTACTCTGGTATAATTCAGGCCTTTTAACTTACCTGAACTGAGAAAAAAAATTAAAAGCAAAATCTAGAACCTGTGGATTGAGCAAGACTAGGAGGTTGGGTGTTTGATCAGAGGTGTGTGAGATGCTGCCTTTTGAAAATCTCCAACTGTGGACATTTCCACTTCTCAACTTGTTCAGATGTTCAGTTACTCTTACTGTAAAGAATTGTTTCCCCTCATCTTTGATTTGAAATTTTCCTTGTTGCAGCTTGCACCTATTGACTGTTGTCCTTTCACAGTGTACATCTGAGAAACGTCTGTCTCTTCTTCTCTATGAGCTTCTTTTCAGTTGTGAAAGATGGAGATAGATCTCCTCTTGATCACCTCTTTTCTGGGCAGCACAAACCCAGTTCTCTCAGCCTCTTCTTTTATGTCATACACCCCAGCTGCACGACTGTCTTAGTGATCCATTGCTATACCTGGTTTGTAGTGCTCTTTCATGTTGGTGGTCCCAGTCTTCCAGATTCAGCGTGGTGTGTTGAATAGTGAGGAGTAATTGTTTCTTGCAGCCTGCTGGCTCATGCTGACTAATTTTTACTAATGCAGTAATGATATGTTTTATGTACAGGCCAAGTACTGTTCTGCTGGGTTGAGTGGAGCAAAGTGAAGTGAAACTGTTGACAATATGCTGGGCAGAAACTGAGGCTATGCTAGGGATGGGGTATCCAAGGATTCTCAGCTGCCATGCTGGAGCTGTTAATTGGGGATTGTGTACTTGTCTGTCCTCAGCTAGATTATTGCAGCCTAAGACTGAGCAGGGAAGAGTACAGATTGTCTGTCACCTGCAAAGAGTGGCCAGCAAACACATGGGGAGGAATCACAGATGCTCACTCCTGAGTCATCACGTATAAGAAGGGAACTCATGGTAATTATTGTAGCTCTTAGTGACTGAATGGCTAAGTATTGGAGTGCTACAAAAAACCAATAAGGAACTATACTTTTTCTCAGCTCTGCTTGTTCTTAGAAATTCTGGATATTAAATTAAAAATAAACCAAAGAAAACAAATATTTAACCTGACTTTTATGTCAGGTTAGCTTTATAAACCCTGCTAATGCCATCTTAATAGCATTGCAGCAGTATGTCTGAGGAGGGGAAATGTTACAGCAGACTTATTAAATTTCATGCTGGATTTTTTCAGGTCTGGTAGACATCTGGCTTCTAATGCAAAGTCTTGTACTATGTATAGGAAAGAGCTATATTAGATTTCTGAAAGCTGGCTCACTGTACGAAATGTCTAAAATTGCCTGCTTTTACTCTAAATTGTTTATATCAAAGTTGCTTGATCTGGAAATTGCAACAACTCTTGAACTTGCAATGGATGTGTCCTCTTAACTGAACATTTTCCTTCTTGCCTGTTCCTTGCACTCAACTTTGACCAGAAACACGTTGATTGGAAGCTGATTTTAGTGAGTGAGCCCTTTCTGTACATTTCTTTTTTATCATGCCTCTGATAAACAATTCAGTAGATTCCAACCTGGTAGCCTTAACAGGCTGGATCAAGCTTTCAGGACCGTCAATTGATTTTGCCTCTGAATTGCTCACAAATTTCTTTCTAGACCAAGATTTACTTGCATGACCTTTGGAAATTTTTGCTGGTTTAGGGAAGAACTTTAGGGTTCAGCTTGGGGATGGTAAGACTGGCCTGCGTGCACGTTGTCCTGGGATGGCCATCCTCTTTGCATTACCTTTTGGGTGTTCTTTTCCCCATTCTACAGTTTTCTGCCCTATGGTATTGCTCATGTTTTTCTTTGTTAAATCTACAAATATCTCTAAGAAAGTATTTTTCCATTTTCATTTTCATCCAAAATGCATTTAGACTTGACGAATAGATTTGCTTCATTGCCCTGAAGCAAGGTTTCCATTAATGGTTGTGCTCTCTTTCCTATTCTATTAGCAATCTCTTTTCATAGTGTGTTTTATAAAAAACATACAGGTGAGAGACTGCTGAATAACCTGTGTGAAAGCATGCATCCTAGGGCATGAAGGAGAGGAGCTGGACATTAGCAAATCTGCTTAATCTTCTGACTGATGTCAAGGTGTGAACCTGTTTATGAGTACAGACTACCTCAGTATTCAGTCTGAGGGCTAGTTTCTGGAGGTGTGTTAATGATTATAACCACTAATGTGAAACCTGTGACAGCTGCAATAATGTACAGATGACACCAGCACTGTTTAAAGTCTTTAATGGAAGTGAAAAAAATCTCAGTGAAGTGCAAATGGGAAGAGGTCAGATTTAAAAGGCAGAACAAAATTACACATTGTTCTGCATACCTGTTATTCTTCTTAGTGTTTAATTGAAAGAATATGAAAATGTGAAGTGTATAGACCAGAACCACCCATGAAAGTTGGTGGTATGCTTGTCTTCTGTAGTCTTTTCCCCCTACTTAGGCTGGAGTGAATCACCGTATCTCTGGGTGTTGTCACAGGTGTCAGTGCTGATCCCCAGAAGCATAACTCTCTGGCCGGTGGTAATTCTCTGAGTAGAGAACTAGCCTTAATGCTGTGTATAGCAACCCCACCCAGGCATCTAAAATGCAGTTTCGATTTAAAACCTAACATTGCAGCTGGCTGAAGATGTAAGAGCAAATGCTCTAAAAGATCTGGTGTAAATTGCTGTGCTGGTGAAATGAACACTTTTCAGTGTTTCTGCTTATAGTTAGAAATTTTCAAAAGTAAAACAGGCATCTCCTTACACAAGATATGTGTTCCTTGGTCATGTGTGTCTCTGTATATGTATTACTGACCAAATTAAGCATTTTTCATTGGCTGTTTTTTTTAAATGTCTGTAAAACAATTAGCAGGATTTCTGTCTTATTTGCCATCAGCAGTACCCATTTGTTTTCTGTGTCTTTGCTTTCTCTTTCTGTTCATTCTTTTCTGTCTTCACTGAATGGATTATCAGTTTCCAAACTACTGGAATGTTTCAGGGTTTTTATTTAGTCTTATTTAGTGTCCTCAGGACCAGTGGCTGTAGAGTAAGTGGTGGCAGAATAGTCAACATGTCCTTGAGATTTCCTGGAATTGAAAGCGAGGGTCCTGTTTCCTAAAATACTTGCAGAATATGATTCTTGCCTGCTTAACTTCTGGTGATAAAGAATATGTGGGGAGAAGGGTTTGATTTGTAAATTACAGCTTTGAGTAGCTGTGGCTGAGTCTTCTCATAGCAGGTTTTGTAGGCAAACATTAGATATTTATTTATTTATTTACTTATTTCCAGGTACATGCTGGGCCTGTCAGCTGTTCCAGCAGTTATACAGTTTCTTGGATTCCTCTTTCTTCCTGAAAGTCCACGCTGGCTCATTCAGAAAGGCCAGACTCAGAGAGCCCGGAGAATTCTGTCTCAGATGCGTGGCAACCAGGCAATTGATGAGGAGTACGACAGTATCAAAAACAACATAGAAGAAGAAGAAAACGAAGTTGGAGCAGGTATGCTGAATGCTTGTTGGCCTCTCTGCCTATCAGTGAGGAGATAAAAAATTAGAAAAAATGTGGAAGTAGTAGCCTGTAGGAACTTGATGTTTTGCTTTTTCTTGTCTGTTTTGCTATTTGAAATATTTCATATACTGGTAGCTTCAAAAATGAACAGATGTTTCTATGATCCTACAGTTTTAAATTAGGTTCCGATTTCTTAAGTGAGGAAAAAGTAAAGTTGTGTAAGATTCTAAGTTTATACCACCTACGCTTATGTGAGAATTGCACTCAAAAATTACTCAGTTTTAGAACGCACATCTTGAAGGGTGGAAATAAATAAAATGAAGTTTGGTTTCTTTCATCAGTGGAAAATGCCAAACAGACACTAGGGAGTTCAGAAGGCATTTTGCTTGCCTGAATAATCCAGAGGCTGTATCCTGCAAAACTAGGCACGTAATACAGGGATTCTTTTTTAGTAAAGGCAGCTTCTGAAAGTCCTTTTGGTCCGCCCTCAAGAGAATAAGGCATTTAAACCCTTTTTTACTCCTTTGTATCCTTGTGCCATAATTGCTCAAAATTTTATGTATGTACTTATGTGTGTGTTTCTAAAGCAAGATTACCATTCTATTGACTTTCTGTCCACTACGTATTTTTTCCTTTGCTGAAAGTGTTAATGTGGGAATCTCAAGTAAGGCTCTTAAGGCTTATCTTAATTCTTGCTTGCTTAGAAATTGATAGGAAAATACTGTAACTTCTTAGAGCTGATGGAAAGAAAAATGCAAGTTATTTGACTGTGTCTGTGTAAATTGAGATTCAACATCTTACAGTACCTAATCTCATTGTCTCGTTGAGTTTGGTTTTGAGCCTTACAATAAATAATTAAGTATCCAGAAAAAGTTATTTGCTACATAATAGTGAAGGGATTTCCAGAATATTCATCACTGATGTGAAGTAGGGCTGCATTTTTTTTCTCCCATTTTTGAGGCTTTGAGTTCTTCAGTTTTGGGAGGAAATGAAGTTCATTGAAGCTGATTTGATAAAAAGCTGAAGTGGGTATTCATAGAACAGCCTGAGTTTAAGAGTCCTATGCTGAGGTTCTTGATCCTAATTAGGGATTGGGCTGTTTGATTCCATGGAGAACCACTTAATGTCTAGTATTAAAGTTTTTATGCTTTGTAGAAATAAAAGGAGCAGCTGTTTGACCCATCCAGTCCCTTATACCCTATAGCCCAGTGACTAAAAATGACCTTCTTTCTCTCTCTTCAATCTTTCCTCATGCTGCTGTTTCACTCTTTGTAAACTAAATGTGGTGTTGTAAGACTGCAGTAGAACTGACTCCAGCTCAGTTGTTAAATCAGTCCTCCATACATTTGTAACTTGGACTGGCACACTAATTTTGAGGTTGTTGGCTTTCTGGGATGTGTAGTTCTCTTGATTCCCACCCCCTGATAACTTACTGTGTTCCCGGAGTTTAGTTACGTCAAACACTTTCCTAGGAGAAATCTTGGTTAGAGAATCAGTGTTTTCCTCTCAGGTAATCCACAGCTTCAGAGTTGTCACCAAAGGGCGTTAAAAATGAGGGTAGTTACAAGTATATGCTGTCCTGCTTATTATAAATGCTTAGCAAATAGGCATTAGTTAGTGTCACTCTCTTTTTAGATTATAACTTGGTAATAATTGCACTTCATCCCATTTAACCCAAAGTCTTCGTTGTTATAAAAAGGAATGTTGTGTGTCAGCGTCAAGACACACGTTATTTTTCTTACCTTTCTGTGACTTACAGGTGGTATTTACAAGTGGTGTTAAATTGTAATTACTTTCATTTCTTGAGGAGTTGTCTGGATCCTCAGTATTGAATTTGGCATGCATAGTGCAAGAGCAACTTACTGTTCATTATTTCATTGCCAGGTGTTCAGGTATTGACAACTCAAATGTGTGCTTTCGCAAAGACTTTGCATTTCATTTTGCTATGTGTGTTTTGGGGTTTTTTGTTTGTTTGTTTGACATATTCCTATTGTACTTCTTGTATTCATTTCTCCTATTTATGGCAAACAATGTTTTAAACACTAGTTAATAGCAATGACAAATGATGGTAGTAATTCCTATCAGACATTGTGGACATCATTCCACTTTTACAAAAAGCTTTAATGACCCTAAACTGGCAGTGCATGTATGTGGCACTCAAGGAAAGAAAACTTTGTAGATCGAAAATGATCCAGCTTGCTTTTAGGTAATAGTGTCTTTTCCTTTCCTGTCCTCTCCTTTCTTGAAAAAGAACAGATGTTCTTTTTCATTAATTGATACACAAGCATCTATGCCAGTTTCTTAGGGCATCATTTTCTAAGTGAAAATAAGCCTGTGTTTGACTCCTTCTCTGCAAGGGAGTAACAGAATGTAACCGTAACATATTCTCCAGTCCCACACTAAAAACTGTAATGCCTTTTGTAACCATTTCATCAACTGTTCTTGTCATGGAAATAACGAATCACAGGGGAACTTCATCTGTGTTGTTTAAGCTACTTTCTTAAAGGTTTGGTTTTAATGTCTGTCATCAAACCAGAAAAATTAATTACATTTTGCACATGGTCATTCAAGCACCTTCTGTTTTGAAAATAATAAAAATGCCTTCAGCAACAAACTTCTGTTTCAGAAGTCCTTTGTACCAATGTGGGATACCTGTTAAGTGAATGATTCACATTTCTTTATCCTTTCCAATACATTCAGCCAAATCACTGCTGCCGCTGCTGCTTAGCAGCTTATATTTTAGCATTTTCAGATTGGTATCAGGAAAAGGATGTCTCTTTTTGACAAACACTTTCCCCATGACTGGTTATGCAAATGACATTTTTTTCTGGCAGTCATGAATACTGATTTGCGTGCTCTATGCTATACTTCCAGTGTGACTTGGTGTTGTAACCTTGCATTTTGAGAAGGGAAGGGGAGGGCATCGCATTCTGCAGTAACATTACAAGACAAATTGAATATTGGTAAAGTCCAGATAATCATCATCCTTTAACGTCACCCCCCTCTCAGATGGTGGGGATGTAGTACAAAAGGGAGCTGGTGATAGGAAAATTAAGGGTAGAAGGACTAATGAGGAAGATGTTAGAGAGAAGAGACCTCCCCAAGAGTCGTGGAAGCAGTAGTTTGTAGGTGCAAAGTGGCCTTCCCCTTCTAATACGTTGTGGATCTTGCAGATTCCCCAGTGCTTGGCTCAGGCTCTGAAGCCTTAGAGGAGAGAAAAGGGGAGAGAATGATCAGAAAGGATTTGCAGCCAAGGGAAGTCATTGCTAGGAGAGGGCTCTGGAGCCGTTCTTCCTAGCAAAACATGCCTGACTTGCACTGCTGCCGAGTTGTAGTTTTTAGTACAGTTAAGGCAGAGGTTCTCTACTGCAGGTTAGTTAAAAACAGGCAATCAAATTTTAGCAATGCAGCTAAGCACTGACAGGGCAGCTTAATTTACAGGTATAGATGAAGTAAATTGTGCTTGTAAGCTAATTAGAGAGTGGGATTTGTAATGCTAATTCTAGAGCAAGCACTTTGGAGTGAATTTAACAGTGGCAGTTTTGTGCGTAACAATAAAGCTACCTAGCACACCTTTGCAAAAGTCCTACAGACTGCCAGTGTAGTGGTCATTTCAGACTTGAAAGAAGTTGTTATAGCATCCAACAGAGACATTTTAAATAGGTCGTTAATTTCCTATGTGTTTGACAACACTCCAATGTTTGAAGGAAATCATAGAAGAGTATCAGTTTGTACTGTCTTTCTGTATGAAAGCATCTGCAGACTGCATGGCTTTTCCTCACGCCTCTCTTGTAGCAATACTGAGTTGTGATGTGCCAGGATGCATGGGATTTCACGTGAAATTGGTAGCGATGTGTATAGTACTAACTTAACATCTTGAAGTAATGAACATCATTTGCATTAAGACTAGACATTTATTTTTGTGTAGCTGAAGCATGTGTAACCATGGATCATAATTACACTAGGAGAGCAGTGTAATCTCCCCAGTCCTCTTTATCCCACATTTCTCTAACCTGTGAATTAGGGTTGAGACTCTTGGCCTTATCTGCTATGCCTGTGGACCTTTACATTTTATTATCTGTTCTTCTGCATGTATTTGTGTCAACTTCTGATCATGAAGATGTCTCTTTTTGCACATGTTATGCTTAGTAATTCTGGCTGTGTAAAACTGCTGGAGCTCAGTGGTGCATGGAACCATGCTGCTTCTGTAAAATTCACTGAGTGCTTTAGAAAACTGATCATTACACTGTAATGTTGTTTAACCTGCCATTCTGTGTCTGTACCAGAATGTTATGTAATGGGCACTGCTTCTAGATCAGACATTTTTTCTGGTGTTTTCATTATTTTAATATTTTTTTTTTAATATCCTCACCTTTTTTTTTTTTTTTTGTGAGACCAAGAAAAATGTATCCATGCCACTCTTTCACTCCTGTAGGCTTGATTCACTTTACTTCTTTGCTGAATTTCCTGTTGGATCAGTGGCTCAGTCTCCTTTTTTAGGTTTTGTACTTCCCCGCTGGAGATAAATGTTGTTTAATATAAAGGTAAAATCACCTCCTTACCATTAGGGTTCAGCTCATAACTTTACCCAATTAACTGTCAGTTGAAATAGGATATTATCAGGCAGGAGATCTGGACCCTCAGTCTGTCCTGGTTCCAGTATATTTCTATTTCTTGCACCTTTTTTTCTTAAGTAATATTTTAACTTGTTAGTACACACTGGGTATGGCTGTGGCTGGAACCATTCAACTTGCATCTTTCTAGGGAGATACCGGAAGTTTGCAATGTTTTCATTCTTAATCATAATTCTCCCCTTACTTCTCTGAGTCCTTTTTATCCTAGGCCATTGCCCAACATGCCTGGCGTTGAAAAAGACATAGGCATGCTTATTATTACTGGACATCAGCTGGAATCTTATTTAATGAAACTTGGTACTGTCATGCTCTGGTAGGGTTGTGCAGAACTCTGAATCATTCCACTTCCAGGTACTCAAATCCTTATTTGAAGACAATTCCTCTTTTATAATATTAAGTGGCTGTTGTTACCCGTAACCATGAAATTAGATGGAAGTCTTTGGGGCAAAAGGGAACAGAGGAGTTTGGCTAAAGATTTGTTGAAGAAACCCCAAATCCAGTATGGTTGGTAGTCATGTCAGGCTGAAATTCTTGCTTGTGGCAATACCAAATGCCAGGGGCAGTTCCAGGTGGGCTTTGCCTTTCGATTTGTGTGAAGCATGGCCAGTGCAAGAGGTACTTGAACGGAAAGTCTTTGTTTTGTTCTTGTATTTTAAGCATTGGATGTGTAGAATTTTTTCTTTGTCTGTTCCCTTAAGAACAAAAATTCTTCCTGTGTATGTCTCCGTTGGAATTTGTTTTGAGTTGAACCCATAAAAAAGCACTCCTCTGGATAATTTAAAATTCATGCAATGCAGGCAAATAAAACACGGAGACATTTGATCTTGAGAAAGTATACTAACTCAATTCAGTGTACAATCAGATAACAAGAAAAAGCCTTCTACAAAACTTGGCAAGGAATATTGAAAGTATGAATTATTGTATTAAGCAACTGATAAAGAATGATAAAAAGACTTTTGCTTCTCCTTTATCCTTAAAGTCTTTTAAACGGCTGACTTATTCTCACAAATACGACCTTTGAGAAATACAGTCTATAAAGAACAATTACTGGTTTTCTGCCTTGTATAGGAATGCAACTGCTGTATTTTAAAAACAATAGCTTGTTTCTGGTATCTTAGAGCTTTGCGTATACCTTCAGTTTGCATGTCTAACCACGAGTTTGGGAATATCTGTATGCTTTAGGAATCCTGGTGTTAGTGTGTTTACCAGGCAGGGCGTTTCGAGTTGGCCTTGCTTCAGTGGCTTATGACCAAAACCAATCCTGTAATCTTTCACCTTGGTTTTCAAGGTGCTGACATAAATTCAACGTTTGTCTGGAAATGGTGGTTAATTGCCTGTCTAAAGATCAGATGCTTTGGGGTAAACTGCTCCAGACGTATGTTTTGGAACCTCTTTGCCTGAAATCCAGACAGATTTTGTGTATGGTAGTCCTAAAGGGCAGGAACAAGTGAAACTCTGTAAAACTTCATGTAAGTATAGGGAAGCACTGTGAGGCAGGAGGGTTTGGTTTGGTTTGGTTTCTTTTCCCCACTTCAGATTCACTATGAAGTTTCTGGAAGTAAAATTAGCTTTCCATTGACAGCATTATTAGCTTTATACTTGTTCACAGCTTCTGAAGCCTACAGAAAATTCAAGCTACAAGTCTGGAAAATAAAAATTTAAAAGACTTCATCTCTTAAGAGTTAAAAAATAAATTTGGACATAATGATTTTGTTTTAAGCCAAACGACATCATTCACAGACTGAAGCTGAATTTGCTGACATTCAGGTAGTATTAACTGCTGCTCTTCATCTGAGGTCGTTTGTGGGGCTACATGGTCTGGAAACAGTATTGGATTCCACTCCAATGCTAGTGCATCACTGAACATTCAGCTGCTCCCTATGCTTTGCTTAGGAACAGGTGTCTGTTTTGAGAAAACACTTGTTTCAGAGTGGAAAAAAAAACATTGGAAGGATAAGACTAGTGATTGACAGCCTTTCATGAGAGAATGTGGTTCTTCTAAAGCAAAAACTGACTGAAAGGGAGGTGGTGAATAAGGACAGTATGTTTTGTTTCAGTCGTGTCCAGGGGAGTGGGAATTTGTAACTTGTGCTAAAAAACCAAATAAACCCTTACACCCCCTGCCCCAGCAAATTTAACTAGAATAGTTTCTTTTTTCTTTCTTAATATGAACAGCCAAAATTAGGCATTTTTGGCTGGTTGTTCAGGTGTTACCATTCTCTCGGGTTTCATCTTTATTATCTGTTACGGCTAGCTACAGCACTTCAAATTTATAGAAAAGTCTCTTTTTCCTTTAACACAAAACCTACTTGGTTTTTGTATTTAAACAAGGTAGTCCAACTAGCTTGGACTAGATCAGTTTCTGGAAGGTATCAGCTTTTGGCCTCGATTTCCATGCCTTCTAGGAGCTCAGTTCAGTTCTAGAAAGCGGTAAGCTAGACACATTTTTTTTGATTTTTCGAGAAGTAGTGCTTAACTGTATTACTTGGCCTGTTATTAAAGGTCTGCTATATAATAGCATAAACTTTAAATGGCATTTGTAACTGTATGCATTTACAATAGTTCCTTCCCAGTTAGTTTAGGGGAAAACCACAAAAATAGTATGGCATGTGGTGAGATTTTAGGAAAGCTGGACTAAAGATTCCTGACACAAGTGAACTTGAAGGACTTAGGGAGAATATTCTTGGTTAACAAAAAGAAAAACGGATGGGCATAACATGAGTAAAGGAGTGAAGCAAGCAGAAAAGACTAGAAGGAGAAAGGGGAAAAAAAGAGACCTGAAGGAGGTGGTTCTTGCATTGTTGGGGGGCAAACCCATTCTGAACAGTAAGAAGACTCATTCCTTACTCTGTGCAGAAATGGGAGAGAAAGTAAGTGATGGGAGACACCTGTATACTGTTGGTAACACACATGGTTTGTGACACTGGGAAGGGAGCCTGAGGAAGCGAGGTGAGCCTGAGAGAGAGAAGCCCGTGTTGGTAAAAGGTAGTAATAGGGTTTTAATGCCAGGATAGGAATGAAAGGGCAGGATACATCTGCTTAAAGGAAAGCTACAGCGTTTAGCTGGGGGCTTGAGGCATCTGGCAGTGGGCCAGCCTTGCTAGCAATGGCGGTGTGATAGCTTCTTCCCAACTGCAGGGCTAGGATCTGTTACTGCAGTCATGCTCGCTAGGCTCCTGCCTCTGTGGTCCAAGTGGACCAAAGCAAGACTCTGAGCCTCAGAGTCAGGGAGCTGGAGAGCAGGTTCGGTTTGAGGTGGGATGCCTGGAGCATGGTCAGCCCAGTTGTGCTGGAAATGAGAAATACACTTTTGTATTGCCTGTGTGCTCTTGTGCCGGAGATGGGCACACATGGCCTTCACAGCAGAACTTGCTCTTGGGGCCTTTGGTTTTTTTCCAACATGAAAATTATGTACTTGTTTCTTATCTGAATTTACAGATCTACTTTTTTTATTTGTGAATATTGTTCTTAAGAAGTAATAAAATTATGGTGCCTCTAGAGCTGCTAATGGTATTCAAGAGCTCAGTTAATTAAAAAAAAAAAAGAAAGAAAGAAAAGAAAAAAAGGCCTCGTTCTTCATCGTTTCCCTGCTGGATCCAGCATCTGCACTGAATACACAATTCTAAGCCGAATGCTCCCACTTGAGCTGCCTGTTTACATGCAGCAGGGATTCAGACAAAATATACAGTGTTGTGTGAAAATGTTAATGGGCATAGGGGGAAGATTTTTTTTCTTTTTTAGACTGCTGAGGAATAATTTTAACACTTCACTAAGCTTAGTAATATGATTCATTATTTAGCTCTTAAGGCAGGCTCTGTGGCAAAAGTTGGAGATAATCTTGCAGCTTCTTTGCTCTCTGACCTTGTGAAGATGAATGGAAACTCTAATATGGATTTAAGGTTTTTAATAACAATATTCATATGTAAATGCCACAGGCAAGTAGCCGAGCAAACTTTACCTGTTGATTACATTTTAGCCTTTTCAGCATAGTCATTAAAATAAAAGAAGTTGTTGTTTTGTTTTGTTTTAAATTAATATTGCTTTTCATTGTTGTAAGAACCATGTCAGTGCGGAGCTGACTCTTCCTCCGCTGCCTCCTAGGGTGACAGGCTTTGCACAAGGGCAGAACTTGGTCCACCCATCAGTTGTTAATGATTCTTCAACAGCAGCAGTTTTTCTTCGGCTCTGTGGTCAGGTGAAGACAGTATTTATACAGCCTGTTTAAATTGAAGTACTTTGTTAATAGGAAGAAACCATTAGGGAGTAAAAAGGGTTTTAAAAAGTATTTGCACTTATTCTTTTACATAAGGTCATATTCTGCTCCTGCAATCTAGTCAGGCTTTACTTTTTCTGGAGACCTTCACCAAGGTATTGTCTGCCTGACTTCTGTCCAATGCTTATCTTTTTCTCTTGCCTTTTAAAATAACATCATTGTTTTTTTTTTCTCTCTTCTGTTTTCAAGACACTTTATTCTTCTAGCAAACCTGAAGGGGTTGGTTCAGAACAAGCAGCTATACTTGCATGCCTCCCTATAGTTAATCCAAAGTGTTCATGCACTGAGCATTTCAGTAAATCTTGTAACCAGTGTGGAGTCTATCACAATTGGCATGCTGCCAGGTGTGGATTGTGTTTTGTTTGACTGAAGATGGATTTGGAAAACAAAAAGGAAAGAATACTTTAATGCAGTTTGCTGCTGAGCATGCTGCTGCTGTGACTCCCAAACTATCCATTTTGAATGCTCCCTTACACAAATATTCTTGAGCTTTCCCTATGCTAAGAAAGCAAGTTGTTGGGATATCTTCCTTTTGAAAATGAAAAATAGTGTAGTACTTCCACATTGACTATTCGACCAGAACATGTATTTAGGTCTAGTGCTTTTATCCAGGAGAAGATATTTCTTTCTTTACGTTAATTCTGCTTGACTGTAACTTTTACAAGTGGTGAACCTGTTCAGAATTATGTTCCTTCATAATTTTTTGGTCAGCAAAAAGTTAGAATTCTGCTTTCCTTTTTGCTTGGTTTTTTTTTTTTTTTTAAATGGTTCAGGCCGCCACAGTGATGCTCAGTAACTATGTAGTAGTGTGCTAGTCTTGCTATAGAGCCAAATCCTTAGGGAGGAGCTTCCCCCTCGGGTTATTTGACTCCAGAATAGGAAGGGTGAGCACGACCTTTTCCTTCTATCATCTGAATGAATGTGTCTGTGGGCTTAGCTTTTCGCATGATATTTCTGTAAGTGAAGTACTTCTAGGAAGTTTATTATACTTTTATATTCTAAAATATTACTGGTCTCCTGGAAAATGTCCATGTAGATTAGAGGGGTTTTATATGGTTGAAGCGTGTGTGTGTGCAAGATAACTAATGTGGCATGAATAATTCACAATGAATAATTTATCTAATTAATTTAGACTTTCTTTCTGCTTGTCAGTTGTCTGTGGGGAAACTTGCAGTTTCCTTAGACATATTTGTTTTGGAAGTGTTAAAGTGCTTTGGAATTTTTCTATGTGAAGCTGTAACAAATGCATTGCAAACTTGAAATTTTTAGCATAAACTCTTTGGAAATTGTGGCTTCCACAAATATTAAACAATATTTCAATCATGGTCTAGAAGTACCTGTACAAATAAAGCTCTGAATAGCTCAATTAACAAAATTAGAAAATTTTAAAAGAATCAGTAGGACTGGTCCCTTTCCACCCCTGTTTTCAGGTTTCCCTTTTGCTAAAAAACCACCCCCACCCCCACCAAACAAAGAAAAAAACCCCCAACAGCAACAATTTCTTTCCCAAAAGCCATTTGTCATTTTTTAGCACTTCTCCCCCATCCCTCCGCCCCGGCCCCAGAAACCACTATTCTGTTAAATGTCTTTTCCCTATGAGGAAAGGATCACTCCACTGTTCTAGTAGTGGTCAATTTGTGTATGTTTTTTTTTTCCCATGAACATTCAGAGGTAAATACTGCATTTGTGGATAATGGTGGCTTTGAAATTTTTTTCTTTTTTTTCCTCATTCTGCACATACATGAATTTCTGTTGAATAAGAAATAATGTTTTCAAAACCAGTACAGTTCAGTGTCTATGGATATTCAAATATTTACCAGAAGTCATATGGAAAATATTGTTATCTGGTCAAAGTTATCTCACAGTGCAGCTGTGGTGATTTATTAATGAAGAAATATTTTTTCTCCAATATTGTGAGTTAATTTAGAATTATTCTGTAACTAAAGGTTGCAAGGCCTTGAAAATTTTCTCCTTTTCCCTGCCATACTTAGGGATCATCCAATTCCCCCCTTAGACAGTTGACTTCAGGCCAGTATTTAGTGTCAGCAGCCCTAGTATGTTGTTATTTTTTCCCCTCTTTGGTTGCAAGGAGCTTGTAGAATACTAAGAAACTGCCAGGAGTTCAAGTTGCTGTATTGCTTGTAACTGCTTAAATACGTTTAATTGAACATGCTGCATGTTTAGTCTGTCCTTAGATAGTTAAATGACAGTTTTATTGTAGATTATGAAACAAGCATCTTTGCTCGTAGCACACAAAAGCCTTGTTCTGCTGGCCGGTCTGCAGTGGTGGGCAGGGGCCTGTGGGAACCTGCTGGTACTTGTGGGGTGTCTGTGTGCCTGAACTTGTGGGAATGGGGTCTGAGAGGACTGCCAGGCACTTCTTTGCCTTCTGGGACAGTACTTCAGGGCAGAAAATGTAGATCTTTCTTTTGGTACTAAAACTGCATGAATGTATTTAGTTTTCTTATCAGTGCTGAACATCTTTAATTTTTATGTGCAGTCTCCTTGGCGTCAGTGGCTGTAAAGAGAACAAAAATACCATTTTCTTTGGTGTGTTTTGACCTGTTTGCCATCACTTATTGAACATGGAGATGCTTAATTACAAATATTTAATTAAATGGATTGATTTAAGACCATAAATAATTTTAAAGTAATTCTGTCCTTTTTTGATTATATGGAGTAGATTGCACTAGTTTCTTTCATTTAAATATAAATGTTGTATAAATATCTTATATAACACAACACGTGATTTTCATTGTAGCTGAGTTGGATGTAGCTCACTTAGAGAGTCCAAGTATGGCTATAAAAATGAATAAATTATAATATCTTCTCTAGTGTATGATATAGAAAGTAGAGGATTGGCCATGATCCAGGAGACTTCCTTTTTAGTTAAAGAAAACATACGTTTCTATGGCAATAAAAGCAAATTTAAACTGTAGGTGGTTCTGACTGTTGCTAGTCTAAAATAAAGGTGGCAATTGCAGAATAGTTCATTTCATAGCCAAAGGAAAACAAGATTTATATTAAAGAAAAATGCATCTGTATTACTCCATACTTAATTTTTAAAATTTTTGAATTGTAAGCTCTTTCTAATATTTATCTTTCCCTCCTTTAATTTCTCCTTCTTGCTTTTCACTGTGTGTAGCAGAACTAGGAGTCTGCATATAAATGCTATGCAGATCTTTTGTTAATGTCAAGTAGATTTAAAATTTAATGGTGATTTGTATTACCTTTGCGTCCTTCATACTTTGTTGCGGCTTTAAATTTTGAACATTTTGTTAAGTAGTGATTATTTTTAGTGGTACTCAGAGACAAGAGGCATGAGAATCTTACAACGGAAGGTAAATTAAAGCGATACTTACCAAAGAACGCCAGATTGGTGGGGTGGGTAGGGGATAATAGGTTGCAAATAAATAGGGTGGAATATAGTAAGAAGTGTTTATCCTACTCTAATTACGGTGCTGTATAACAATGGAAGAGGTCTGAGACACCATTTCATGTCTAGATTGGATTGTTTCGAGCTTCACATCCCTTTGAAGCACATTCCCAGAAGAATGATCCATTATAGAATACCCAAGTGAGTGGCCTCAAATTAATCAGCCTGCCCTCAGCTGTCATACTTGGTATCCTTCAAGCTGTTTACTTTTTTGGTGTCCACATCTTCCCAAAATCAGTAGGATAGATTCTGGGGGCCTGAGGATTCACTATCTGTGGGTTTTTGGTTTTGTTATTTTTAAGAAGGAAGTATGGGCAGCCTATTTCATGGATGAGATTATGTTTTGCAGCCAAAATTTGCTATTATTTAAGCATAGTGTATGTGTACGTAGAAATCAAATGTATCTTTGGGTCACTCATACACTTTCATTTGTTGTGCCATACCCTGATAGAGACAGAGCTTGACAGGTACCTGAAATGTTTATGTTTATTTGGCAGGATGGGAGCATATACCTGTCCAAGGTTGAAACTGGACCTTAATGATTGAGTTGATCTTAATGTCAGATTTCATGAAATCTTCTTTTGCAACAACAGTCAAGATTTTCTTAAAGTTATAACCTGAGAATATTTAATGTGGAAATACTAACCTAAATCTGCAGAGAATCTGGCATTATCTGTGAGATGCAACACTCATTTCCTTCATTGCAGTGGATGCTCACTTGGTTGTTCTTGGTAATTCAGATAATTGGTGTTAACTACTTGGTGTCAAAGACAGTGGATGAAATATTATGAAAAGGCATACGGTCTGTGCCGGCTGACTGCTGCTTGTGGTGCTGGGATGGTGGGTTTGAGTGCTCCAGTTCCCATCCGATGGGAAGAATCGAGACCTAAGGAAAGGGCTTTGGATACCTGAGCTGTTGGTGTTGAATGCTTTATTAGGGAAAATCTGCCCAGTTTTATATGAGATGAATCCATGTGTAAATGTATAGAATTATGGTTAATGAATAATGTCGTAAGCCTAGAAGTAATATATGTACTCCAGGGCTGCAAGTGATAATGTTTTGATTTTAAGTATTTCTTGACATGCTCTAGTAGATGTAAATCGTTGAATTAAACAGAAAGACACATTTTTAAATGTAGCTTAATTTATTCTATATTTTAATCAACTGTAGCATAACCCAGCAGCATTACAAAGGAGGCAGAATTTATTTTTTTGTTATTTAGTTATTTTGAGGCAAATGATCTGTATTTTACAAATTTGAGAAGTCATTGCTCAGTTTAGTGTTCTGTTCTCATCTGAGAAACATTCCCTGCCATCTGCAGCCAGTCGTCTGTTGTGCTGTGTGAGCCGGGCTCCAAATACAAAATATCAGCTGGTCTGTATAGTGCTGTCTTTGACAGCCCCCCCAAGATGTGACTGGTGGAGGTCAAAATATTCTCTGTTCAGGTGCAGGCAGATCCATTAAAATGTGAATTCTGGAAAACATTCACAGGTCTTTCATGGATGCAGCTGCGCTTTACTAGACTGTGTAATTCGTGATGGGTATGTTAGGATATACTACATCACAAAAATACTTTAAAATAAGAGCTTCTAATATGCTTTGAGTTTATAATTTTTTTCTTCTTATCAGCTGAAACTGGTTTTCAAAATCAACCGAGAGTTATTCTGAAATGTAGCTTTAATAAGCTTGCAGTCCTCTGCCTGCTAATAAACTTCTGTTCCTTTCTTTTCAAACTCCAAGTAGAGAGAAATTAACCTGCAAAACTTGTTATATGCCTTTTCCCACCTTGTATTTTGGAACCTCATGAATCTGAAGAGCTGTCTTCAATTTTAGCTCAGCATTTTCAAAGCAGTTTTCTTTTATCATGACTTGAATAATTTCAAACAATCCTCTTTTCCTCCTGTGGTTCTTCTTAAATGTATTAATTTTATTTGGTGATAACATTTTCCCTCTACACTCTTAATGTGTTTGCAAACTTGAGTGTTGTTTTATGCTGACACAGTATCAGACCTAATTTTTGCTTATATTTTGTAATGATGATATTGAGACATTAGTGTTACAATAGACAAAATTTGTGAGTTCTAACTGTAAGACATAACCATTAAAACTTCTAATCAGTTTTGTGTAAATCCTATGTATCATATCATACTCAAAAGCTACGATGATGAGCACAGTAGGTTTTTTTCAGGATTTTTGCAACAGCTTTTAATAGCTGAAATGGCTACAAAGAGAAAAAGTATCATCTACAATTTAAGTTCCATTGAGAATATAAAACTTGAATGACATATAAACTGTTTTTACAGTATAAGTTGCCTTTAGGGCCTGAGTTGTAGTAATGCATTATATCCAAACTTTACCTGTAGAATAAGCTTGGATTTAACACTTAAATTAGTTCAAGAAGGTTTTAAATGTACTTGTTCAATTGGAAAAAATTTTGCAAGTGATTTACTAGAAGGATTTGATTATGTGAAATGCAGCCTCTTATTTGTCTTTAAAGAGAGTCTGCATGGCTTTTTTTTTTTTTTTTTTTTTTTTGATTAATTTTTCTGTGTAGATAGAGTAGAGAACATCGGGTGTAGCGTGTAAGGGCTGTATATATTTTTCCTGTTTGTTATATCTCTTAGTAAAAGCATACAAGAACATGTACTACTACAGGAACTGAACCACTCCTGTGATAATACATCAGCAAACATCTTACGTGCTTGGTAAAGTAACTTGTAATTGTGGGCTAGTGATAATCCTGAAAACAAGAAAATTTTGCCTTTTCTTTTTTATTTAAAAAACCCCAAACATTTATTGTTGAACTGTAAAAATTGCACTGTGTTCATGAACTGTTGGGAAGCACAGCATGGAGCCAAACTCCTTAAAAGCTCAAGCAAACCACTTTTTCTTATTTTCTTCCATTTGAAGTATTTTGGATGGGGGTAGAAAAAAATTGGCTGGAAATGAAGGTTTCAGTTCTCTTACAGCTCTTCCACTATTAAGATTCTAGGTACTCTATAGCCTATAGATAGTAGTCCTTATATAGATTCATTGATGTGAGATCAAGGTCAACCTGCTACTTTACAGAAGGAATAGTTGGCACAGTGTGATTTGATTTCTGGTAGAACTGAGAAGAGACCCAAGGTATGAAGTGCTTTGACTACAGCACCTTCCTGAGACACAGTATAGTTCATGTATCACCTATGAAATGTGCTTACATCATTTACTATATACTGTTACATGACATCTTCTAGGGGTAATAAATCTGCTGCTAGATGACTATTCTTGTCTCATTTACTAAAGATAATGTATGGATTCAAGTGACTGCAGACAGATAGCTGCATGATTTTTTTTTAATAAAAAAAAGTATGTGTTGGTAACACCAAAAGACCATGCAGCAGTAGTATTAGAAAGGCATGCAGAAGCAGAGAGAAGCATGCACACATTTATGGAAATGAGAGAATTAAATTGCCTGTATATCTGCTTATGTGTTTGTTTATGTAGTCCTATTAACCCAGTCTTGATTGTGCCGTAGTCAACACCAAATGTCTAGGAAAGAGTAGAAGAGGAGCCTGAGCATGTATGATATTTTACCCAAGTACTCTTCCAGTTAGTGATGATTTTGGATTTATCATCCATGAAATTGTCTGGTCTCCCCATGCACACTTTAAGTACGTTACACATACTTAAGCTTTAACCATAGATTAACTACAGTGGGGAGCATAAGTTACAGAACTAAAACCATCACTACTTTTTTTTTTTCTAAATCTCCGGGTTTTTTTCAGCTTTTCAGGAGATGTTCTTATGCGTTTAGATGCAGGTTTGTTTTTTTTTTTTCTTTAAAGTACCAACTAAATGTTCCAAAAGTTTGCAGCAACTAATTCACGTTTTTTGAACTGATTTTTTTTTTGTAGGATTTGCCTCCTGTTAGCAAAGTTCTTCAGCCTTTTTAAGGAAAGGTATTTGTTGTTTTGCAATCTGATTAGGAAACGCCCCTTTATAAGAAGTATGCACCCCTTGATTTCTGAATAACTGTATTTTCACAATCCTTAATGCAATGAAGTCCGCTTTATAGAGAGCAAACAGGCAAGGGCTTTGCACCAAAGGAAGCTTCCAAGGATTGCATGAGGCATGTGATGGGATTCAGCTCCCACAGCTACCCCAGCAATACTAGACCATTCTCAAAATTTTATACTGAAGTACATGAGCACCTTGAGGGGAGGGCAGAGGGTGCGTGCCAGCCGTGGGTGGAAGCTCTTCAGAAGCTTCAAGCGTGGATGTTGCAAAGCTGTCTTTGTACTGACACTTCTGTTAAATGTACCCAAGTGGGTGCTGCTAAACCAAGCAAATGTTCAGGCTGTTATTCCATGGCTTGAGCACTTTGGTCCTTGAATAGAGTCCCACTTCTCTTGGGGTGATATTCTCTTGTATATCCTTGTTTGGAGGTTGAGCTGAGTAATTTCTGTGCCGGTAAAACAACAAGTTATTGCTGACTTGTGGTGGGATTCTAGGCGCCTATGTAGAGGATTTTTCTGTGGCCTGTAGGTCTCGCTGAAGTCTGAAACACTCAGATGGGGTGGGATGGGGCTGTCACAGACATCTGCCTTAGCTGGCATCACTGTTGTATTTGAAGCCTGGTGCTTGACTTGTGCTCTCTCACAAGCTTAGAGTGCTGTAATGCTTTTCTCAAGCCTTTGAGAAACCCAGCACCATCAGTGGAGCCTGTTCCTGTGCTCTCCTTATGTGAGCGGAGCTGCCATGCACAGACACAGTAACACTCTTGCAGTCTGTTTAAAAATTAATTCTAAGCAACACAAAGAAAAAACTTAAGAAATGATTGCCAAAAATTGCATAAGATAGCTAACTAGGTCAATGCATCCCCAAAGACAGATGCAGACAGACAATCCACATGCATTAAATCTTGACTAGTTCCAAGATAAAACATACATTTGTATGAAAAGCTTTCTAGTCAAAGCAGGAGTCACAAATTAATCCCAAATGTGTGTTTGAAGTACAGACCTCCTGTATTATGAGCTCTGGGGAATGCTGCTTGTACTATAGCTTTTAGTTGGTTCATATTTTCTTCATTTCTTTAACCTGTTTTTATTATTTCTTGAGATCTACTGTTGTCTTTTGATTTCTTTAATTCTTGTGATGCTTTATAGGGATAGGTACTTCTTGTTTCTTCTACTGTTTCAATAACAATGGCTAATGAATTGGTATCTACGATGAATGCTGAGGAAAAATTGAACTGAGACTTGCTGCTTCCAACTGCAGGTTTTGCTGTACTTTAGGGAAATCAGAACTTGAAATTTTGCCCATGCTTACTGCCCATGTCTGTATCTGTCATGTCAGCCTGCTTTAAATGAACTTTCTTTTCTTTTATAGGTTATTTACTAAGGATGTCACATCCAGAAGGATACAGAGTCTTGTGCATTAGTCCTTGGAAACAGTGCCCTAAACTTTGCCTATATGCTAGCAAGAAATAGTAATTGCCTCAGGGGTTAGGATTTTTGATACTTTCTGTGATAGCATTATGCCGTCAGATAACATTTTCAGTAAAACAATTTCCAGTTAGTGTAGTGCACCATTTGTGTATGAGTGATGCAGTGGTGCATCTAAACAATATCCTACCCTGAATTCATGTACTTTCCAAAAGATCAGTCTTTCTGTTCAACCCTTTTTGGGCTATCCATGTCCAAAAAGATTTGTTTCTTACCCGGAGAGTTGTGATGAATGGAATTAAATCCAGCTGGCAACTGGTCACAAGCCATGTTCCCCAGGGCTCAGTATTGGCACCAGTTCTGTTTAATATCTTTATCAATGATCTGGATGAGGGGATCAAGTGTACCCTCAGTAAGTTTGCAAGATGACACCACGTTTGGAGGGAGCTTTGATCTGCTTGAGGGTGGGAAGGCTCTACAGAGGGATGTGGACAGGCTGGATCAATGGGCTGAGGCCACCTGTATGAGGTTCAATAAGACTGAGTGCCGCTACAGGCTTGAGGAAGAGTGGCTGGAAAGCTGCCTGGCAGAAAAGGACCTGGGGGTGTTGGTCAACAGACGGCTGAATATGAGCCAGCAGTGTGCCCAGGTGGCCAAGATGGCCAGCAGTGTTCTGACTTGTATTGGGAATAGTGTGGCCAGCAGGATGATCGTCCCCCTGTACTCGGTACTGGTGAGGCTACCCCTTGAATACTGTGTTCCGTTTTGGGCCCCTCACTACAAGAAGGATATTGAGGCGCTGGAGCATGTCCAGAGAAGGGCAACGAAGCTGGTGAGGGGTCTGGAGCACAAGTCTTACGAGGAGCGGCTGAGGGAACTGGGCTTGTTTGGCCTGGAGGAGAGGAGGCTGAGGGGAGACCTTATCGCCCTCTACAACTGCCTGACAGGAGGCTGTAGGGAGGTGGGGGTTGGTCTCTTCTTCCAGATAACGGGCGATAGGACGAGGGGAAATGGCCTCAAGTTGCCCCAGAGCAGGTTTAGATTGGATATTAGGAACAATTTCTTTACCGAAAGGGTTATCAGGCACTGGAATACGCTGCCCAGGGAAGTGGTCGAGTCCCCATCCCTGGAGGTGTTTAAAAGCCGGATATACGTGGTGCTTAGGGACGTGGTTTAGTGGTGGACTTGGCAGTGTTAGGTTAGTGGTTGGACTTGATGATCTTAAAGGTCTTTTCCAACCTAAATGTTTCTATGATTCTGGGACAAGCAGGACCATAAGAGGCACTTCTTTGGTATACCTGTAAGATATGGCTGAGATGTTCATTCTGAGTACATATCTGTATGCATTTCCAGGTTTAATTTACTTTTCTTCATTTCTTGAAACTGAGTATGTCCACTGAATCTAAGAAAAATTCTTATAAAATATAGTCTATGGGTTTTTTCTCTATTTTGTATATAAAACATGAAGTGCACTTCAAGGAGCAACTGAATTATTTGTACAGTTCATTCTGAAAACTCTTGCATTATTCACTTTACTTTTTTCTTTGACACCAGACTGCTGGTTTCATGGTGGTGCTCTTTGAGAAAGCAAGAGCAAGCAAAAAATAAACAAACATTTGTTCTCGTCATATTAACTGAAAAGCTGTTGTCATGCTGTAAGTCGTTTTGGTTTTCTGCTCTTTAGTATCTACATGTCTTTGAGACTTGCCTTCCAGCATATACCAAATGTGAACAGCCAAAAATCAGTGTTTCGGTGACAGATTAATGTGTTTATTACCTTCTTAAATATTTCTTTCCATCCTTGTAAAATAAGGGAAGATGTTGGAGACACAGTTGTTAGATCTGTATCACAGTGCTTGAGACTGGAATAACTTAAATTGTTTTTAGTGTAAAGACTTTCCTTGTTTAAAAGTTATACAGTGCCTTTGTGGAAAACTTACAATCTATACAGTCTTTCTAGTTGGTCCCTGGTGTAATGTCACAGGGAGTTAGCATCATTGATGAACTTTTGAGAGTATAAAACAAATACCTGGCCCTCAGGAGGAACAAGTGTAAGTAGAATTTGCTGTTATGAATGGTGTTAAGAGGCTGAATTTACATGATAAAATTGGTTACAGACTCTGAGTTAGGGGATTGCTCTCCTATGGCAGTATGTATTGGTAGAGTTGCATGGGCTGAAGAGTCAGGATGGTTCAGGGTCACCTGGCACAGAAGAAAGGGCATGCTGGCACTCATTTTGTATGCTGGTAGTCTTGAAATGCTTACTTAAATGTTGATGTCTCTCTTCTAGACAGAACTATATGTTTTTGCTATTGTTATGTCACGTCGGCTGCTTTTGGGAGCTTCTCTCTACCCGAGGCCTGGGAAGAAGCGTGTCACGTAGGTGACATTTGTTATCATTGTCTTTGTCCACTGAGAATAGAAAAACCTCCTGTTTTAAATCAATGTCATTGCAATACCATCTATCAGACGTGAATGGTGAAGTGAAATACTGCTCTTCTCAATCACAGAATTGAGTTGCTGTCCTTTACTGAGGAAGGTCACTTGTTTAAAATCTGAATTCCTGTATTGTAGCACAGTGGGATGACATTACTTTAATTTCTTCCAGACTTATGCTCACAGGTTAGTTTGCAGAGTGAATTATCTGGAAGAATCAATGTAAAAAAAAAAAATGTTGAGCCTCTCTTCTCACATAAATAGCATCATGTATCACATCTTTGGAGACTTGCACTTCCTCCATAAAATCCTATTTTTCTGTAGCTGTGATGGAAACTGGTGGAAGATTTGAGCACACGTGAGTGAGCTGTGTGGCAGCGAATTGCTGAGTGTTTTTAAGGTAAACACTCACTTCGTAGCAGCATAGGCCGGCACCCTTGCTGCATGCCATGTAGAGAGCACAGAAGAAAAAGCAGTTGCCTGGCTCAGCTACAAAGCTTCTGGGCACCGGAGCTAGATCTACTCTCCTGTGTACTTTTCGAGGAAGGGCAACATGTGCTGATCTCCTTTGCTGGTATGTGTGTGGGTTCACTCCTCTGGATATGTTCCTCTCCCACAAGCTGCTGCCTCATCAGCTCCTTTCGTAGAGGCGGCTGTTGTTGCTTTGAATTTTAGGTGTTTCTTGTTGACAGAAATGTTTCTTGGTCCCATATCTTCACTGCTTCTCCTGTAATTTGTTGTTGATGGTAAGTTATAGCCTAGCCTGCATATTTCTCATGGGAAACTTGTGTGCTTTCCTTTAATGATAAATGATACTGGACCACTTCCATTTTCATGTTACTTTAAAGATGCAGAATGTAGCATGTAGTGTTCCTGCAAAATGCTCTATTCAGTCACCCATGTTTCACTGTCACTCGGATGACCTTGTCAGCCAGCTGCTGCCCATGATACACAGTGACCCAAGCAGAAACAGCCTCTGTTTGAAAACTGCTGCATCTGGGCTGGAAGTGAAAGAGCCAGCATTCCTCTTCAGGTCTGCACTGCACCTGGAAGTGCCAGCTGTAGATGCCCTGACGTACTTTTCAGTTTGTGTGGGAGAAATTAGTTGCACTTCTGTGGCACAAGTAAACATTTTCTCCTAAGCCCTCTCATCTTGACAACAGCAAACAGTTTTCTTCAAAACTACCGCTTTGAGAAGTTTGGTGGGTGGTGTTTTTTTGTTGGTTTTTTTTTTTTTTCTTCAGTAAATTACAGCTAGACTCACAACCACAGGTTTCTGCTTTCCTCCATCCCAATTCAATCCTGGCTCTTGCTCAGCTTTAAATGCATCATGGGTTTTTCTTAATACTGCAAAGGATGGTTTGAAATGTGGAAAAAATTAAAAGTATGTCATCTTCAGTCAGCTGCTATCAATTGAGCTCATCATTATCTAAAGCCAATACAAAATCCCCTTTCCTGTGGTGTTTCCAAGCAACTGGCACTGACTGGTGAGGGGAGCGTGAGATGCGCAGGAGCCGAGACCTCACTGGCTGCTGTGAAATGGCCAGTGGCGTCTGCAGGGTGAGACTGGGAAGGAGGAGGTGAGCTGGGACGCTGCAGGTGACTGCCTGGATAGGATGCCTGCCTTGAGACTTGCATTTAAATGGTCAGAAGGTGTGTGCCGGTTGGTCCAGAGAAAAGCTAGTGTCATAACTGAGCAGCAGAAAGTGAAGTAATTTGTGTTTGATGGGAAGGCTTGTATTTGAAACTATTAAATTTAAAATGATAGAATGTTTTGGGTTGAAAGGGACCTTTAGAGGCCATCCAGCCCAATCCCCCCGCAGTGAGCAGGGACACCACTAACCAGACCAGGTTGCTCAGAGCCCCATCCAACCTGGCCTTGAATGTTTCCAGGGATGGGGCCTCCACTACCTCCTTGGGCAACCCATTCCAGTGTTTTACCACCCTCATTGTAAAGAATTTCTTCCTTATATCTAGTCTAAATCTACCTTGTTTTAGTTTAAAACCATCCCCCCTTGTCCTGTCATAACCGGCACTGCTAAAAAGATTGTCCCCATCTGTCCTATAGGCCCCCTTTAAGTACTGAACAGCCGCAATCAGGTCTCCCCGCAGCCTTCTCTTCTCCAGGCTGAGCAACCCCAACTCTCTCAGTCTGTCCTCACAGGAGAGGTGCTCCAGTCTTGGATAATTTTTGTAGCCCTTCTTTGGACCTGCTCCAACAGGTCCATGTTCTTCTTGTGCTGAGGGCTCCAGAGCTGGATGCAGTAAATACATTATCCCAGAGGCGCTACCACTGTTGTTGATGGGCTTGGCCTTGGCTGGCAGTGGGTCTGTCTTGGAGCCGGCTGGTATGGGCTCTATGGAACACGGGGGAGGCTTGTAGCAGTTTCTCACAGAAGCCACCCCTGTAGCCCCTTGCTACCAAAACCTTGCCATGCAAACCCAATACATGGGTGTAGAACATAACCAGTTCTCAGAACTTGCCTTTATTTTTCCCGTGTTCCTCCCCATCCCCCAAGTTTTTTAACATTATTTACTAAGCTTGTCTAGTAAAAAGCTGTACAGCCCTACTGGAGGGAATAGGACCTTAAAATTCTGTTGAGAAAAAAATTTATTCTACAGAAAAAAAAAAAAGTCTTCTCTTTCTTGTCAAAAGTTATCAATAGTAATGGTAAAGGACCTGAGGTGACTCTCAGGTTTCAGGCTGAACTAGTAAAGAGGAGGGGGAAAAAAAAATACAGGAAAAAGAATAAAGTCAAACCCTTAGGGAGCTGCTGCACAATTGAATACAAACTACTGAATTAATTTTGTCCTATATTTCTTCTAATTTAATTTTAAATAAAACCTAATAGTTCATAGGAGCAGCTTAAATTGCTTTTTTTTCTAGTGTGGTTTTATGCAGAACCATTCCAGTTGCTGTCAGCTACTACAAGATGCATTGACTGCATCTGCATTAGCATTTTGGCTCCAAATGGCAGCGTAGCTCTGCAGTGAGTCTGTTCTCATCTCCCATCATCACCCCCACGTACTGTTTCAGATTGCAAAGCAGTGCTAGTGCCTATGGAGTAACTTTCTTCAGGGGAAGTTAAACCAGAGGTCCCGCTCCAGGGGTGTATCCAGTGTGCACAGACTCTTTTGGAGATGTGAAGGTTCAAAGATAGAGTCTCAGGGCAGCTTCTAACAGCCTGTACGTGGCAAAGCTCTGCCTAGGGGACTGGGCTAAATCTAGTCTGGCACAGAACCTACAAATAGCATGTCGTGTACATCTAGGGGCCTCGCTTCAACCTGGTGTTCCCCGCCTACTGCACTGCATTACTTGCTGAGATGCACATGGTCATACTGTGTGTTGCTCAGATTTAATTCTCCTTATAAATGAGTGAGCTTCTCCATTAAAATATGCTGTATATTGTTAAATATGCATATTGTTAAATTTAAGGGTAATTGGTTGGGGGGGGTTATGTGTATCCTCCCTTTACCCCAATCAAAGTTAGCATTTCTCCAAAGAGGAAAGGACTTCATAGTATTTTCTCTCCTTAAGGAAACTACTTTTCTTTGTGTTGGAATTGATCTCAAAGTTACCATGCTGTGGCCAAAGTTTTCATCCCGCGTCTTTTAGCTTGTGCTTAGTATGTTGTAAACATGATTTTCCATTATATTTGGTACTTATCTACTTTTATATCTGCCTTTTTTTAATATGTCCTGTAGTCAGGCAAGTCATTCTTATCTCCACTCTCCACCTTCTTCCGTGCTTGTCTGCTGGTGCCTTCATTTAGGTGTATATAGGTGGAGAATGTATATAGATGTGTATAGGTGGACAGTGGCACTGAATTAGCTTCTCAGAGTAGCTTCACAGCCTGCATGATCAGAAGCAGCGATTTCTCTCAGTGACTAAGTGGCAGCTCAGACAAAGCCAGCAAATACGAGGTCAGTGAATGGAGATATTTGGAAATCCACCCTGAAACGTAGGTGGCCCAAACACTGCAGCTTTCTTCCAGCTTTGCACTGCCTCTGGTTTTGTTTACAAGTTTCCCCCAGACTTCCTGCCCAAGAGTTTTTCTGTTCAGCCTGCTGAATAGGTTGGTGACAGCTGGCAGACAGCACAGTTGGGCAGTGATGCTCTTGCTGAGAAACATGAAAATATTTTCCTGGTATCCATATAAAGATGTAGATGCTTCTTATATCTGACACTGAAAATTAACTTTCATTGTTTCCTGACCCAATCCAGTGCCAAATAGACTGTTGTAACTCGTAATGGAATGAAGCAGCAGAACCTGATGCCTTCAGGTTTGTCAGCCTCTGCAGCCTGACAAATTCTAAATGGGGTAATTGCCCCCTCCCTTTTTTGAGGGGTAAGCAGGATGTAGGACTGATACTATTTCTGTTATTTTTAGAGCTTATCCTTGAAATATCTATCTTTCATAGCAAGTTGTGGAAATTAGTTAACAGCTGGGATAAGTAGCTCCTGTGCATTAGAGAAGATGTGCCAGTCTGGGTAAAATTCTGCCCCTTCTCTGTGCCACAGCCCATCTTTCTGGCTGATCACAGTTGGGAAATCTGCAGTTTGCTCTGAAGCTGGGAAGGTTACCTGAAATTCCAGCCACACTAGTGCTATTTTTTTCTCTCAAATCTAGGAAAATCAGGAGCTCCTGGGGAACCTGAAATGCTATTCACTAGTGCTAAGCATGTACTTCCACTGGGATGTTGTGAATCGCTACATGAAGTTTGTCTTGCATCATGTTTGGTTTTAGGTAGTGCATGTGTGCTTCTGAAGCCCTGGGTAAGAATTCATATTGGTCTTAAAAACAGCTTCTTCCCTTAATGCATTTTAGGCTCTTACTGCCTTTAAGAAGGAATTTGAGTCCCTTTTTGGAAATAGTGTTACAGCTGAGGATGCTTGCTGTGTTTATGCGAGTCATAATGTTAAGTTGAAACCTTAAAAATATCAACAAGGTGGTAATGCAGATGGTTTTTCCCCAGGTATTATTTCTTAACTCCAACAGACTTGGCCTGGAACCTGAGCAGACAAAAAGTATTTAAATATCAGATTCTAACAGCATCTTCCTTGTGTAACAATTTGCCTAACGTGTAGATTTTCTTGTATATTTTACATATAGAAGTATATTTATTGATTTTGCTGTATGTGCCCTGGTGCTGCTGTAGTTGCTGGTTCTGTTTCCATCGCTGCTCTTTTGTGTCCCTGCAAAAATGAGCATTAGCAAATGAAATTGGGAAGAAGCTGAATGTAACATATTCCCATGTAGTATCTTTAGGGACAGCTGGGAGGATCTGAAAGCAGGTTGCTGGCACAGATGTATAGACCCAGGGACATTGCTTCGGGGAGTTAGTAGTGCCTACAAAACCCAAAGAATCTAAAGAGTTTATTTTTAGTAGATGGTTATGTTGATTCTATTATAATAGTGATTTTCTATTATAGTCTGGAGGGTATATGTAGACCAACTCGAAGGAAAGGATTGTTTTGGTGCCAGTCCAGTTTTTAATTATTTTTTTTATTTAGCCTTCATTTGGCAACTGGGGCATGTTCTCTCGTGTGCATCAGTGCTGCAGGGCAGTTTGAGTTGCACAGTGGTTTTTGCCCTTGTGCAGAGCTGAAAACCAAAATACCTGTGGACAGGGTAGGCTGAGCCCTGATTGAGTCTGCCCTGTATTAAAAACAAACCCATAATTTTTACACAGAAGTTGTAAGCTTCCATTTCTTAAAACAGTATGGAAGTGAACCAAAACCGTGTCTGTCCTAGATGATCTTCTGGTAAAGAAAGAGTTGTGCCCTGTACCAATACCCAGTGCTTGATGTGGCCTCAGGGGTCTGCAGCAGCACTAAGCCTGGTGGTGCCCAGCGGGTGACAGTGGTGGGAAGGGGCGAGGGACGGCTGTGCCTGCTCCCGTGGGAAGTACAGCTCTGAGAACGCCCCTGTAGGGTGGACTCTGATGGTTCAGCAAGGCTGTTCTTGTACCAAAATAACTGGGAGAAAATAAAATCAACCTTTGCCAAGCAAAATGAGTTCAAACAATCTCTACTTCCGAACCCTGCTGGATTTTTGGTAGTGCCTCTCCAAGGGGGCCTCCTGCCAACCCACCTGTGTCTGCCTGAAATCGCATCTGCTCATGTCCTGGCGGACAGCAATGTGGTAGTGGAAGTCTGTGCCGAGAATGCTACTTAAACCCCCCATTCATCTTTTGGTGCGCAGGGGCTTTCTTAGTGCTCTGTTCCTCTCTGGGAAAAATTACGTGGTATCTTTTAACATGATAATATATCGTGGTCTGTGAGAACAGCCGACATTGTGCTCGTGAAGCAGATGCCCTTTGTGAGCGAAGCAGACGTGCGCGCTATTCCCTTAAAGGGGGACTTTTTGAGTACAAACTCTGACCTGTCCTTGCCCAGGGTGTATTTGGAGGCCAGCTGATCTTTGTATATCTTCTAGGGCCTGTGTAACAGTGTGACTCCTTGATAGTTACATCAAAACGTCTGTAAATTTTTTGAAATATTCCAGTTATCCTGTGAGGCTTGAATTTGTTCTTACTGGCTTGCAGGCCAAAGCTTGCCCTGTGCCTTCTCACTACCACGTTGAAACTTGTTTGCTTTTACTCTTAACACTGAAGAAATCCTGATGCTCCCTTTTTGTTCTAATGAAATAATCCTCTTGCAGCATATTTAGAAGTGGTATTTTAACGTTATTGTTAGTATCTATCACTAAAGAAAAAAACATCTATCCCTTGACATTGAAATGGTTTCGATCACTACAGGTGTCAGAGAAATGTCCGTTCACGTAAATGCTTTGATTCAAATATGTTCAAATGTGGTGATGGAATGGAAGTGTGCCCCTTCAAAATGGCGGCTCTCGTGGGGCTTGGCTCCACTCTTAATGGTTCCATTTTCCTTGTGTTACTTGGGCTTCCTCCTCTAATTAGGACCAGCTGTAAGCTGCTGCATGAGAAACACAGGGTAAAAACATGATGTCTGTCTAAAACTTAAAAATTTCTGTTTAAAATGTTAAAGCAGATGGAGTTCAGTAAGGGAGCACTAGAGGAGACAGATGCATCATAAATACAATTTTTTAATGTATTTACAGACAGGATAGTGTTTTCTGAATGATGCCTGTCATTTAGGTATTATTCTTTCTTCTAGATGGTGGGTTAACTTGATGAGGGTATAAAATCAGCATAAAAATCTACTTACTGAAATTCATAAGGAAATCTCTCAGAATTCCTGTATCTTTTTGAAACATGGGCCTCAGGCCTCTAAATAATTTAATAAAATCTTTATGATCTTCCTTTCTATCTGCTAGATCTGTGAGGTTGCACAGAACTGGTGAAGAGATCCTTGTCCTACATGTTTCTATCTTGCAGTGCAACCAAGCATCAATAGGAGTATGAGTCCATTTTGGTGTTAGTTTGTTTTTTGTGGGTTTCTTTTTAAGGAAAAAAGCATACTTAAATCAGGGAAAAGAAATCAAGCATTATCTTACACTCTACTGGATTTCAACAGCTTTTAAAAGAATTGCCTTTTAAAATATTTTATATTTATAAAGAAACTGCTAATAAACATGGCATTTAGGCAATCTCATTCTGTCTTCCTTATGCTGAAAATGATCAGAAGGATTTCCACTTAGTGTAAGGCAAGCAGCTTGCAGATCAGATGTATTCCATAGTACATGAAAAACCTTGAACTGTCCACTATGGAGTATTAATTCTGTTTTCCCTAAAACCAGCATCATGATACAGGAAGATGCTTTTTGCCTGCTGTTTTGTGCAGCATTATAGTATATCTCTTTAAAATCCTGTTTTATCTAGGAGTCTTTGTTCACTGAGTTAGTCACAGGTGATGATACAGGTTGTCAAGCATTGGAACGGGCTGCCCAGGGAAGTGGTTGAGTCCCCATCCCTGGAGGTATTTAAAAGCCAGGTAGACGAGGTGCTTAGGGACATGGTTTAGTGGTGGGATGGCAGGGTTAGGTTAACGGTTGGACTTGATGATCTTAAAGGTCTTTTCCAACCTGAATGATTCTATAATTCTATCTGTGTGTCAGGTTTTGAAATTACTTTCAAAACAGGATGTAATGGAAGCAAAACCCACAGTTTGTGTTGCTATTAATCAACAGGCAAAAAAAATTTCAATTCTACAAACAACTGTACATAGATCCTACTATTTACTGTCAGTCTCAGTGACACTAGCAAGAATTACTCTTGAGAAACTGTCTGAAGTTTGTGCAGAGGCAGTCTCTCTGTAATTCCTGGAAAACAACAAGACTTTACTGCGCAGTGGAGGTACATTAAAAACAGCCTGTACATCTTGCTGGAGAAATTTTGTTGTTGCCACTGACAGCATTATAAAATACATCAAAAGAGGTCCTGATTCTCCATAGGCTTTCTTCTTTGTGCAAATAGAAGTAAACTGCTTCCATGCTGGTTTTGCATTGATGATAATGATTATATCTGATGCAAAACTGTGAAGAAGCGTACTTTATTGTGAAGTACTTTATTTAATGTCTGAAACTCCAGAGTGGCTAGAACATAAAAATTCGCATAGGCTGTATGTGAATCCTCCAGAAATTGGAAGATTTGAAAACTGTTATGTACATCAGCTTTTCACAACCTTAAGTTCTCATGATAAAACACTTCTTAAGATCATAGCCCAAGAGATTATCATCTGCTCTCTGCATTTTTAAATTGTAAATTATTACCAGTCAGTGATAATGCTTAACCAGGTGATTGATTTGGAATTGTTGCTCCAGTGAGATATAATCTGCAGTAGCAAAAACTTGCCCCTTTGTCCCTGTCTTCTGGACCACAGACATCCACTACACAGTGGATTTTTCACACTTTGGTAAAAATGGCCACGCTCTGTCAGACAAGGTCCATCTCAGTGCCATTCGGTCTTGATAGTGGCCAACGCGTAGTGGATCATAACTATGCTTTTGGTTTTGTATCTGCTGTTTTATACAGCCCTTTATCTGTCTTACCTTGAAGCAACCATGTTCTCTACTCACCTTCATTGTGCCACTTTTAATTTTATGGACCTTCTGTTGTATTCCCAACTCCTAACCCAGCGTCTTTCCTCCACCTTGAAGGATGGTGTACTTGATTTGTTGCTTCCATCTGTAGCTAAAGCAAAGGCCTGTTATACTAACGAAGGCAGGATCACACTAAACAGACTGTTAATATTAGCTTGTGAGTCCAGACATAAGTACACTAGCATGATATAATTGTATATGCATTTTAGTACCCAAGAGCCTAGTAAAATTAGTATTACCACTGCTGTATGTTGGAACTGTTCCATTAATTTGATTGTTCTTTTTGCCTTTTCCTCAATCTTTCCCCATTTCTACCATATTCCTTTTTTGAAATGAGGGGGAGAATGCAAAGGGGACCAGAAATGCGTACAGCTCTTAACAGTTATAGAATCACAGGATGGTTTGGGTTGGAAGGGACCCTTAAAAATCATCTAGTCCAACCCTCCTGCCATGCGCAGGGACATCTTTCACTCGACTTGCTCAGAGCTCCATCCAACCTGATCTTTGAACACTTCCAGGGATGGGGCATCTACAACTTCTCTAGGAAACCTGTTCCAGTGTCTTACCACCCTCATAGTAAAGAATTTCTTCTTTATATCCAATCTAATCTACTCTCTTTTAGTTTGAAACCATTACTTATCACACAGTCCCTGGTAAAAAGTCTC
Organism: Egretta garzetta; assembly: GCF_000687185.1. Lineage (NCBI taxonomy): Eukaryota > Metazoa > Chordata > Aves > Pelecaniformes > Ardeidae > Egretta > Egretta garzetta. The sequence goes on from NW_009259250.1 coordinate 1,104,867, forward strand.
TGCCCATCTATCTTACAAGCCCCCTTTATATATTGAAAGGCTGCAATAATGTCTCTGTTATTGCTGTGTCATGTTTTATACCAGTTAAGGGACTTGTCAATTGAGTATTTTACACTTGCTGATTTCAATATTGATTTGTGTTCTCTGCAGAGGTTATAAATTCAGGGTAAAAACTGTCAGTCTCGTGTGACTGACAGGTTCTCGATTAATGGAGCCTAGGACTGAAAGGTAAAAAAGAATGGATCTGCTGTTGGTGGTATGGAGGTGACTGAGTTTTACAGAGTCTGTACGTAAGGATGCTTTTTTTTTTCCCCCGACTATCGTGAAGCACCACACTTTTCATGGGGTTGTAGTAACCATAAAAGCACAAATCTTGGAATGATGTAGGTTTTATGTAAGAATCATGTAGATGACCTCTGAAGGTTGTCTAAGCCAATCTAATCAAAGGAGGACAAGTCAGAGCAGGTTACTCAGGACTTTTTTCAGTGAAGTTTTGACCATGAACTGTTGTACTGGTTTTGGCTGGGATGTAGTTAGTTTTCCTCCTAGTAGCTGGCGTAGTGCTGTGTTTTGGATTTAGCATGAGAATAACATGATAACACCCTGATGTTTTAGTTGTTGCCAAGCAGTGCTTTTACTAAGTCAAGGACTTTTCAGCTTGCCATGCTCTGCCAGTGACGAAGTGCCCAAGAAGCTGGGAGGGGGTACAGCCAGGACAGCTGACCCAAACTGGCCAAAGGGATTTTGGTTATTCCATACCATATGACATTGTGCTCAGTATATAAACTGCATCCCTCTTCTTGTGTTTGACCACTGCCATGGTACAAAATAAACAGACATCCCATCTGGTCCAAATTTTCTGCATTCCAACTTGTCTGTTGCATTTTGTCCTGTCCCTGCACACCTCTGAGGAGCCTGGGTCTGTCTTCTCTTTGGCCCTCCGCTAGGTAGCTGTAGACAGCAGAGGCTTTGCCTTTAAAACTGAACAATCCCAGTTGTTTCAGCATCTCCTCGTATGTCATGAGCTCCAGCGCCATCCGCCTTGGTGGTTGTCCTCCAGACCCATGCAGCAGTGTGGCGTGTGGCTCAAGCTGTGGGGCTCGCAAGTGCTGGGTAGAGGGGAAGAACTCCTCCTTTGACCTGCTGGCAATGCTTCTGCTCCTCCTTCCAGGACATGGCTGGCCGCCTCTGCTGAAAAACATGCTGTTGCTGAGTAGTGACGGTTGCCTCAGAGCCCTTTGTGTTTCTGGTAGATGATGGTTAATACAAAAATGTAGTGAACTAGCTAGGACTTTTAGATAGGGTATGATCCTAGGCTGCAGTTCAGTGAAATGTTTAAATGAGTATCTGTCTTTCTGTCTTCAATGGAACTCTACTTTGTACTCAAGCTTAAATGCTTCAGTTTTAAAAAAAATAAAATGTTGAAGCAGTTTCCTAAGACTTACTATTTTTAGCTTCAAACTGGTCTGCTGTGATGTCTGTCATCTATACATCTATTGATGGTACTGTCTTGTTAGGAAGCCAAAGTTAAAGTACTTTGACTTTAACCTACAGCGACTTTTTGATTTTTCTCCTCTCTGGTAGTTTTGGAACCCAACTGAGCTGTGCTAAAATGATATTGATTTCAAAACAGGTTTTTAAAATCTGTTTAAATGTGGACCTCATTTCTAATTTAACTTTTTTCTTTACTTTTAATGAAGCTCTTAAGCTAACAGCATCTGAATTTTAAAGAGCGAGAGGAGTTTTTCAGGCCCCTTAAATAAATAGGTTTTTTAAAAGTTTTTTTAAGGAGATGGTGTAAACTAAATGTGCTATTAATAAAGTAAAAAAAAAAAAAAAGTGAACATGCAAAAGGTTGTATCCAAAAGTTCCCATGGAGGCTTTCGTTGACCTCCAGGCTCCTTTCTCAGTTCTATTAAATTTCCCATTTTTCCTATTTCCCCCCAGGAATGTGCCCCTGTGCCTCATTCTTTTGGAGGGCAAGGAGTAGAAATCTATTTTCACTGTTAAACCACTGGCTTAGGGCAGGAACACAGATATTTAATTTGGAAACAAGGAATGGGGGGGAGGAGCAGGAAATCACTGACGTAAGATTTTTGGCAGAAAAAAAATTACAAAAAATTTAAGGCTTGAAGTGTGTCACCCAGGAAATAAAATACAATATCTGTATGGGTGTTAATACAGTAGCAGTTGGGAAGATCAGCTTGAGAGTAGGTTACTGACTGGGTTGGAGGGAACTCTGAGTCACCAGCTTTTTTGGTGCTCTTTTAATTGAAAAACAGCAGCAATAAGTCTAACACACCAAAAAAACCCACTCTTGAAACTCCCCTGACTGCAGTTTTCTTTTAAGTGTCTTTCCTCAACTGAAAATTAAAGAAAAAAAGCTTTCTAATTTAAGATTGCTAAATGCTCTGCACTGCACTTCATAACTTGATGAGAGAGAGGATTGGGAAGCTCTTTGGGCTGCTTGGCTTATTTTGGTTGTGCCTGTGTAATGCTAGCTCCATCATCTTCTCTTTCCTCGCCTGCTTTCTCCAGCTGTAAGTGAGGGTTGCATTACTGTTTCCTATGTAAAGCGGTTCTAGAGCAGACCATGAAATGAAATGTTTGTTTGCTAAAACCACATTGCAGGCTGCAGGTATGCACAAGTCTGCCTTAATAAGTATTGCTTTATTTCTGAGGTGCTTGCCACAGCTAGAAGGAAAGCACAATGTGATCCTTGCTTTTCTCTCTCCCTACCCCAGTTTTCCTATCAAAAAAGAGGTAAACATCCCCCTCTGTCATTCCCCCGCTCCACAGGTCTGACAGTACCGCACTGGGGTCCCTCCTCCACCTGCGCAGACTCTTGTCGGTCATTGTGGCCGCTTCTCTCAGCTCCCGCTGGCATCATGTAAATGGCCACTCTTCTCTGTTTGTTACCTGTTTTGTCATGGTCTCTCCAGGTTTAAAGGCCTTCATGACAGTACTTTCTGTTTTCTATAAAGAACATGTCATACAGAGCCAAAATGCTCTCCTTTTTTTGCTCCCCTACTTGCCACTGCTTGTCAAGTTCAAAGGTATTCTTAACTGCTGCTGCCTTTGTGCAACTACTCAGTCATATAGATTTTGCATCACCAAAGCTTTATATCAAAGAATGTGGTATCAAGGGAAATAGTTTGTTTTTTTTTTTTTCCTTGTGCAGATAGAAGAAAATTGCTTTGTTTTCAGGATTCCCAAAAGACCAACCCAACTTGCTGTCAAAACGAAACAAAACAAAAAAATCATCTTTATTCTTAGTGTTTCTGTTCTCAATGTGTGGATTAAAAAGATCATTCGGAGGCACCATTTATTTGAAATCTAGGTTTCCTGAGCAAACAAAAAAACCCTTTAGGTTCCACTAGGCAGGGAAAAACTCTTTGCAGTACTAAACTCTCTAGAACCAAACCGGTTATTTCTAATTAGCTTTTATTTGCTTCTGTCTTGTTATACCATTGGATGTATTTGCTGTGGAAAACTGAGAAATACTAAGCCTCAGTTATTAGACAAGCCGACAGTCTTTTCTCATTCTTTGCTAATGGGGGGCTGTGCCATTAAAAAAAATAAAATTAAAAAAGAGACTCAAGCAAGCTTTCTCAAAGGATTAGAGAACTATATGAGGCAGGAAGTTTCCTCTAGTGCTGGGAGTGGTTCGTCCCACATTACTGGAAATACTGTGAGACAGCAGGGAAGAGCTTGGTACTTAGGTAAAATTGGTTTGTATCTTCTCAGGATAAATAATGCAGTTTTGATCTTAAAGCTACTTCTGTTTTCTTGTGATTTGATGAATTTTACAGAAAGGAAAAATGAATAAAGTTGATACTTCTAGAAAATAATCCTGTAATAGGTGAGGACTAGGAAGGGTGTTTGCTTTAGTATATCATTCATATGCAGAAAATAATGGCTAGGTGTTTTAGAGGAGGAGTCTTAGGTGGAGGAACGTTCTCCAGATGAGGCAGAGAAAGCTGGGCTGGAAGCTGTGATTTTGTAAGGAAAGGCAAAACAGAGAAATGGTTCCCATATCCATCTTCTGTTATCCAGATCACCAGCCTAAAGTTTCGGTTGTTTTTTTTTCTGTCCCATTTCTAACTGTAGACTGATTCTTTAAAGATTTATCTGGATGGAAGAGAGGGTATTGACTGGCGTTAGGACAAGAATGAGTCTGAGAAACTAATCTCAAGGTTGAGCTTAATTGATGCTAAACTGATGAGTGACTGTCTTGTTGCTTGGCTAAGCCTGCCTTTTTGGAAACACTCCTCTACAGCAAGAGCACAAAATGCTGGCAGGAGCCCTGCGTAGTTTTAAGCTGTTGCTACAAGCTGTCACCTAGATTAGCTGGCAAAAGAATGTTTGAACCTGCAAATTACTTTGGCAGAGCCCAGTCTCTAACCATAGTTTCCTGGCTGTGAAATTTTTCCAAGTATTGTACTAATACTTTGAGGGATGGGGGATCGCAAGGTTTCAAGGCAGCAGATATCTGCCTGCATTCACTGAGGGATTTTTAGGTTGGCTTTATGTTTTTCTACACTATTTTTATTTCCCTGGAAGTGTATGCAGTCCATTTTCAGAAGGAGGTGCGGAGACATCGCTAATACCCATTCTTATGCTTTTTAGCTTTCATTATTTAAACTCCTTTTAGAACTAGGGTTTGTTTAGTTTGTTGGTTTTGAAAAGTTTATATATCTTCTGGTTAGCAGTGAGTTACACACAAGCTCCTATGATCGCCATACAATCCATTTTACCTACAGAAGAAAACCAAAACGACTTACCAGGTGATTCACAATTTCTAAACCCAATTCACTTGTGGGTTGTGCCTAGTAACAAGAACAGCAGCTAAAATACAGGAAGCTGGCGTTAAAGTTTCAGATAAGCACTCATAAAATGTAACATTTGAAAAGCATGACATGCTTTCCAGAAGTAATGATTTGACAAGAACAGCTCCTCCTGCCCTGTTTAGCTCAGTGTAAGCTAATAAGGTTTTTTGGATGTGAAGGTAAACTTCCAAATTCTATTTTTGCCTTATGCTTATAAGGATGAATGTCTAGTTAGGTAGACAGTTTAGACCAGGCTAAGAAAAAGCCAGTTAGACCACAGCAGTCCACATGATGTATCACCACTTCATGTAATGTCACCTTCTACAATAGCAGTATCCTTATGTTTCCATTGCTTTTTATCTGTTGCTGCCATTTTGCACTCTCACTAGAGCAAGCTTCAGCTGCCCTTTACTGTAGCATATTTTGAACCCTTGTAAACATATGCATTAGGAAATTTACTTCAGATAAAGTAATTATCTGAAACCACAGCACAAAAAGTCCAACCAAATCTAGTCTCGTTAAATTAATCGTGACATTAGGACATCTCATCCTTTTGACTTCATGTTTATTTATTGATTAGGAGAAGGAAAACAAACATCTCAGTGGTTTTTCAAGTTCAGGTAAAGTGGTTCAAATGCAGGAATGTTTCTAAATCTCCTAGCTGAAGAGAAAACAACAGCAATTAAGGCAGAAGTATCATGAACAAAACAATATTGGCTTTTGGAGACAAATATCTTTTTTTTCCATTGTAAAGATTGCCAAATGTTTAATTTTTTTGTGATGTATCTTTTGCATCGCCTGTTTCCCCCTAGTTCTGTAAGCAATTAAGTTGCTCCGCTTTTTAAAGATTTAATGATTTTATTGTTTTGTGCTATTTTAATCTGTTGTGATAACTAACAGCAGATTTTAATGGTTATCAGAAACTCTTGGAGTACATTTTCAGTTTTCAGAAGGCTTATTTTCAGAAGAAAAATGTATTTAATTCTGAAAACTTGATTTGTTTTTCATTTTTTAGTTTAGACCCATTCTCTGTTGCTAACCATCTTTTGCCTGGAGTTGTTTAATTTAAAGGCTGTAATATATGAACACAGCAGAAGATGGATGGCAGAACTAGGGATAGGAAAATGCAAAAATAGCATAGTTAGTTTTAGGGCTTGATAATTTTAATAAAAAGTTTCACACTCATTTTCTGTTTTAAAAGCAGCCACCTTGCAGTCAAAGCCCTTTGGGTTTTTTAGTGGAGTTTGTAAAGCTCCTTTAATATAGAGATTAACGATTTCTTTTATTTCTTTAATGCCCTTTATTGGTTTGTAAACCTGAAGGCTCTGAATTTTATGAAAGAAAATCCTTTAATTTTGTGTATGCCTATTGATATGTGTGGTTGCCATGGTACAGATTTAAAGTGAAACTTTGAAATCTCTGACTTAAACCAGAATGATAATTTTTAGCATCATTTTTCTGATACAATTAATCAGAAGTCTGAAAAATTACAAGTACTTACTGCATTTAGCTGACTGGATGCTCTAAAGGTCTGAAGTCTAAAGCTCTAAAGTAAAGGTCTAGACGTTACTATGTGGTCTTAAACTTTCTGCAGGGCCCCACTCCCGGCGCACAAACTGATTTGTGTGATGAAATTTTGTCGAGAGTTCATGACTCCCTCTGAGTTGCAAGCCATTGTCTGGGAGCAGCTGCTTTAATTTCTAGCTATTCATTTTCATGCCTTCTTTCCAGTTGTTTTGTACAATGCCGTATTGTGAATAGAGTTTTATATAACTTTCATCAAAGAGCTGAGTGGATTGGGAATTGTTAAAAACTTTGCAGCAGTTCCTTAGGACGTTTCTGCTTCCTTTCCTAACAGCCCCTGCTGTAGAGTTCCAGCTTATTTGATAAGTAGTCATTGATGGTGGACTTCAAGATTCAGGTTGGCTGTAAGGTTCTTTGAACAGAAAGATGGATTTTGAGCTCCATTAAGGACTTTATAGGAAGTTTATGAAGAACAGAAGATATCACATGGGCATTCAGCAGCCTGGGTTCACAACAGATGCTGCAGAATCGGTTGCCAGATAAAGGTTTTTAAGCCCAAAGCCTCCATGCTCAGGTGTGATGGCGAGTATGAAAACCTGAGGGCTGTTTGTGCATTAGGGTTCATGGTTGCATTTGTTAGTAAATGTTTTTCCTTTGTGAAGCTTGGCATCAAGGAGAAATCCAGGAGTATGTCTGAGCTCCAGACCGCTCCTGGCTAACAGCGAGTGCTGGTTTGGTCGTTTTTCCACTGAGGAAATGCCACTTTGACTGCTGAACCCTTTGATATACTTGTCTACCCAGTGATACCATGTGTCTTGCTTGAGAATATCTTACCAGATATATAGATTGGCTCTATTTGTCGGTTGATTTTACTCAGATAGAGCCATTTGGAAGGTAGTGATGTGGCTCCATGGCAAGGCAGGTGGGACTGTGTACTGCCTGAATGTTGGTGTTACTTGGAAACCAGCTGGAAAATTTGTCAGACTGCGTTCTGCTGTTAATAATGAAGAAACACTGATGGTACAATTGAGATAGGAATTAGAAATAACATCATTTTTAAATGAAAATAAGTTTTTCTTAGGTGGGTCTGATTATCTTTCAATGAAGAAAATGTTATCTAAACCTTCTTCTTGAGTTCCACTATTGAAACTGGTCACAGATTGTCAGTTTTCAGAAGTTGTAACTCTTTGCATGTAAATCGTTCTTCTCGAACAGAGCCATGTAGGTTTTTATACTGAATCAGTAAAATTAATATTTTCTGTATGTTCAGGAAAGGCTTTGAAAATGTAGATCCTCTTCACCTCCTTTTTTTTTTTTTTTTTTTTTTTTTTTTTGGATGGCAACTGTTTTGGCTTGTACATATTGTGTTCTATATTAGGTGTTCTGTGTGGATATACCAGATGTGATAAGACATGTAAAATATAGAATTTTTCACCAGACTATGTTCTGCCCTGAACACCAGTCTAGGCAGAAAGAAATTCAAGTAAATAAGAGAGTCAAGTATTTTAATTTTTTTGCCTGATATCATATAGCTTTCTACGTTACCTTTTTTTTTAATAGGATACTTTGAAAATTTAAAATTAACAGAGAAGAAAACTTTCTCTGTTTACCAGAAATTTTTGGCTTTCTCTTCATTGAGAAACTGTTCTCTGCTTTTTGAATGCAGGCTCATACCATTGCTACCAAAGGTATGGAAAAAAGTTAATTTATGCTCCCTTGACCAGCCTTACCACTGTGCAGAATAGCTCTATGCCATACCTTCAAAGTACCCACACTTGCAACTGGTTTGCGGAAATTTGGTCTATAGGGGACTAGGGAGAACACCTTATCTGCAATATCCAGATCTGAGCAGTGAATAATGGCATTTCTGAAATAACCTCTCAATAACAGTGGGAGCTCTTAGAAAGGAGACAACAATGATATTCTGTGATAACTTTGAGTACATTGAGTTGCAGCAGATGTGCAATCTATTAGTATGATATAGGAGAACTGTACATGTAACATTTGCCACCAGTAGTATGCATTCTGTACAAAAATTGTTTCGTTTTTTTCGCCTGGGCTTCCTGAAAAATCATCTTTGTAGTACAGTGCAGAAAAACAGAACTGAAACGATCAAGTTGTTCAAAAATAATTGAAATAATCCAAGTTTATTTGAAACTAAGGTGCAAAGCATGTTATGCCTGGGAACATTGTCTTGATAGCAATCACCTAAGAACTATTACGTATTCTTTTGTTGTTGTGTTTTTTTTTTTTAAGCTGGACCTGTGATCTGCAGAATGCTAACATACCCTCCAACTCGAAGAGCCTTAATTGTGGGTTGTGGTCTGCAGATGTTTCAACAACTGTCAGGGATTAACACCGTCATGTATGTATTTACTGCTTGCTTCTCTTTATAAAATATAAGAAAAAGACAGTTAGACCAGTAGCAGTTGTAGATGGGCTTCTGGACAAAATCTGAAATGTGAAAAATTGAGTGTGGGAGCTGGAATGCTGGTTTGAAATCCAGATACCGGTGTATTTGGCGTCTCAGAAAATTGGTACAAGAGGATGTTAGTATAAGGGCAAACATTTATATAGAGATGAGAACGCAACCTGTACTCTGGGAGATGTATTATTTTGTGTTAGGGTTTATGGTCAAAGCTATGTATGTCTAGATAAGAAAGTACACTTACAGTTTGAATTTGTGTGCAAATTGATTAAAATACTGTGAGGGTTAGACTGTTGACCATGTAAATGAGATGGAAAATCACTGTGAACTGCTAAAGGAGGTAAGACATTGAGGGAAGAAGCATTTCCTGTTATTACATGGTTCTGTTACATGTGTGAAGACTCAGTAAATGCAGAAGTGAAAAATAATGTATTGGGTGTTCTGATAAGCTGTCAGCTTGCAAGAGGAGTAGCTCTTGGCAAATGTGCAGTGCCCAAGACCTAATTTAAGATTAAATTACTGTTGAGCTACCCTACAAGAGTAACCCTAATGAATACGATTTCCATAGTGTTTTAAGAGCAAGTGTGAAGTATATTGCAGTAACATCTTACCGAGAGAACTACACCTAAGGAAGTAAGCTTGTTAGGAAATAGTTAAAAGGAACAGCCAAAAGGATAGAGCTTTTAGTGGTATCAAGAGCTGCCGCATTAAATGTTAAATATCTGCCACCTGTCACAAGGGGGGAAAACCCCCCAAACTCAGTATTGTTAAACTGTAACAAGTAAAGAGAGACTTTATAAAGTAGAAATTGTAGCCAAATACGGGAAACAGGGGAATGCGTAACTGGTAAGTTATGTGTGAAAACCAGAAGACAGGCACAGAAGGAGCTTGGAGAATTTCTTCAGGCACACCAGAAGCAAGAGACCTAATAGTCTCCAGGCCCAGTAAGGATCAAGACATTGTGAGAACACTAGCAGAAGATAAATATTTAGCAGCACATCTTACGAAGACTCTTTTTGCATGTGTTAATTATGGAGGGTGTATGAAAGTTCCTGCACTGGAGCTTACTTGAGACGCCTCAGAAGGTCTGTTTCAAATTCAAGTGTTAGGGGAAGAACTTTTAGAACAAGATGATTAAAATGAATAATGACAAATTGCTTGGACTAATCAGGGTGCACACAACAGGTCTGGAGTAATTCGAATACATAATCACTGAATTTGGAAATGTAGCATAATCTGCATGAAGATGCAGCCCAGAAAATTTTATTTCTGTCCTTATCAAAATTAATTAAAACTGTCACAGAATCAAATGAGATGATGTGTGTTTATAAATATGAAAAATGAACATGTACATGGAGAATATAAAAATAAAGAAGAACCAACATGATTGTTGTAGAGAGATTATAGCCTGGAAATTGGTTGGATGTGAGTTCATGGTCATATTAGAACTATATATTCCATATGAACTAACATCCTAGTCCATGACAGCTGCTGCCAAAGTTTCTTGAAGAAATCAGATGGTCACAAAAGTAAACGAGAAGCCCTCTCAGGTTAATAACTTTTAAGATAGCAAAAAAGAGGATAAGAATAAAAGATCAGTTATTGCAAGCCAAGAGTACAGGGATCTATGTGGAGCTCTTTGCTGCTTTATAAGTCTGCAAAAGGGGCTAAACAGCAAAATGACAGCTTGTACTCCTACACCATTCACCATATTAAGACCCCCAAATCTGTGAACATGTACAGTTGTGGGAAGATAATACAAGATAACAAATAAATAAAATGGCAAGTGCATTAACTATACCATATTATACAATAATGCTTGCAGGAGGAAACTGGGTAACTAACATGCATGGCAGTCTGAATTGTTACTACTCAACAAAGAGCTCTTGAAGTTGCATTATAACTCCATACAAACATCATGATTACATCCATGACCAATCTGGAGTAGTACAAACAATTGCAGATGCCCTTTCTTTTAATAAGGATAAACCAGATTATATATGGGGAAAGAGATGCCTGTGTTTGAACAGGGTGGTTAGGACTCTGCAGCTTGGAAAAGAAATGAGTTCTGAAGAAATGCAAGAGGCATATAAAACTGCTAATGTTATGGAGAAGATAGGGAGAGCATGATTATTCATCATTTCTTATAACACAGTTTTGATGACTCCTAACTCTTACCCAGCAGTAGGTTTAAAATAAACATTTTTTCATGCAACACATAATTACATAGTGGAACTCATTGCCACAGGATGTTACAGATGCCAAATGTAGAAGTAAGTTTAAAAGTTAATTGGGGAAACTTATATAATAAACATTATTGAGATGTTATTAAACGCAATGTGGCTGCAACCTCTGGCCAAGGACAGTCATTCTCATGTTTTGGTTCTTGCTACTTTAGGATGCCTTATTAGGCTAGAACAAAAAATTGACAGTTCACAAGGTTTATGACACTGGTAGGTTGACTTAGTTTATTTTAAACTTCGTATCTTTTAAAATCTCAAACTCCTTTCTCTGTAGGAGGTTTTACAAATAGTTTGGAATTGACCTAATTTGCTTGTGGATGTGTAGGAGGACAGAATTACAACTATAAAACATAGTTGAATCTTGGCTTTAAAATAAGAAAATGCCTATAATAAACACATGAAGGCACTGTTGTTAAAGGACTGGCTTGTAAACCATTTGCAATATCCAGGTTTTTTTTTTAATAATCCAGTAAAACTAAATTTTTAGTTACCGGGTATGTGAGACAATCTCCTATGAAAGGACATTTTTCAAATATAAGTAAGCAGCTGTTTATTGATGGTTTGCTTACATAGAAAATGGTGATTGCTTTTTAATGTAGTAATTCAATGGTACCTTGAGGAACTGTCAGATTGTGTTAACTCTCTAAGCACTATTTTCCTCTCTGTAAGGTTTAATTGTGTCATTCTGGGATTGCTGTTCTGCTGCAGCAGGAAAACAGGCACTGGTGATGGTTGGAGGTTGTAGGATTGTGTGGACTTCCCTTGAGTGGTTCTGCAAGTTAGTTTACCAAAAACAATCACAAAATTATTTTGATGGTTGGCATTCACTGTAACTTTGGTGCTGCTTCTCTTGGTAATACCCCTTTCTAGGCTGCAGGAGAAGAGGCTGATCACCCTGACTTGCTGTTGCCTGGCTTTCCCTGGCAGAGCGTTTAGTCTGTGGTTGCCCCCTTTCTCCTTATGTATTGTCATGGGACTCTTCTACACCATGACCAGATAACTTAACATGGCAGCATCCATGATGCCATGATGCCAGTCTTCTGGCTTGAGGCTTTCCACTATTTCTCATATGAAGGAATTTGTTAAATCTTGTATTTTACTGTAAGAAAGTGAGGACATAGGTGTGAGTTTGTGTGTTTGAAAAATTCATTAAAAAAAACCCAACACAAATCACAAAGCGGGAAAGTGAAATGAAAATATAAGGAAGAAAACAGTTGTAGAATGATTTAATACTTCCCCAATTTGTATATGCTTTACTGAGTAACTCTTCTATTTAAGAAAACAAAAGTTTGAATCAACAAATATGAGTGTTAGAGGTAGGACATTATATAGAGGAATTTTGCAGCGATCTAAAAATAATCACAGAGTACCCCGTAGTAGAAGAGATCCTAAAAAGCAGAAAAATACCTACAAGAAGCACAGGGAGACAACAACAAAAATCTAGAGCTTCTGTGCTTAAGAGTTCAGAAACCTGTTACATATTTTCTGGTTAATAATTGGGTATCAGCAGTGAAGCCAATGAGAGCAACAAAATCCGCGTGTAGTTCAATTTCCCTTGAGGATGGGGAAAGGAAAACCAGAAGAACTTTGGTAGGAATTGTTGAGGAGTGTGCTCTGTCCATCCCATTGTGCAATAAACTGATCTAGTTTTTTGCACAGGAATAGTTTCATATTGTATTTGAATCAGCCAGGTATGTGCGTAACATCTAGCTGTGAGGAGCCAGAAACTTGTCACCAACAGGGCGCTATTGAACTGGTGAGAACGGCGTGCGGAGCAACCTCTGCATTGAGGAGGTGGATCTAGAAGAGAAGCAAAATGTAAAAATAGGCTAAGGAGATTGTGACTCTCACAGGAACAAATTCTAGCATGATAAATTTAGTCAGTAAAAGAATAAAGCTCAGTGACCTATAGCTTTGATTTCTTTTCTTCCTAAGAACGAGAGTACCACTGCTGCTGTTGGATAGAGTGCCTTTTCGTCTCCTTTTTGTCATGGCTTTTGCCAGCTTAAATGACCTGTAAAAGATAAAGTCGTACAATTTTAGACAAGCATCTCTCGTACTGGTGTGAGCAGGTCTGAAATGGTTTAATTTTTCAGTTTCTTATCATTCTGGTATTTTCTCATCATGAAAACAGAAGCTCACTGTTTCAAGCCTGCAGTCACAAATCTGGCTGACAGGAGGCTGAAAAAGTCTCTGTGAAGGAAGTTATATTCCAGCATTTGCTACAAATTAGCTTTTTACTAGTAACATATCCAAGAATTTTGTTAAAACAGTGTTGTGCAGATATTTTCAAGCCCACAGTGGCCCATTGTTAAAACTTGGGGGAGGAGGACCATTTTAAGGTAAAACTTCTGAGCTAATTTTTCCCAGCAGTTTCTTCTTTAAAAAAATAAAATAATACTGAAAGAAGGAAGACATTCCTTTTTTAAGGGGTGGGAAGAAGAGGAGGCTTCAAGGATTTGACTGTTTCAGATTGCTTGGTGAAAAACATCAATAGAGTATATGGATGTTTTAGCTATATGCTCACGTTCCTGCAGGACTAGGACTTCGGAAAACACTCCTGGTACAGCACAGCTTCATTGCAGTCAAACAAAAAAAATACGATGAAGAAAGCTTTTGGAAAAAAATCCTAATCTATTTTGAATACTAAGCAGTAATGTAGCCATAACTGGAGGGAGTTCAGTATTGTCTTGTCAGAACTGCATGTAGGTATTGTGGCCTGTGCCGGAGTTTCTGCTGCTCTTTTTGGGCCTTGCGAGTTTTGAGCGAGCTGATGGGTGTGTTCACGCAGGCTGCCTGTGCCCTCAAGACTATAAATCTGAGATAAGATTGAAGAGATAGCTGTATCATCTTGATTATTCTTATTCTCATGAAACTTTAAGCGGACTTGATGAAAGCTGAATAGAGTATTTTATTCCACAGTTGAAACGCTAAGCTTGATGTGATGCTAATTTAGTAATTTGCCATTATCTTCTCACATTGTGTTAGAAAAGCTTTCTGCAACGGAAAAGTGGTATAACGTGTCAACAGGGAGAGCTTATGGCCTTCAGCATTTTTGTTAAGTTTGTGTTTTTGCTGGTGTATGTGATCTGTTATTCCTAGTTAATAAAATGTTTTTTTATTCTTAAGATATCCTTGCATCTCCTAAAAGTTAAGTGAATCCACATGTTAAATATATTGGTGTTTGGATTTGGTCCACAGATGCTTTTGAGCTCTAACAGTCTTGCTTTTTTAATCTGTGCAAGCAAACAAAAGAATGAGATGATAAAGAAGCATCTTTTTCCAGCTGGCAGGAAACAGGGACTGGAAGAAAATACTATATAGAGAAGGAAAAAAGCTCAAAGTACTGAGAGAGGAAAAAAAGCTGGATAAAAGAAAGAGGGAAAAGACAAAAGAGGACAAGAGGAGGTTATGTAACAATTGGAAATTGAAGGTTTGCAGATAAGTTAGGAATATTAAAACAATTAACATGAAATTGAACAAATTTTGTACTGAATGTAAACGAGAGAATGAAAGAGAACAGGAGTGGGGCTGGAAAGAAGCCAGGATACTTCTGAAGTTTAATAGAGGCTAGAGAGGAGTTTAGTGGAAGCAAAGCACATTTCCCAACAGGTTTAATCGCTGGGTTTATTGTGCAGCAGTTGCAGAGCTGGAACCCATGAGGAGCTGTAAACCTTTGCTTCTGCTCGATGAAGCGAGTGCGAGGCGGTGTCCACCTCCCTGTAGCCTTAAGATTGAGCAGGGTTCTTAGCAGCACTCGCTACTTCTGCTTCACAGCGATGTGTGACGTAACCCCCAGAGGGATGGCAAAAGTCAAGACTGAGAAACTTGCCTCTATATTCCAGTTTTCAAACTTGTTTGAGATGAAATGCTCAATATTTCATAGGACAGTGACTGCAGATAGACCTTTCATTTTTTTGTTGAAGACAATTGAATAAATACCTTGTTTTGTGAATTACTGCAAAAGTAGTAGCAACTTTCTCTACTCCTTCGGCATCAGCAGCCATAGAGAGATCTATTATTAATGAATTAGTGTATTTTCAAATTATGACAGATTTATAGAGAATAAGTTGGTCATTGAAATGAAACTTTGCTAGAGCATTGACTGCTGATTTGGATATTGGAAAATAGTTGTTGACATCTGTAAACAAAAGTTCTACTGGCAAAAAATAATGGTGTTTCACATTTTTCTTGCGGTTTGTATTCAAGCATTGATTTTTAAGGTTGCATACATTTCTATTGTGTTCTCTGGCTGTGCATTTAAAAAAAAAAAAAAAAAAAGCAAACCAGAAAGTAGCATACTTTATTTAAAACCAACCAAACAAAAACCCCTCAAACCTTACATAATGCTAAAATGTCATCCAAGTTGCACAGCAGTTACTGAAGAACAATATATCTTTTATTGTAGTCTCCACTGAGATTTAAATTGGGCCACAGTAATTACCAAGCAACTGCCTTGTAGCCTTTATTTTTGCATGGCCAGTAACTTGTCTCAGACCCAACTATGCTTTAAGTCTGACTGAAGGAGGTACCATTACATTCATGTTTTTCAGGTACAAACTTTGTAATGTTGTCTAGATAACTGAGAAGTCTTGGTAATTGACAAGTCTAATTTTCTCTGATGACTCCGTGTCATTAAAGCTGCTATCTGCTTAGCTTTTCATCCTTCAATATATTTTTGTGAGTAAATTGTCTAGTTTCTCTTAAATTTTGCATTTTCCCCTTAGGCTTTAGAAGATGTTTAATAAAACAAAAAGAAACCCTGTGTTGCACGTCCACTTGCTTTTCAGTTAATAACCTAATAAATATTTTCTTGGGTTTTAATAAAACCTTCCAATAACTTTTTTTGGAGAAGTGACCCTTCATTTTACCATATTCTCCTTCCTTCATATTGCAAGGTGCTGTATATATTGCTGCATGCAAACTCATAATGTAAAAAAACTTCAGTGAAGAAAAGAGATGCATCCTTGGACTTCTATAGCATACAGATGCCTTTCAGGTAGACTGCAAATATTTTTGTAAAAACAGCTAAACAGAAGTGTAGTCTAGTCAAGCACACTAGGAAAGGTGACTCTCCTATTATGCCAAATTGTCTCTATTGTATGTGCTATGCAGAATTAATGTGATTAACTTATAACAGCTCCTGAGAGGAACAAATTGCAGTTAATAAATAAAGTAATTTCATATTACTCAGTGTAAAACATTCTAAATGACAGTTTATGGAAGCCACCTGTATCAGTTTCATCATACTTGAAGGAAAATTAAGCCCTAATTCTGGTATTTTGAAGGGTTTGCACATTCAGCAACCATTTTTCCATAGGCTAATAGTGTACTATTATCACAGCTGAGCTTGTTTCTTTTAAAAGAAAGAGTGTATTAAACAAAAAATATTAAAAAAAAAAAAAGCTTCAAACAGCTGATAATCACCAACTTGTCCTTATGGGACACTGGTTTCTTGCATGGAAACCAGCCTACGTTATCGGTTTTCCAAGACCCAGAACACAGATTTTTTTTTTTTTTTTTAATTTTTTTTTGTTCTTCCCCCACCCCTACCCTGGTAAATTGGCAGACCCAAGCTGAATAGTCAGTTTCTTTGTGGAAATCTGTCCACTTAAGTTTGGAAAATTATCACACAGCCTAAAGAGAGGAGCGGTGGCTTTGGAACTGTGTCAGACTAACTCTAATTCGGAGATGTTGCTTGAAGCGCAGGGCCTCAGGCTGGGCAGAAGTGGTTTATAAGCTAGCACCCAGCACCCATGGGCAGTAGTTACAGCAGCTGGGAAATGGCCATGTTGGCAGAGTCAATCCCTTCCATTCCCTCTTTCTGTTTGCCTTCACCTCCCCCGCAGTGCAGGTCAAGGAGGAGTCTGACCATAGTTTCTCCAGACCCTGCTCTGATGTTGTTTCTTCTTGGTCATTAGAAAATACGGATGTGGGAAGGGAGTACTACCTGGTAAGGGGAGTGTGCCTTAGCAAATTTCCTAGGAAGTGGCTGAAACACAAATGTGTTGATGACAGGATGCCAATAGCTATAGCCAAGAACTAAAACCAAACAAGCAAACAAAACATTAGCTGGCTAAGGAAAACTGCAGCAGGTCTGAGAAAAAAATTTAATACTCTGTTCCACGGACTGCTTCGGTCGTGAATGAACGTGACCTGCACAAATCTGAGCCTTTCCGGATGAGAGGGTGGTGAGTGGGAGTGAGTATTGGTATTTCGAGTCATGGAGAGGGATGGGGAGGGAAAACAGTGGCTTGTACTGCTGGGCATCTTAAATAGCTCTAAACCTGTGCAAGAACTATGAGGAGTAGTTAGACCTTAGCCTTCATTTTGGTTTTGTACTTGGCCAGCAAACTGCAACACGGAGTGATCTGGATGGATATATCTTGTACTTGAGGCACAAGAAGGCAGTTCAGTAAACTTGAACATTTTTAAGGCTGTCATGATGTTACTAAATTTAATGTATTGTTTCCTGTATTTTAAAGACAATGCCTGTGCTTTAGAAGTTTTGTTTAAAGAATGAAATGTTTTTTCTTAAATATTCTTGCATGTGCTTGTTGGAGATGGCCTACAAACCCCTGTGCAGCTTAAGGGTTTAATATTTTAGCTCCAAAGGCTGTAATATATCAGTTGAAATAATTGTGAGAGGGTGTTAGGATACAAGTAAGAGAGTACATATGTATTAAAAACAAGTCACCTCTGTATCAGTGTTGCTAGCATTAAAACCCCACTATGCTAAATTTCCACTTAAAAATAAAATTGAAAAGAAAGTGAATCTTTCTTCTACTGTTGTGCTGACCTTGTGTGATGGCCAGACATTAATCTGAGTCAGTTTAAAAGTATAGATTTGTAATTCACTGTAAAACAAACAAACAAAAACCTGTGTCTTGAGTTATTTGGACAGTGCCGTACACCAAGCTTTGAGGTTCTCTCTCAGGCTGAAGCTTCTCACTGCTAATGCCGGTTCTCTGCACATTTTGTGTTCTCATTCCTTTTGAAATAGAAAAGGAAAATGACAGCTTTAAGTTACTTAAAGGGGAAAAAAAAAAAAGATGCAAAACAAACCAGTGAATCATGATGGAGTTGTTACCTAGATTAAAGCTGTAAAATGTTAATCTTATTTAAGAAGCTGCTTGCTTTGTCAATCTAACTAGCCAGAGCTTTTGGAAGGTGGCTTTTACAGATACATCCATGTCCTAAGTATTGGAGATCAAAGAACAGGTAATTCAGATGTAAAAGTTTTGAAGGTTTGAGTACCAGGATCAGGGAAGTAGTTAAAGATGTTATGTAATGAGAGTAATGGAATGAAATTAAGTAGAATCTAGAATGATTATCAGAACATAGTTTAGTGTGTGGAGATATTAGATTGAGTGTCTCGAGGGAAGTAGGAAACACTCATCATTTCTAATTGCTTAAACTATTGCAACAATAGAGAATGTATTAGAAGTAACATACTTAGGGGTTTTTTGGTGTTGGAATTAGTAGACATGCAATAGAAGATGAATGTAAGTTTAAAAGAAATAGCTGATTTCCTTTAAATGAAACTTTTACAATCCTGCCTCTCTCTGGTAATTCTCATAATCTATCCATTTAATATTAAAAAAATACAACAAAATCAAACAACCCCCCTCTAAAACCTAGACAAACTCAAGAGTCCTAGACTGCTGAACACATTAAATGATATTGAGGTGGATGTTTATCTGCACTATAATTTTCCTCAGATTTAAAAGTAAACAACAAAAAACCTTCTCAAATTGCAGAGGAAGCAGGTTCAGGGTGAGATGCGAGGCACTTAACTGTAGGCTCTCATTCTGTTTTGAAACACAGGATTTTTTTTCCATTTCATAAATCTTTAAATATTAGTCTTTTGCTTATTTCTCTGGTGCTGAACACCTGTTCAGTTGTGGGGGTTTTGTGTTGGTTTTGTTTGATTTTTTTTTTTTTCTTCTCCAAACATGGACCGTTAACTCAATGAGTTGAAGAACTATCCAATGAAATATTCTTCTTTTTTCCTGTCTTTTTTAGCTATGTCTTGGGTTATTGGCTAGAAGAATACATACTGAAGAATGGAATAGCATGAGTAAAAGTAAACCTCATGGTATGAAAGCAGCAAATTATTAGCCACAGTCTGGACCTATCTACTAGAGGGTCTGCCTGACAGTTTAGTTAATTATTTTTAAAATGTTGTAGATGTATTAAAAAGGATTCTACTGAATATTAACTGACACTTCAGTTAAAAAAAAATAAATTAAAAAACTCCAACAAAACCCAAAGTCAAGTGTCGTTAATAAATCAGCATTTTTCAGTGTAATGCTTTCACAGAAGCAAATTCCTTTTAAGTTTTGTGTTGAATGTTACTCATACAAAGGCTTGTAATGTCTTCATTTGGAAATATTAATGTTTATTTTTATAACATGTTCAAAGACGTTCAAAGAACTGTATAGGAATTAACATACCAAGTTATTTTAAAGGAAATGCTGCTATCTGTCTTCTCATCGGGAACATTTTATTTTTAATACAGTCTGATCAGCAGGGACTATGCGCACAAGTGCACAATTTTTGCCCCCAGTTTTTCATACCAATTACTGTAACCTTCAGTGGTAAACCAGCCAGAATGTTGAGACATTTGTATTAAAACATTGAAAAACAACTGACAGTCCTGCTGATTATACTTTTTTGTTTTGTTTTGCCTTAATGTGATTTTTTTAATGCTACGTGATAAAATCTGTTCCTATAGTTCTTCAGGTTGTGTAGGCATATTTAACGAAGGACTGTCGTTTAGGAGAAAACTTAAACCCAAAGTTTTTACTTAAAGAAGAAATATATTCAAACCAGT
Organism: Egretta garzetta; assembly: GCF_000687185.1. Taxonomy (NCBI): domain Eukaryota; kingdom Metazoa; phylum Chordata; class Aves; order Pelecaniformes; family Ardeidae; genus Egretta; species Egretta garzetta. The sequence goes on from NW_009259250.1 coordinate 1,124,727, forward strand.
GTTTTCTGCCATTTCTTTTGATGTTATTGAAGGATTTCTGTCTTTAATAGAATTTTTTCTCAATTTTTTGGCTTTGGGCTTCTACTCTCCCTTTTGCCTGTAGTGAAATCATAATACTGTTTGATTTCTATCTGTTGCCTTGGTAATAACTCTCATGTCACAAATCCAGTATTAACTTCACCGCAGGACCGTACAGGAGGAAATGTGTGAACTGCATGGGTGGGAGCAAAATCTTTGCTGAAACATATGGCTCGGGTTATTAGCAATTATGGTAAAGCAGTTATGTGAAGTAAAATGTTTTTGCTTTTTATCTAATATATACATGGTGTAGCTGTTAAGTCAGTTAAATGCATTTCATTCACGTTGTTCATATGTAAAGCCAAGTAATGAAGTCAGAGCAGTGATGTTGTTTATAAATCATTCATGAATGATTGCTGGAGGAAGTTCCCTAAATAGCAATACTGGTTGGTTGGTTTGGTTTAATGTGTTATTTGTCTAGACAGGTCCTGGAGCACAGTTTGGTCTCAACAGTTTCTCTTGCGTTATTAACTTTCTAATAATCTAAAAATTCCTTTCTTACATAATTGTTAAAGTTTATTATGCAGCATTTTGTTATCTGTATCGTTATCTCTAGCAAAGGCCATTTTTTGATTTCGAGACCTACCAGGAAATCAGATACCAATCAGTGGCAAATTTCATTTTTTTTTTCCTTAAGGTTCAGTAGAGTAGTGACAGGAGAGGCTTTTGTGTGTGCTGTAGGTTTGCTCACTTGTGAAAACCTAGAAGGCACATACTATTCAAATGTTGGACTGTATTCTTAGCAATAGGAAAGTGTCTTCTCCTTAGGTGAAAAACAAGGAACGTATAAATGTGAAACAATTCAGAGCTCACAATGTAACCAATCTCTAAAAGACACAAAATTAAAGTATAAAAGGTCACCTGGTTAGATGCTGTCTGATAGAGCAACATGGACAACCTCAGTGAAATATATTACTGATCGCATTCAAACATAGAGTAAGAGATATGATGCCCTTTAGATCTGTTTATTCACCTTTACTTTAAGGGCATAGGAACCGGTTCTGTAAATTGGATTCTTCGGAGTCTGTCAATAAGAGTTAAGCCGCTGCAGGCTAGTCAAAATGCCTTGTGCCACAGAGGTTGAGACACACAAAAAAAAAGGTTGAAAGGTTATGTGCAATGCAGGAGGCATTTACCATAAATTAAAATAGTCCAGAAATGGATCGTAAATAAAACATGGTGGCATGTAAAGGCTAATCAAGACTTTGTGAGTAGTCTACAAAACAAAGAAATCGCTATGGAAGGTGTGGTATGCAGTGCAGTCACCAAATTGAAAGAAAGTAAAAATCACAGAAGAGACTCTTAATTCCTCGGCACAGTGAGAAAGAATGCTGACTGCAAGGCAAGTGAAGAGAATGAGTGGTAACGGGGAGAGTCCAGGGAAGGAATGGGATGTTAGGACGGGGAAACTAAACAGCTCTTGGCTTCTCATCTTTGGCGGGGCCGGCTCTTGCCTGGCGTGCCTTAAGATCAGGTGCTGTCAGAGTTACCCCTGCCAGTGAGGGGGGACTCACCTGTGACTGCTTAAAATGGTTGGGGTTTTTTTCCCCAGAGTGCTAACAAGTCTATGAGAGGTAATAATACTTCAGAGAGTGATTTTGGAACTTTTTCATGAAAGAGAAAAATCCTTTTGTGAACTTTTATTTCCTTTTAATAGTCACTTGCATATTGCACTCACCCAAAGCACATTTTATAGATGTCCTGGAAATAGAAAAAAACCCCATGAGACTACATTATTATCAGCAGAATTTCATCTGTGTTACAGAGGCGGCTAATTATTTTCTACAGTTCACAAGGGAAAAGTAAAGCAGAGAAATACTGGACTGGTGATTCAAATTTCTGCTTGCTGAAGGTCTCTCTCACCTAAACTTGATTTTTTTGGTCAGAATTATGAATGGAAGAGGCTTTTTTTTTTTTTTTTTTTTTAGAAGAAGAAGAAATGGTCAGAACCCTGCTAGAAAGCAGGGGAGGGAAACAAAAGCACAGCAAAAATAATCAGTTAAGACAATTTGGGCTTTCTTACCCACTCTACCCCCTGTTCCTGCTTACTCAGTTATGTTATTTCTATGGTACATTTGTAGACTGGGGAAGGGGATGAGAAAACAAGAAGTTAAACTTTGTAAGGTGGCAACTTCATGTTTTCAACTTCAGATCTTTAAATCACAGATTTAGTGCCAAAATAATGAAATTGGTTCAATTAAAAGTTGACAAGAAATACCTGTTGCCCTTGCATGTTGGTGAGAGAGGGAAGCAGGTAAAAGTACTGAAACGCACATGGGCGTTCAGGGCATAAGGAACCAGGTAAGATCTCCGTAAAACTTGGACCAATTTGGCTATTTTTTAACAAAGTTTTGAATGCAACCTTTTAAAACCTCCTTCTGTAATACATCTGAGCACTTAACAGTGAGAACAAGGGACTGCAACAGCCTGTAACCACAGTTTAATACCGCAGTGAGAGACCAGCTACTAAAAGAAATCTTAGTGTTGTGCTGAGTCAGCAGCTCCATCCCATTTGCACCCAGGAGCAGAAGAAAAGGGATCTTAAAAGAATGAGAAGTGTAAATAATGCTTGTTAATGATGGCCCTTTTCCAATTTCACATTGCAGAAATTTTAGCTGTTCCAACAACTATCTTAATATTTCAGAACCAAGTTTAAATTTTTGCTTCAGGTTTTGATATATACCTCTAATGTCATTTGTTTACAGTGGAAATAAAAGACAGGATGCAGGCTGATGTTTTTTCCGGTTCATGTAGGGATGACGAGTGACTTATTAGTGAAATAGGACAGCTCTTAAGGGAGGCATATACTCCTTGCAGTCATTTTCTTTTCTGTTTCATACAACAATGGAGAAATAATCATTGTGCTAAAACATTTATAGTTTGAAAATTATCAAATACATTAGTCTTTTCTGTCTTACATGCTTTATTAGAGTTTTGAATAAGTAAAATTAGCAAGACTTAGCTCTCTGTATTTTCCAGGGTATATAGTCCTATTTTAAATTCTTGTATCTTACAGCAAAAAACCAATTTTTTGATGATTCTTGTCACATTGTGGCAAATGAACTCAAGGCACTGCCAGAATTCTGAACAGAGACAGAAACAGGATTTCTTGTAGTAATATATATATATATATATAAATATGATTGCCTGTACTGAGATCTGGAATACAGGGTCTGCAAGATACCGGTCAGGTCTCCACATTTGTTAACTTAAACTAGCTAGAAAATAATTTAAACACATGGTCATATTGCCAAATTCCTTCTCTCTCTGCAAACTCTGTTCTGATGTCTTTAGGCATCTCTGCAAAAGATTCTGCTGCCCAACTGTGTCTTCAGTTGTGCTTGAGCAACTGCAGTGACTTTTCCTTGCGTAGATGTAACTGGTGCCACCATCTATGCAAACTCTTCAATGCAGAAATGCATATTTGCCAGGCCATAAATATAGGTAAGCCGTTTGAGATGATGGACTTAGGTCCAGTTTCAGAAATCTTAATTCCCTTAATAGTATAATATGCTACTGAATACAACTGGTGTGGCTGGGAGACCAGACAATGCTAGAGAGGGAGATAAAAAAGGAAATACAGAAAGAGAAAAGAAAAACACATTAGCTGAGCTGGACAGAGCTTTAAAATGTACTGGAAAGCTTCTGTTGAAAAAGAAATGAATTCCATGGTTAGAAGCTTAGCTCACTTGCCCTTCCTCTCAGCAGACCCGAAAAGCCACGTTTAGCTTTTTGCCTTTTGAAAACTGAACAAGTAGCTCTTGGTCGTCTGGGACAACACTTGAGCCCTCATTTCTGCCGTCTTGTTAGGATATATTGAAGCAAATGGTTGTGTACAAGAAAAGATGCTATTACATGACTTTAGTTTATTCGCAGGTTGCTCTGAAAGCTGTGCTTGTTCTGTTGACCATATAGGAAAAGAAAATCCTTTTTCTTTTCCTGAAAGGAAGTTATTCCTGAAAGTTATTCAGCTGAGGGACAAATGAAATCAGTAGATGCTGCAAATAACATGTTATCTTACCTCCAGACCTTCTTGCAAGGACTTAAAACACTGTCTATATGCTTGCAAAAAGCTTTAAGCACATTTTCTAACCCAGGCTAGCAATTTACTGCCCTTGAGTAACACACGTTTTAGCTTCCTCTGGTGTGTTTGTAGTGTGCATATTACAGGAGTATTCACATGGTGGTATGATTTCGTACTTTTGAGCTTCTCTAACTCAGTCAGGAGACTCATTTGGGCTCTTAGCTTCCAAGAAATTGTAGTTCAGCTCCTGTAAAGCTCTTGGTCTCACCGAGTCTTTTAGCATTCAGAGTTGTATGTGCAGGGTCGTGCAGGGTGGCTGGAGCCATACGACTGTCATCGGCCCAGGCAGCTCCGAGGTCTGTCTTTCATCTTCTCTTGCAGTATCAAAGCTGATCTGTGGCTCATCTTTTCAGTAAATCAGCTTTTGGCTTGTGCTAACAACATAATCTTGCAGTGATTGCGTGCTTGCCGCATGGTAAACCGTTGTGTACAGAAGCACTGAAGTAGATTTGAGATACGCATTTTAACACTTTAATCGATGTAAGCATGTCTTAGGTTCTGTGCATTAGCTCATTACTTTTTCTTCTATCTAAATACAGTTATGAAGAGGTTATAAGCAACTGTTGGTTATGATCTCTTTCTAAATTAGACTTTCTCCATAGAGTTGAAATAATTTACTTGTTTGGGGATTTATTCTGGTTTCATAAAAGACATTTTCCTTTCCTAACAGCAAAATTCTCTGTCTGGAACAAATTAACTGCCGTTCAAGGACTAATTTCTTCCTCCGCAGCAGAAATTTCTTCCTCTGTGGCACTGCTCTTCAGACTGACTGCTACAGTCACTGTCACAGACACTCCCCAGAGGTTTCAGATCAGAATCGCATCTGCTGCTCTGAGTCACAACTTCATCCTATCTGCTGGGGTTTCAGTGTTCATTAGACTAATTAGTGGTAGAGTTCAGCAATGTGACATGGCTGGGCTGTTTTGCCATGTCTGTTAGCTTTCTCGAAAATTCAAGGTGTCGGCTATTTTCTGTGTCTAGATGAATGGTTATATGCAAGATTTTAAACAAGCAGCAACATGTTGTCATTAAAGTCAGAAATGCTGCCTGGTATGATCTTGCGTGAGCTGCACAGAGGTACCTAAACCCAGCAAAACCTGTATTTGTGGAAAGGAATGGCCAGGCAGAAACCACTCTATAAGGGCTATCTTTACTTATGTGAAATTAGAGGTATTACAAAGAGAGAGGAGCGGAAGGGGGAGAACGGGAGCTGAAATTAGTTGCTCTTCTTAATAAAGCAGAAGAACATGTAGCACTGAATCTGCTGCTGCTTCATTGTGGCTCTGTGGTTTTCGCATGTAAGAACAGGCTCCCCACCAGTTTGTCCTCGCCTCTGCTTAGGTACCTGTACTGCTTTTCCAGGCTTTTGAGCAAAAGTGCTGAGATTGAGTCAACTTATAATTCCTTTCAGGATAACAATATCTATTTATATTATGTGCGTAGGTAATTATTGTTTATAAGCATTGTAAATCTAACAACTGATAAATGTTAAAATTGCATTAGCTCTTACGTGTCCACAATTACGTACATCATGTACCTAAAGTCTGGAGGCTTTTCTCCTCTCTGCACAATTCTAGAGATTCAAGGAAAGGATGGGAAATTTTAGGTTAAAGATAAATGAGAGATACATGGAGTCTTTCTAGATAGAGAAAGGTAAAGACATGACAGTTTTGAAACAAGCTATTGATCAAGTATGCAGAAATAGATTGAATTCACTTTGCTTTATTTCTGCAATATGTGGGTAGAAACATAAACATGTAAGAGAGTCCTATCTTATATATTATTGATACTGGTAAAGGTGTTTTATGTGTTTAACTGCCCACAGTGTTTGCAAATAACATTTATTTACAAAATCCATGTTAGATACAGTAAACACAGGACTCTTAGTGACCACTGTATGTCTGAGCCAAATTGAACTGATTGATAGTAGTATGGCACTGTCTTCATTGAAGAAATCAGGGAGACCACGCTGATGACTGAAATAAAGGGATTAGATTTACTCGCTTTCAGAGAGGATTGAAAAATTGTGTGAACGGGTGGTGAGAAGGCATTAGAGCAAGCATTTATCTATCCTTCACTGTTCAAGGGTTTTGATCCTGCAGTCTTCTAAACCTGTGTTTTCTGTCCATCATTCTTCAAGACTGACTCAGCTGGGGGACCATGACCTTTACTTCAGGAGATGCCACCTTACTTGTGGGATCAGATTTCCCCAGCAGCGTTAAGGAAGGCTTGGTTTCTACTCCTCTGGCTAGGTATTAGCTACCAAAGGGCAATGTGTCAAATAATAGCAATCTTTTGTTACTTGCCCAACAAAGTAAACTATTTTTTCTGTGAATTACGCAGTAATTCATTTGATGTTCTTGTGACACAGCCTTTAAGGAAATTTTCTTCTATGACATATCTTCAAATGTCTGTGAAGAACACTGAAGAGAGGCATATACTAGTGCTAAAGGGCATGATTATTTGCTGTATGCATAGTATTATTCTATTTTAAATGCTGTGAAATTTTTGAACTTGCAGCCTACATAGACAAGTCTGCCAGGTAAGTATTGTTTAAGTTTTTTTTTTTCCAATCTATTTTTCATATATGTTGGTTTTGATTTTTTTTTCCTTGCCCCCCCATGTGAGAGTATAATTATCAAAAGCTAACATTCTTTCAGTATTCCTTGTTCAGAAACTGTATTTGTATCATACACTTTTGCCTCTTTTCAAAACTATACAAGTTCTGATTTTCTCCAATCTCCTGTTATGTGGCAGTCTCTTTATGCCTGTAATAAATGTTGACAACTCCCAGCTCAACAGTTATTCCCATCAAATGCAGACTGTTACGTCACTCAGATTTCTGAGTGCCAGCCTGAGATAAGGACTTGCATGAAAAGGCAGCTGGCTTTAGGTTTGTGTCTGGAGAAAATGCTACCAAGTCTGTTAAGGGGCAGCAGCAGTCTAAAGCAAGAGCAGCATGTAAGCCTTAACTTTTGGGGTATCCCTGCATCTCCAGCGTTCAAGGACAAAGCACGTATCCTTTTAGCTTCCCTCAGAAGTATTCCTGATAAAAACTGTTGTGAGCCGGTAAGAGGCGGTGCTTGCGTCTTCGCAACATGATGATGCCACAATGATCCGGGCTTTCAGCTGCTATGAACTAGGCTGCTCCAGTGTATTGTGATTAAGAACACTATGCTGAGCTCTGGCTTATTCAACACACAGGTTTCTGCCTGCCTGACTTGTCCCCATGGGCAGAACAGCTTACTGTAGCCGCTGGGTTAGGTGTAAAGAGCTTAACATAGCTTTTTTTGGTACTTTCTCCCTATGGACGAAGTTGTCAGGTAGATACGCTGTGTCATTGTACTCAGGGAAATTGATCTTCCCTTTCTCTGCTGTACCAATCTTGTATTTCCCCAGTCCAGGCATTTTACCTGTGTTATCTATTGAAAGCTATTCACCGTTAATTTCCTTTTCCCCTGCAATGCAAGTTTTCTTCCTGAACCTGGTTCTTAAAAAAAAATAAAATAAAGCGACCTTCCCAAAGTAAATTCTCCATGAGTGTCAGTGTGCTGACATGGTTGCAAATCAGGGATTCGTGGTGCTTCCTCATTGTCTCATCTCTCCCCATCTGTCAGCATCCATTTGGGGTTTTTTGCCTTGTGTTTACATTGCAAGCTTTCTGGGAGAGGTTATTTAATTGTTCTGTATTTGTACAGTACTTAGCACACCGGGTCCTTCCCAGTGGTGGAGACAGATATTTCAGTAATGCAGTCAGCCTTTAGGAATGAGGCTATGTGATGTTTTGCTCCCAACAGTGTAATTTTGCAAACAGGTCTCTTCTAAGTAACTGTTTTTATCCCAGTGTGGAATGCAATGGTCTGATTTCTCCCCTCCTCCTTCCCCCTAATGCCCGCCAATGGAAAGCTTGCTCTGTCCTTAGCCAGGCTTCCCTTCCAGGGTCATAGCCTTGCACTGCCAAATGTCACAGACAGCAGGTTCTGCACTGGCACTAGTTTCTCATTTCTCTAACAAAAGTAGTCTTTCCATTTCAAGGAAAAAAGAAACAACCCATATAGATAATCCTTTCTATTTATTGCAATGAGAGAAAGGAGCTTTACTGATGATGTATGACAACCTTTTAAATAAAAGAAGCTGAGGTTTAAAATTCTTTGTGAGAAAATGGTTAGATGCCACCCTTTTTTTTTTGCCAGTGCAGGTACAGTCTGGCAGTTGCAATGTCAGTGTTGGTGTTTGAGGGTACAATAGGTATCAAAACTTAACTATGTAACCCCAGAATATTTGTATTTTATATTGCAGCATGCTTTACTTTACAGTGAAATAATCAAATGAAGAACATAAATGACCAGCTAGTATTAGATTTGAGAATTTGACAGTTGAGGTATGATGATGATTTACCAGTCTCTCTGGTATGCTGCCTTACGTTAAATACCATGCAAGTCTTATAACACCTTGGTAGTCTGAGTTGTTTGCCAGACAGCGCTAATTATGCCAGCAATTGCAAAAGTGCCCACAGTCTTCTCAATGTTAAAACAACGTGCAGATCAACGAGTCAGTCTTCCGCAAAGAGTGCTGGGCTCTTCCCTGGTTGGGAGCAGTGGGCCTGCTGAAGCCCTAGGGGTCACAGTGAGATGACAATAACAAGACCAAGTTTTGCATGATGTAGAGAAGTGTGGAGAGTCCAAGGCTGAGGCTGGAGGTCAGAGTGAGAGGAAAAGGTAAAATTTTAAGCATAAGAATGCACGTTTAGGATGTGCGTTTGTGGAACTAGAAAATAAAACAGCAACTTAGCTTTAAGAGTTCACCATTGCAGAGGTTTTATTTCAAGAAGTGTGATAACATCTCTGCACATTCAAATATGGTAATATGGAAATAAAATATGTTGTTGCAGGTATGTGATGTTATTAGAAGCAGTGTTAAGAGGAACAGTGATACTGCATGTGTATAGGGGAATCTTGCTACTGGATTTATACATATTCTTCTCTTGGCAAGGATACCCAAACCAGCTTTGGTTTGAGAAGACTGATCTGTTTCTCTCTCAGACACAACTTACTTGGGTTTATCCTCGACTTTTTTCTTGAAGCTTAAATAGATTCTGGGATGGAATTAAGACCAAATAAAAAGCCAAGAAGAGTGAAGGCAAAGGCAGCAGTCAGCAGGGAAAACCAGGCAGAAGCACAAGCAAGAGTTCAGATGAATAGGGCAGTTTTAGCATGCTGGTATATCTGTTAACTTCTGTTATATTGGCATGGGAAATATTCAGAACAAATAAGATTGTATCTTCTTAAATGTTTCTTTATATCAGAAATAGACCATCGAATTTTTGAGGGATTGTTTTACATCCTACATTTTGCTAACTTTTAAAACTTGCTTTTGTTATTGTCAGCCAGTCACTGTTTGGCTGGCCCTGTGTGTGACTAATCCGTTACCATCCATCTGATTATACTACTTAAAATCTTGTGAAACACTCCAAATCGCAAAAGGTGGGTTATGAGAAAACAACGGCATTCAGATTGAATGATTGGGAATGCAGAGATAACAAGACCCAGATTTCCTACATGCAGAGATGCTTTGCTCTGGGTAGGAATGAACAGAACAAAGGCAGCGTCATCCTACTAGTCATTCACAGAGTCACCTGCTGACAAATTTAGCTCTGTCTGACCTTAAAAAAGAGAGAGAAAAAAAAGTAGATGAGCGAGAAGCTAATTTACTTAATCCTAGTCCATACTAGCACTGGCGTCTAATAAATGTAGTACACAGTTTCACAAGAAGTGGTTTGCTCCAAACGTTTTAGGCCATATCTGAGGAAGTTAATATGGCCAGGACAATCAGTGCAAAATGTAGAAACACCCAGCATATATGTGGATTACCTCCAGTCAGGATTTATCCCTCAAAAAAGAGAAAAACCCTATTCATGAACAGCTTTCTTGAGGAGATTTTTACGCTTCCCTTGCCCCATATGTCAGATGTGTCTGCTCAGTGAACTGATGCTGCTTTGTATGTTTGTAGATGTCCATCTTCTATTTGCCTTTTGGTTCTCCTCTTGTAAATGAAAACTTTCCTGACTGCAGATTTGAATGTCCTCAGGCAAGAAGACCTTTCCTTTGTGCCAGTGAAACTCATAGAGATTTCATTTATGTGATGGGTTTTCTCCTCTCAGTTTCACTGTTCCTGCTGCTCTGGGATTAATTTATCTTGGCCACTTTAAGAAGAAAAGGACTTTTATTCCAGGGCTATTTCTAGAGTCCTTAGCAGGCCAACAAAGCTGGTTGTGGTCCTCAATTGTCTGAAGCAGAATATTTTGCAAAACAGTAAATCAGTCATCTTCCGTCAGCTGGGCTGTCAGGTCGAGATGCAGTTTTCATTCAAGGTTGCTGCTTCTAAAAGGACCTAAAAGTGGAGAATAGACTTTGTCTGGAAGCTGATGCCTATTGCCCTGTAATTGCTACTTCATTAAAATATTTCAGCTCAAATTCTTTTATGCCCCTAAGTTGTCTAGATATCTGTCATGAAAATTCTCAAATGTAAATTTTTGTTCAATGTGACATTTTCCAGGAAAATCCCAGTTGCAGGATTTAAATTAAAGTTGTCAAGAAGACTGGCTTTCTCTAGAGACCTTAACAAGGCATCTGATAACAGAATTTCATCCATATTCTCACTTGAGTTTTTATACAGTTCTATTATTTTATCTTAATAAATCTTTCATCCTGATTTCCATGTAACCCATTCTAATAAGAAATGATAAGTATTCACCAGATAATCAGTTCAGTAGAATCTACTGGGTGAAGTGTGAATATAAACCAAAATAAGTTCATTTAGACATTACTGCCTACAAGCAGTGCACAGATCATCATCATCATAAAAAAAACCCAAAAAGCAGAAAAGACCAGAAGAATGAATCAGAGTTATTCTATGCATTTTTTGTAATACATCTTTGCTGTTCATTTTCTTAGACTATACTCAAACAGGTAGAGTAATTACTCTTCTATAGAGGTGAATTACCTTTGCCTGCGTAAGAAAACTTCATATATTATGCTGTTTCATATTTACTACATTATTAACATAAACCCCTAAAAATTGTTCTAAACAAACCTCGTGTAGACTGCCAGTTGTTTTTACCTGCTGAATGTCGCTGAGTGATGAAAAATGTGTATAAAACCAATTTCTGTGTAAAACACAATTCATCTTATGAATAAGGTGATGGCATAGTCATCTTCATTGTTCACACTCTAACAATAGGACTTTTTTCCTCTTCTGTGATTCCATAAATTTGAATGTTTGATGTTTCTGGCTTGCTGCGTACATTGTGTTTTATTTTACGTACTTAGTATTGTTTAGAAAAAAGAGGAAAAAAATCAGTAATAACTGGTGTGTGCTTTACTATAAGCCTTGAAAGAGTACTTTTTTTTTTATTCTTTTTTTCCTTCCCTAACCTAGTAATAGCTGAATCATACCAAGTTTCAGAAAGAGAGAACATTATGTCCATTAACAGCAAGCTTTACTATTGGCATATGAACACAAGAAAGCATAGAATTGCTTCATTAACTAGTGGGGGAAAACCAGACAATTTTGTGGTAGCCAGCCTTGCAGGACAGTGCTGCAGTAAGTGGTGTAGAAATATAGAGTAAAAGGACAGTTATTGTTTCAAGAGATTATAATTAAAAATTAGGATGAAATAATAGCTGAATACAGAAGGAGGAGTGCAAACAAATAAAGAACAAATAATTAAAAGTATGAAGAATAATTGGATAAAGGAAAACAGGATAAATAGAATACAGTGCATTGATTTAACAAAGAAAAACCAAGCTGTAGACCAACCAGATATTATTCTTTGAACAAATATGTAGTTTTGTTAGAAGAAGAAAATGTGAAAATTTGATTTATCTGGGATCTAGCCAAGTTTTGGTTCTTTCACATGAAAAATTTTTAGTTTGTCTTTAGTTCAAGAACTGCTGGCATTGCTGAAGAACTGTAAGATGAGTAAAGGTCTAAGCAAAGATGATATGACAGAAGGTTGTGAGAAAAGGTGCTGTACTGGAAAGACTAATTAATCTTGCCTTATTTAGTATTCTTGTTATAGACCTTAGCGCCAACGGTTTTGTTTTGCTAATAGAATTGAAACAAAGTTAGGCTTCATTGCCAATGGTGATAAATATGGGCTCAAAATCAGAAGACCGTTCCTAACTGCTGGAAGAGGATGGTTATGGAGCATAACATAAGGTGGAGCATAACTGATTTTATGAAGTACATTGTGGTTTCCTGCAGTAGCGCAGGATTGATTTTTGGACTTTCATTCTCATCCTTTCTTTTAGATGAATCTCAAGAAAGTTAGAAAGGGTCTTTGCATGTCTTAAATGCCTGATTGTGAAAATGACTGAGCAGCCTTTAGCTACTGAGTTAACATGTAGTGAGTAATGTACATTAGGAAGAATATCTAGAGACCATTTGATTCACCTTGCTGTTCCAAGCAGAGCTACCCTCCAAATGAGATTGGGTTACTCAGGGTTTTATCTAACTGAGATTTTAAAATCTTTAAGGATGGATACTGCCTCCCTGGGCAACCTGTGTGGATGCTTAACTACTCTTATGGTGAAGAATAATTTTTCCCTTATTTTCAGTTGGAATTTAACTTCTTGAAGCTTGTGACGATTGCTTCTTGTCCTTTCATTCTCTGACTGAGACTGGCTCTGTTAGTAGCCCTGCTTAGGCTGTGGAAAATACCTGTAGTCTTATTCAGACTACAAAAACTCACCTCCTTCAGCCTCTTCTCATATGCTTTATTCCTTTCACTATGGTCATGTTCAGGACTCTCACCTGGGTTGGTACGGTCAGAAATCAGATCTTTCATTTACATTAGAGCCTAAAGAGGGTAACCTCCTACAGTAATATGCAGCAGGCTACCTGCATTTTAAAGTTTTTATTTTCAGTGCTGTTAAATCTTGTTATTGTTGTAAATGTACACCTGACATGGTGGAGCAGAAGTAACATGAGGAATCCCAATGCCCTGTCATCATACATGTGCAATAGAGCTTACAGCAGCAAGTTCTGCTTAACTCCCACTGAGGCTCCTTGTTCTGTAACTGGCTGAGAATTGTATAACTCAAGATGTTTGGTACGTTAAATTGATTTCCAGTAAGATAGCACATTGATGGATATTACCAGATGTCTGCTGGAAGTACAATACAGCAGAGAGGAAACAGTCCAGGAGGTTCCTGGATTGTGTGGAAGACAACTTCCTGACACAACTGGTGAGTGAGCCAACTAGGGGAGGCACCCCACTGGACCTGTTTGTGAACAGAGAAGGCCTTGTGGGTGATGTGATGGTTGGAGGATGCCTGGGACACAGCGATCATGAAATGATAGAATTCTCAGTTCTTGGAGAAATAAGGAGCGGGGTCAGCAGAACTGCCACCTTAGACTTCCAGAGGGCAGACTTTGGTTCACAAAGTCCCTTGGGAGGCAGTCCTAAAGGGTAAAGGAGCCCAAGAAGGCTGGACAAACTCTTCAAGAAGGAAATCCTGGAGGTGCAAGAGCAGGCCATCCCTGTGTGCCAAAAGATGAGCCAATGGGGAAGAAGACTGGCCTGGCTGAACAGGGAGCTTTGGCTGGATCTCAGAAAAAAGAGGAAGGTCTGTGAGCTTTGGAAGAAGGGGCAGGCATCTCAGGAGGACTACAAGGATGTTGTGAGCTCATGCAGAGAGAAAGGCTAGAAACCCAACTAGAACTTAAATTGGCCAATTCTGTGAAAGATAATAAAAAATATTTTCATAATTTTTTTAACAACAAAAGGAGAGCCAAGGAGAATCTCCATCCTTTACTAGATGCAGGGGGAACCACAGTGACAGAGGATAAGAATAAGGCTGAGGTACTTAATGCCTTCTTTGCCTCAGCCTTTAATAGTAAGGTCAGCTGTTCTCTGGCTACCCATCCCCCTGAGCTGGAAGACAGGGACGGGGAGCAGAACAAAGCTCCCATGATGCAAGAGGAAATTGTTAGTGACCTGCTTGGCCAATTAGACATACACAAGTCCATGGGGCCAGACAGGGTCCACCCAAGGGTACTGAGGGAGCTGGCAGAGGTGCTCACCAAGACCCTTTCCATCATCTATCAGCAGTCCTGGTTGACTGGGGAAGTTCCACTTGACTGGAGGTTGGTAAATGTGACACTGTCGTGGTTTAACCCGGCTGGCAACTAAGCACCATGCAGCCGCTCGCTCACTCCCCCCCCCCTCCGTGGGATGGGGGGGGGAATCGGAGAAATATACAGAATATATCTAAAACAAGTGATGCACAATGCAATTGCTCACCACCCGCTGACCGATGCCCAGCCCGTCCCGAGCAGCGATCACTCCCCCCGAGCCGCGATCACACAGCCCGAGCTGCGACCACTCTGCCCGTGACCGACCGACCGACTGAACGAACTAACACACCACCACCACCCCCCCCGAGCATGACATTATATGGTATGGAATAGCTCTTTGGACAGTTTGGGTTAGCTGTGCTAGCTGTGCTGTACTCCCAGCTTGTTGTGCACCTGGCTGAGCAGGAGAAGCTCAAAAAGTCCTTGAGTAGTCTGAGCACTACTTGGCAACAGCTGAAAACATCAGTGTGTTATCAACATTCTTCTGGTACTAAATCCAAAACACAGCACTATGCTAGCTACTATGAAGAAAATTAACTCTATCCCAGCTGAAACCAGGACAGACGCACATTTATAAGAAGGGCTGGAAGGAGGATCTGGGGAACTACAGGCGTGTCTGCCTGACCTCGGTGCTGGGGAAAGTCATGGAGCAAATCATCTTGAGTGCCATCACACAGCACGTCCAGGACAACCAGATCAGGCTCAGTCAACATGGGTTTATGAAAGGCAGATCCTGATTGTCTAACCTGATCTCCTTCTATGACAAGGTGACCTGCTTAGTGGACGAGGGAAAGGCTGTGGATGTAGCATAACTGGACTTAGTAAAGACTTTGATACTGTTTCCCACAGCATTCTGCTTGAGAAACTGGCTGCCCATGGCCTGGACAGGCACACTCTTTGCTGGGTAAAAAAGTGGCTGGATGGCCGAGCCCAGAGAGTGGTGGTGAATGGAGTTAAATCAAATTGGTGGCTGGTCACAAGTGGTGTTCCCCAGGGCTCAGTGTTGGGGCCAGTTCTGTTTAACATCTTTATCGATGACCTGGACAAGAGGATTGACTGCACACTCAGCAAGTTTGCAGATGACACTAAGCTGGGTGAAAGTGTTGATCTGCTTGAGGGTGGGAAGGCTCTACAGAGAGACCTGGACAGGCTGTGTTGATGGGCTGCGGCCAGTTGTATGAGGTTTAAGAAGGCCAAGTGCCAGGTCCTGCCCTTGGGTCACAACAACAACATGCAACGCTACAGTCTTGGGGAAGAGTGGCTGGAAAGCTGCCTGGCAGAGAGGGATCTGGGGATACTGGTCAACAGCCGCTTAGTATGATCCAGCAGTGTGCCCAGGTGGCCAAGGTGGCCAACAGCATCCTGGCTTGTTTAAGGAATAGTGTGGCCAGCAGGAGTAGGGCAGTGATCTTCCCCTTGTACTTGGCACTGGTGAGGCCACCCCTCAAATACTGTGTTCCGTTTTGGGCCCCTTACTCCAAGAAAGACGTTGTATTGCTGGAACATGTCCAGAGGAGAGCAACAAAGCTGGTGAGGGGTCTGGAGCACAAGTCTTCTGAGGAGCAGCTGAGGGAACTGGGGTTGTTTGGCCTGGAGAAGAGGAGGCTGAGGGGAGACCTTATCGCCCTCTACAACTGCCTGACAGGAGGCTGTAGTGAGGTGAGGGTTGGCCTTTTCTCCCTGGTAACGGGTGATAGGACGAGAGGAAATGACCTCAAGTTGCATTGGGGGAGGTTTAGTTTAGACATTAGGAAAAAGGGTTGTTAAGCATTGGAATGGGCTGCCCAGGGAAGTGGTTGAATCCCCATCCCTGGAGGTATTTAGAAGATGGGCAGACAAGGTGCTTAGGGACATGGGTTAGTAGTGGGCAGGTACGGTTAGACTTGATGTTCTTGAAGGTCTTTTCCAACGAAATGTTTCTGTGATTCTGTATAAAGTAGATTCTGTATTGTGGTTATGATTAGATTAATTTTTCATTAAATTGTGGAATTAATACACAGTTAGAGATTTAATTATTCTCCCTCATATCTTCTCTCCATTTCTTTAATTAAAAAAGAATACCTTAGTTTTTTCCACTTTGCTTTTGCAATTAGTCTTTGCCAAGTGCCAGGCTTAGTACTGATGTTACTAGTGTAGCCTTTTGAAGTGTTTTTCAAGTAGTCATCACTAGGGCACATCAGCGCTAAAGTTTTGTTGATGTTTATTGCATGTTATCTTCAATCCAGAGCCAGTACCTCCAGTTATTCTTTGCAGAAGAGGCTCCTCATATGGAGTGGAAGATGATCTTGATGTTACTCTCTTACTGGAGTCTGAAAGGTAGCAAAAGACAATTTTAGCTTCTTAACATTTTAAGAGAAAGATCCAGATTTCATTTTCATTGCCCTGAAAAAGCACCTCAGTCTTCACCTCCCCCTTTTCAAGATCACTGATGCTTTTCAGCGTATTCCTAAGCTATAATGCAGACCTCCATGGGGTACTTCTGGTGAGCATTAGGACAACTGATCAACAGCTACCTTTGTCTCCTTTCTTTTTTCCAGTTGTTTCCAAGTATTATCCACACACAAATCTTCTCATGAGAAGTGTGGAAAAGATATTTTAGAAGCTTTTGCAGAGGAGGAACAAGCATGAAGGAATGAAATGACATCTCCAAGGTTACAAAGTCATAGAACTGGGACTAAAATTTAGATATTTGATCTTGGCCTTGAGTTCACACAATGAACTCTGAAGGACAGAGAACATAAATTGTGTGTAGTCAAGCTGTCCTTGCATGTAGAATAATTGGTCTGAATAGTATAAGCTGCCAGGGATTTAAAACTTGGCAGCTTAATTAGTTGCAATAAGGAAATGATAAACACGATAGTGATCTTTACCCAGAGGCAATGCAGGAAAACAGGCAGCTGATTGGGAAGTATTTGTTTAAAGCAGTTAAATGCAGAGACCATTCCGTATCTATCCTCTGCTAGGTATTCAGTAACTGATTCTTTCAGAGAGAAGTTAAAATGTAGTTTCAAAAGGGAGTCTTACAAAAATCTAGCATATAATCTTTTCATCTGTTTACTGACTTTGTGTTAGAAATTTTCATGCAATTTTATCTTAAACTTTGTTTTATAAGTATTTTCTAGCAGCTTCCCTGAACTTTAAATTCAAAGTATATGTAAATATTAGACATAACATACAGCAGTAAATGGTGGCTTGCACACTTAATACTGAACTGTATACATGGTATAAACAGTAAGTTCTCTCCTATGTGGTTAGGTCATATATAAGAACATTTAAAAACTGCCTGTATAAATTTAGAACAAAATTTCCCTGTCGAATAGAATTACACAGTGTATAACATGCTCTAGAGATTATCAAACAAATCTATTGCCTACCATATGGTTCATAGATTAAAAGGCTACTATTCTGCACTGTAGAGAATCTAACTCTTTGTTACATTAGCCTTTAACTCTTTATTACATTAGTCTTCACGGTGCTTTATATAGCTCTAATAATTTTGATGTGGTGCTTAATTGCTACATTTCCTATTGAAGAAAACAGCGACGTGTTTGTCCTTGTAAACAGGTAACACATGCAAAACACATTGCTTTCATTGTACCGGCTATGTTGAAGCATACATTCCCAAAATAGCAATTCAGTGCTTTTCTAAGTACAGTTTTATTTTTCACAGTACATTAGAAACGTATTAGAGTCCTCTGCCAGGGGTCTGTTTCGTAGCTGCTGTAACTTTCTCATTGCATCCAAACAGTAATGATAATTCTACTTAGCATTTATGAATGGCAACTGGTGCAGAAGTCACAACTTCCCAGCAGTGGCGACACATAGTTGCACCCACATAACAATTAAGAAGGTACAGGCTAAGAGCTAAATCCATGGAGGAATGAGTAAATTAAGTTTCCTCAGGTAAAATTCCTGAGGTCTTCACATAGAATGTGAGTGGACTGAGGTGTCCGTGAAGGGGATTCACAAAGGCTTGACCAGAGGCCAGCAAGCCACGCTGTAGGACACGGCAAGGGGAGAAATGCCTCTCTCTAGAGCAGGGTGATACCTGCCGCCTCTTGCATTTTCAGCCATGAATCTCCTTCTAGAATGAGGTGTCTAACCTAGGGTAGGTCTTTCCCCAAAGAAGTCAGAAGGGTCACTTTAAGGTGCAGAAAGGCTTGGTGATCAGGGCATCTAGCACACCAGGTGAGGCACACTTGTTGGAAGGAGCTTGGCTTGTGCAAGGGATTCTCTATTTGGTGCTAAAAGCTTGTTCTGGGTCTTTCCAGCTGATGGTGTTAAATTTTATTATTAAAATTTTTGGACTGAAAATTAGAATCCAGTTCTTCTCACCTCTCATGAAAACAGAGCATCTCCTCAAAGCATATTCAGGGCATGGAGCAAAACAACATGGGTAGGAGGAGGTCTAACTTGAGAATCTTGGGTTAGAGCATCAGAACTTGAGACTGATGCTTTATTTATTGGCAAAAAAGCAAAATCACATACTTGGGATGCTTGCAAATTACTTTGTAGTAAGTGAGAGGCAAAGAACTAGCCTTTTCAGGCAATTTTTTTTGTTGAAAGTGAAGAGGAAATTTCAAAAGCAGCAGCTAGATGCTTCATTCGGGTAGATTAATCATTCAAATATCAGAAATCAAACCCTTTGGTTTTCTGATTGTCATTTATATGCTATGTTAACATTACTTGTATGATTTTACCCATCCTGAACATGAAAGGAAAAAAATCTGTTTACATTGGTGATATTGCTCTAAGGAATTTTTTGGGTCTGCCATGATATTTTCCTCTCTTGGCTGGAACAGATGGGACGAAAGACAACAGAAAAGACTGTGTAATAGAAGCAGACACTGCCAAATTAATATTCACACTGCACACATTTAAGTTTGCTGTGCAATTAATTTTGTTTTCTAAGGAAGGAGAAAATACAAGTCTGTCAAGATCGAGTCTATGTGCGGTGTATGTCTGAAATATATTGCAAGGGTAATATTTGATTGTATGAATATTAAAACCTGAGATTGGATTTAGAAATCTCAATTAAAGCACCACAAGTGAGTGGCATGAATTTGAAAGATGCTGAACAGTTGCCATTTCTTGCTATTTGGTGCCAGAAACATCTAAAAATACAAATTCCTGAATGCAGATTTAGCATGGTCAGTTGAGGTTGTCAACTTAGGATATTTTTGCCAAAACCAGTACTCCAAAAAAAGGATCTCATCTGCCACCACAAATAATGAGCTCAGATGGTGTCACTCCAGAATTACTCTTTTGGGTTTGTTTTTTAAACAGTCCTGAAATGACTGTTGATAATATGGGTGCATCTGTGCATTTGAGCCCAGGGAAGACTTTTGTGCCAGTTATTTCCCAGAACTACTTTTTTTTTTTTCTTACATAGGACATATGCTTAAAATTGTTACTAGTAAGGGCATTGTGCCCAGTAGTGACTGCAGCTGTGGTGTACTCACATGCACATATGCATGCTGTTATTCCTCATTGCTCATCATGGAGTTTTCCCTGAATGACTGTGGGATTGGTGCCAATAGATTTTTTTTTTCCCCCCACAGTGCTGTAATAGACTAATTCAGAATGAGAAGAAAATGTATATTTACTGCAACATTCTTAAAGTAGGCTTCCACCATTTATTCCAACGTCATTGGGTGTATGTGTTGGGGTCATTGCAGTGGCTTTAAGACCTCCTCCCTAACAGTGTAGCAATGCTAGAGCCTTCAATGGCACAGCACTGGCTGCCTTGTTGGGTGCTTGGGTGCTGCCTTTGATGCCATCCAGCACCAGGTGTCACAGCCTTTGTCAGCCTCACTTACCTTGCAGATGAGTTTTTCCTTCCTGGGTCGTTAACTGTTGCCTTTCTCATTTCTGCTGTCCTTTGTCCAACCCTATGTTCCCAGCAATATATTCTGCTGTTGGTTTTATCTTTCTCTCTTTTCTTTTCATTGCTGGAATCCCTTGACAGTCACTCATCTCAGTAGCCTGACTTCTGGTTAAATTAGTTTTTTTTCCCTTGTGCATCCTCTTGCCTTTCCTGAAGTGCAGCCCATTTTCTGCCCTGACACTTGTTCTTCTGGAGGGACAGGGATGTTGTGTTCAAGGATTTGAAACCTGATCCAAAGAAACCCGAAGCCTTTAAGACAGTAGAGGACTTTCTGTTGGTTTTGAGGTGTCTAGCTGCCCCATCCTTAAGAGCAGCGTTGTCTCTGGCCACTTGGCTTTTCTAGTTGTGGCATTGGGACAGGTAGGAAGGAAGCTGAAGAGCAGTTCCAGGCTTCTTCAGTTTTAAAATTCACACTAGTGTGTAGTTCAGCGACCTAAGAAAGGAGGCTTATACAGCAATTAATGATTGATTTCTACGAAATAGTCAAGACTGATTTAAAAGTTTTTAGGAAATCAGTATCTTAAAATAAATAAATATATACCTTGATAGCCACAAAGGCTTTATTATGTCTCTGTTAAGTTTTTCTTCGTGATCAGAAGATGCTACAATGACCTGTTCGTTATTTTAGACCAATTTTATGCAATCTTAGCAAGAATTCATTGCAATTGTTCTCACGGGTTGAGCTCTAAAAATTTTAAGCTGTGCAAGATAATCATTATTAATGCAACATCTTCTAATTAAAATTGAAAAGGATAGAATATTAATAAGATTTCACATATGAATTAATACTTGTAGTGTCACTGGAATATTAACAAGTTTTTATATGCCATAGACAAATTATTTTTATCATTTGTATGATTTCTGTATGGAAATTAGAGTTCTGTATATGGAAGACTGAGTTTTTAGTAAGATAGTTACAGATTTGGGAGAGCTGAAAAGATCTCGTTTCTGGTTTTGTATGAACATTTTGAACTGTAAACTTTTAGATTCATAATGGTATGTTGTCTGTAAGTGAACTTACTCATTTAAAAAAGAATAAAGGGTCGTTTCATGGTAGGACATATTCTTCTTTCAAAATCTAGTCTCCTGTGCTTACCTGCTGAGCTTTCGTAAGATAGCCCTTACTTGAGAATACAAGAATTGGAGGAGTGAAGGAGGGGGTTGGGGGTTTTTTTTTGGGTGTGGGGGGTGTGTATGCTTGATTTTTTTAAATCACTTTTTTAAAAAGTTCTTAAGTGTTATCATTTAGCATGATTCCATTCAGATACTAAACTACGGATGAAAAGCTGGGGTTAAATTGTGGTTACCTTTTCATTATTCATCAGTACTAGTACGTTTTTTCCCAAAAGATAAATAAATACTTAGCATCCATGAGAAAGCATCCATGAACTAGGTTCAAGAGAAAGCATGTTTCATTTTTTCATTACGTTTCGAGATCCCATTACTCCCAGCTTGCTAACTGCTGGCTTTTATAGTGAGACTATGGTGTATATAGTCCCTTTGTTTGCCACTGGGCTTGGCTTAAACAAAGGGGCTAGCTTGATTTTTTTTTTTTTTTAAATGCTATGTACATTTAGCAATTGGTTATTTGGGATCCCAGGCAGCTTATGGCAGGCATTAGTGCTTTCCAGCATTAGAATACTCTGGAATATTAAACATAATTTAAATTAAATTCAAGTTGTCAGAATAAATGAATAATTGAATGAGATATATTTTGTGAAACACCTGGGGGATTTTCTTTCCCTGCTTTTATACTTACTAATTTGCAGGGAGCACTTATCTGCAGTGAGACTCTGGAGTGTCATTACTCTGCTGCAGGTAGTACTGGTGGGTAATGGCAGATAGTCAACCGTCTTCCTCCTCTTCCCAAAAGCCTCAGTGGTCTCCATTTATAAAATAGGGATGATGGTAGTGGTTCTCTTTCATAAAGGTTCTGTTGAAGTGTTAGACGCTTATATATTGAGTGCAGACAGTGAAACCAAGGCAAAAAAGTTGACATTGTTTTGCTTTTTGTTGCAGTGCTAAGCTTACAGGTGTTACAGAGTCCAGCCTGTTCTGTGCTGGAAGCTGAGTCTCTGTTTTGGGAAGAGGGGGAGGGTCAAGACTTTGTTCCTCCCAGTGTTTTCATTTAATTTCCAGCTCTGCCTGTTACACTTTAGTTTAACTCTCCAGTTAAATTCAACCTGCTTCTTCAATAGATTTAACTATAGGGTCTGTCCTTGAATTTACAGAGCATTTTGCCTGTTACAGACCTATGTGGCGGTTTGGTATTATTTTTACACTTCCTTTTTTTTTCCCTTTTAAATAATAGTTCTAAATCCTCCTTGTATTTTACCATTTTTCTGTTATGAAGATTTCCCTCCCCCATAATAGGTGAGACCTGAGAAGGACCCATATAAATGGGTGAAATGCCTAAGCTTGAAAAGCACTCCGGCTGTGTGCAGAGATGTATCTGGGGCTGAGCTCATAAGCAAAAAAAAAAAGAAAAGGAAAAGGAATTTTTCTCTAGTCTCACAGCTGATACTGCAACAGTATTTTCAAATGACCCAATGGCTGTGTGACAGTATCCCATTAAATTAGGGAACTGAATTCCTTTGTGTATCTTGGTTATCTTAAGCCTTTAAAGGTGTTTTAAATCCCTGTCAAACACTGGTATACTTACTTTGCTTAATAGCTATAGAATTTAGTCTCTTTTGGACACTAAGAAAAATCCAGTGTTTTCTTAACCTAATTAAATGTTAATCCTTAAAACCTTTTCATGTGCCTTGCACGTGGATAATGTGTGGTGAATCAGAGGACACATTGGGTGTAAAGAATTATCTGTCAAACATTACCAAATGCTGAGGGATTTTATTAAAATACACTGATTGTAATAAACGACATTCACATGACTTTTCATTCTATGCTGAAAGCATTTACAACACAATGCATTGTTACTGCTAAATGTGGAATTTGAAGGTACAATTACAGTAGGTAAGCATACAGTGGCACTCCCCCAGGTTGCCTCCGAGGCACTCTTTTCGAAAAACCCAGTATAGACTTTGAGATGATACAGCAACCTTCTCCTCGGAGAGCTCTTCAGGACTTCAAAAGTGGAAGCATGGGAAAGAATTTTCAACTGTTGGCCTTAAATTGGAGTCCTGTAAAGCAGCAGAGTCTGCTTCAGTAAAATTTCAGTCCGTAGATATTTTGCCTTCTTAACCTGAAAATAAAGGTACGTGTATCCAGTAGTCCTGTTTTATAGCTGAAGTCCAGTTGCCTTTGGAGCTAATGAGCTGGAAGGGTCTTATTGACATCCAGTGGATAGATCATAAAAGACTCTTTGTTTGTACATTGCCATACAGGAACATCTCATCTGTGCCATGAGAGATGCCAGTGACATGCACAAACAACAGCATCTTACAATTCATTAAATTTATTGTTAAGTATCTTTTGGAAGACAACAGCAGATATGACAACAGTAGATATGACAAAATGTCCCTGCTGCCCCACTGAAGCGATTCATCACATGAAGTAAAACAAGATGCATTGCATTTAACGGAATTATATTAGCCACAAAGTTTGTGTGTGTATGTATGTGTATGTAATTGCACATGGAGTAATATATTTAAATATACAGTATTTTCTTTTGCAAGTATCATTGTTCACGTTCTCTGTGATTTTTTTTTTTAAATGCATAAGGTGAAACCAGGTTTGCTCGTATTTTTGAAACATAACAACTGTTACTATTTTAGAGAACAGCGGAGTGTCCTGCAGAAGGGACTGGCACTGAAACACTCTTGTGCAGAGCAGACTCTTGAGACAAGCTAATCGTGTTCATTTGGGTGCTGCCAGTCTGTGGCAGGGCACAAGTATAGGTCATGAGTTATGTTTTCAAAATATGAATTGAAGGAAGGTGGCATACATGCTAAAGGGGAAAGCAATCAAGTCATGCGATTTCAAGCAAGAGGCTGTCTGCATAATTTTTGAAAGTTAAGTGAAAAGATGACTAAAAAGTTTACCATCAAGGTGGATTAGAGGAGAGCAGAGGGCGTGAGGGGATTGTACAAGACCTGGCAGAACTAGTTTGGCTGGACGGGTTTGCCCCATCTGTCACTCTATGGGCTTTCAGAGCTTGGTTAAGGTTGTTCGCTACTCCCTTTTTCAACTTAACAGTTGATGTTTTAAGGTTTTAGTTTTTTTAAGAAATCTAAAGGCTGTAAACCAATTAATGTGATAGTCCTGGGACTGATGCCGAATCATAGTGATGAAATGGATTTTTACAGCTTTTGTGATCAACTTTATTATATGTCTAATTTCAAAGATAAGGTTAGATCTTATCCTTGCTGTGACTTTCCATTTTCATTATCCATAGCTAATGGAGATTCAGCATCAACAAAGTTTTGTCTGGCAATTCCCATTGAAAAGTAGATCTGTGGTCAGATATTTCACGATATCGGTGCTCCTGTTGGTATTAATATTACTGATTTTTATTATAGGAGTTTGAACGGAGATGATCAAATTTGTGTTTCACAGAATCAGACTGGTTGAGGTTGGAAGGGACCTCTAGAGGTCATCTGGTCCAATCCACCTGCTCAAGCAGGATGTTTAAAAAGCAAGGTAAGAGTTTAGGCAGACGTGATTAGAGATGTAGACAGGGTAGCATCAGAGTTTCAGTAACTGCCCGGGTCTCCGAACTGGTGTCCATGGTTGCTCTGAATGCAACCTCTGCGAGTAGAAACTGCCGCATCTCCTTTATCATCGTGCTGTGCAGAACATGAAGCTGGGAAGTTGAACCACGTTATCCAACACTCCAATTATATCATCAAATGCTGCTATATTGCTCTGCAATCCTTATTTCAAACAAGTCTAACCAAGGGATATTTTTACTTTGCTGCTTCTACAGCACCTTGCCAAAGTGCCTGTTTCCCTTCCCCAGGCTTCATATGGTGCTTAGCAGGGTCGTAGCGTCCCTCCTGTTGGACAGCCTCCACACCTGGTTCCTTCCAGATATATCAACTTCTTCCTATCTTGTTTTCATTTCCAGTACTTTGGCATCTAATTTCCCATATGCTGCTCTTGCTTTCTCGTGTTTTTTTCTGTGAGTTCATGTATACAGATGAGTTGCCACAGTTTAACATATTGGTGAAGCCATGGTAATCTGCAGGCCCTTAGTGATGAAAGTGTCGACTTAAACGCTCTTAATTAAATCCCTTTCATGATGTAGGTGTGAATGGGTGGGACAGGCAGATGCAAGCTTGCTCTGTCTACAAGCCTGCTTTGCTCTAGGAGGTGCTCTCAAGTTTATATAGGCCATCTTTCAGTAAACTGCAGTTACTCGATGTGCCTGGCCTCTTTCCAGCAGTGGTAGTACCCATGGGAGTTCCTGGCTTGTGCTTCTTGTTTCTTCAGCACCTCTGAATCTTCAGAAATGCCAGACATGATAAGAATGTTGTGTTCAAGTTGCGAGCAAAAGACTAAAGAGGAAGGTGTGTACGTCTGCAGGACTCAAAACGGTTGATAACAATAGTACCATTATAAAAATTTCATTTTTAAGTTCTCAGCAAAAGTATATCACGTGCAAATTCACGTTAGGCCTTTCAGTAGGTGGAATGATTCAGGACCTGCATGTAGGAGCACGGGGTCTTTCCCTGACCCCTCCTCCTGCAGCGAGTTGGACGCAGCAAGCTAAGCCAGCCACCACCGAGCATCGCATTGCTGCGGAGGGTCTGTATTCCACACCCTGGCAATGGCATTGTTGGGCTCTTGCTGTTCAGGTTAGCAAGATGTAAAACCACTGTGATCTTTTATCGCCTGAAGGTGAAATGTGAAGGATGGCTTAACCTGTTTTCCTCATTGTTGTCATAATGTGTATAATCAGAGTGTGTGTCAGAACAACAAGCTATCCTGGAGAGTGTTATTACTGTATTTGCAGGGGTGTGGAATAGTTTGTGAAATAAGGGAAACATGAAACAAATTAGAAGACTTGTAAGTTGAGTGGGATGCTTTTGTCTGAATCAATGTAAAATTTGAATTAGCGGTAGTCCCTGTTCTGGTTTTGGCTGGGATAGAGTTAATTTTCTTCCTAGTAGCTGGCATAGTGCTGTGTTTTGGATTTAGTATGAGAAGAATGTTGATAACACACTGATGGTTTAGTTGTTGCTGAGCAGTGCTTACGCCAGTCAAGGGCTTCTCAGCTTCCCCTGCTCTGCCAGGGGCACAAGAAGCTGAGAGGGGGCACAGCCAGGACAGCTGACCCCAACTGGCCAAAGGGACATCCCAGACCATACGATGTCAAGCTCAATATATATAACTGGGGGAAAGAGAAAGAAGGGGAGGGATGTTCAGAGTGATGGCATTTGTCTTCCCTAGTAACAGTTATACGTGATGGCGCCCTGCTTTCCTGGAGATGGCTGAACCCCTGCCTGCCAGTGGGAAGCAGTGAGTGAATTCCTTGTTCTGCTTTGCTTGTGCGCATGGCTTTATCTCAGCCCATCGGTTTTCTCGCTTTTACTCTTCTTATTTTCTCCCCCAACCCCCTGGGGCGGGAGTGAGCGAGCGGCTGTGTGGGGCAGATATTTTTACAAGATGGTGTCTGTCTAAATGGTCCAGCTTCCCAGTTGGCGCTGGCATAGTCTCATACTAATGCAGCTGCCTGGCTTGATAGATGGCACCATGGCCAGCCTGCAAGGGTACACACCC
>NW_009259250.1:1151673-1154291 GCF_000687185.1 Egretta garzetta
CTGGTTTTGGCTGGGATAGAGTTAATTTTCTTCCTAGTAGCTGGCATAGTGCTGTGTTTTGGATTTAGTATGAGAAGAATGTTGATAACACACTGATGGTTTAGTTGTTTGCTGAGCAGGCTTACGCCAGTCAAGGGCTTCTCAGCTTCCCCTGCTCTGCCAGGGGCACAAGAAGCTGAGAGGGGGCACAGCCAGGACAGCTGACCCCAACTGGCCAAAGGGACATCCCAGACCATACGATGTCAAGCTCAATATATATAACTGGGGGAAAGAGAAAGAAGGGGAGGGATGTTCAGAGTGATGGCATTTGTCTTCCCTAGTAAGTTATACGTGATGGCGCCCTGCTTTCCTGGAGATGGCTGAACCCCTGCCTGCCAGTGGGAAGCAGTGAGTGAATTCCTTGTTCTGCTTCGCTTGTGCGCATGGCTTTATCTCAGCCCATCGGTTTTCTCGCTTTTACTCTTCTTATTTTCTCCCCCAACCCCCTGGGGCGGGAGTGAGCGAGCGGCTGTGTGGGGCAGATATTTTTACAAGATGGTGTCTGTCTAAATGGTCCAGCTTCCCAGTTGGCGCTGGCATAGTCTCATACTAATGCAGCTGCCTGGCTTGATAGATGGCACCATGGCCAGCCTGCAAGTGTCCATACCTGAAAACATGGACTTGCTGCTTCTCACCTGAACCTTTCGCCACTCCCAGAGACTGCTGGGGGACAAGACTCTATATTCCATGAGCATATAGGCTGTCATATATTGCTGTTGGTAAAATAACTTACGCTTTGTCTTATGCTTGGCAGCATAAGTTGCGTTAGTCAGGGCTCTAGGCAGGAGGAGGTTGGGACTAGGCTTCCCTCGGTGTGATAGGGGAAGGGGAACCTGCAGTGCCTGTGGTGCCTTGTTCGGGTAACGCTGCATACCTGGCCCAGCCTGGGCACGTCTAATGCAGTCCCATGCTGGAAATCATGAAAATTGATGAGAATAAGCTTTAGTAATTCCAAAAGGAGCAGAGAAACAGACTGAAGGTATAAATGAAACACAATTTTGTGACTGTGGAGCATGTTTTGTTATGAATACTTTTGTCTGTCTTAGTCCAATAATTGTAACTTATAATAAACTGATAGAGCAGAAGGAGAGAGGATCTTTCTTTGTGCACAGTTGCAGAAAAAGAGCATGTAAATCTGTCAAAATTGCCACCATTTTGGATTTTCCTTCTTTCTTCAATATTTAATCATATGTTGCTTGGCTATTGCACTCCTTGACATTTCACTTTACATTATTTCAGTTGAGAAAAAAAGATAGTTTTGTTATCTCTAGGGACTGATTTTCTTGGACTGAGTAGTTTGAGTAATTGGACAGCGATTTCCAAAGTATTGTGCTAGAAAACCCTTACAAAGCAGTGCCAGAGTACTCTAGGTTTGTTTTTTTAAAAGCAGAAATGTAAATGTTTTCACGATGTTGAAAGGTATTTCTGAGTTTCTTAGATTTATTCATTAATTTTACAAGAATGACGAGTTCTGTCCAAAAAGGCTGGCATCCTTAGACAGAAACTTTGTTGGAGCAGCTTTGGTATAACAGATGGGCTGGAGCAGCCCCTTGTGAAAGACGGAGGCAATCAAAGCTGTGATGGCAGCTTATCGACAGTCATTTCTGTTTTGATTGAGATCTACAAAGCCCAGCATGGTGGGCTGCTTCTCTGCTGCTGGGAACGCTGATGCATCTGGAATTGTCTGTAAGACCTGCTTGGAGGGGGGGAAATGATCCTTTTCTTTAAACATCGGATGTAGTTGCTTTAAAAAAATACTGGCTCTTTAAAGGAGAAGAGGGAGGAAAGTGTTTGGGGGTGCTTCATTTCCTCCAATACTGTGCGTTTTCAGTTTATAGTCAAAAGACTAGTCTGAGGATTCTTGAATGTGGAAATGTTTCAGGGTGGGATTGTTGGGGTTTTTTTTAACGCACAGCAACTCTTGACAGAACAGCTTCATAATTTTGACATCCTCAGAAATGATCAATATTAAAATCTTTATATTTTCAACTCAGTTACTTTGTGTGGCTTTGTAATTGTCTGAATTAATTTGGTTTCTAAGATGCAATACTTGTTTAAAAATTCCAAGGATACACGTGTGCTTTTGTCATTTTCTTTACATTTTAGAAAATGATCTAGGACTGTACAACTTTGTCACTGAAATTGCATTCCCTGCAGGAGCTGCAGTGTTCTCTGTGGTTGTATAATATCACAAGCTGACCTTTTTCTGCCACATAGTTTTTTTTCATTGTCAGGATGAAATTAAAAAGACCTGTCATCTTGTTACATTAATAGGCAGTTAGGGCTGCACAAACTGGTCTGAAAAATGGGCATACTAAAATAGGTAAACATAAGCAAATATGTTTAGTAGTTACCATAATCTGTGCAAGTGTTCTTTTAAATTTTTTGAAATTAGATTGCTATGCCATAATAAACATGAATGTCATTGCCCAGTGCCCAGGCTTTGGTAGCCTGGCATTTGGATTTGTGGAATCTAAATTTCCCTGGTTTGTTTTCCATAGAAAGCAAATATCTTGTTTATTTATGGATAAACAGTAGGCTTCTAGTTGAGAATATATAACCAGTGACTGCAATAAGCA
>NW_009259250.1:1154334-1191710 GCF_000687185.1 Egretta garzetta
CATCTACATGCTTTTATGTGATTCTTTATTCTTTGCTTTTTTAACCATGTAGAATCAGTACGCTATACATTGCTGCTGGCAACTGGCAATTTCTGACTTCCCAGTAGAATTGGATTTAGATGTGTGGAGTTAAACGTGGCTTCCCAAAGCCCTGCCCCGTGGAATTAAATAGGAATTTCATAGTAGGTGTCAGCAGGCCAAGACTTGACATTTATTCTTATTTTCCTACCCTTAAGAAGAAAAAGAAAGGTCTATTGGGGGATGGGTGACCGGATGATTTTGGTGACTAGAACAATGCAGTACGATGTAAGTTCTGACAGGCAGTTAGCAATTTAATTTAGAGAGCCTTAAGAAGTGAGGGCGCATTAATATTAGTGTTTGAATTCAGATGATGTCTATCCTTCATGAATCTTCATCTCTCCAAGATTCTCACCCTTGCCTGGATCTCGGAGCGTGCAGCTCTTTCAGACGAAATGAGCCTGGATGAGCACTGCAGTCGGTAACGCGCAGGCAGACCACGGAGCCAGGCTCAGAACCCATGTGTATGTAGATACTGGGTCCACCACGAGTTGGTGTGTGTAGGCATGGCCTCAAATGGCTGTACTGGTGGGGAGGAGTTGGGAGGATCTAAATACCTTGTCTTAGCTAGTGGGCGAGGCAGCACCATCCAGCCATAGGTGCAATCATTTGTGGCTGGTAGTGTCTTAAATGGCTCGGGCATTTTTGCAAGTAGTCAATGGAGCATATTGTCCATCATGGATTATTGATTTGAAATAAAAAAGTTTTTTACTCTTAGAATAGAAAAATGGAGACCACTAAAATTTCTGAGGATGACACATCTGGGCATTAAGACAACAAGGGGACATTTAAAGCAAGCTGCATTTTGACCAGGAAAAAAAAAAAGTGAGCTTTGACATTTTTGATGGTTATTACTGTGTGAAAGCCTATCGGCTTCCAGGTATTTGAGGGCTTGAATATTCACTACTTCAGCCAGCACAAATTAATAGAACAAGATAAAAAGTGCTTCTGCAGCACGAACAAAACTACTCCTGTGTTATCTTGAAGGTTTATTTAGCTCTCCCTGAGAACATAGGCACAATATTGGTGTTCATTTGATCTCTGTGAAAAATGGTAGGAGGCTTCCTTTTTGGTTTTTTCCCCTTTTCATTTTGCTCAGTTGATTTATTTATGAGTTACTGTTTGTGTGGAATGGTTGATTCGTTTTCGAGAGAAGTGGAAACTTCTGTCAAACACGCCTGTTGGGTGTAGATTCACATCCCTGCAATGTGGTGCTAAGGCATTTCAAAGCAATTGTATTCTGGTTAGGACAAAAGTAATATGATAGAGAAGGTTTCAGGCACTTCAGTGACGGTGAAATAAAACTGCAAAACCCCAAACCAGGAGGTTGCAAGTGTCACTTGCAACGTGTTGGATGCTGTAGATTAGTTTTGTGTGACCTTTAGCGGGAGTGAAAACATATTTGATTTTTGAGCTATCCTTCCCTAGACAGTACACAGAGTGCTAAAATCCTGCATGTTTTGGCAGAAAAAAAGATAGAGCACAAACCAACAGCTGGATTTGAAAGCCGGATTTATTTAAATTAAAAATGCAAACCCCATTTCTAGCAGAATATGATTGACCATTGAAAATATAAACAGCCAAGGGAACGCCAATTCATCTCTTCATGTCTTCCAGGCAAAACTTTAGTCAAGCTCAAGTTATGCCTTGGTTATGCCTGATTTCCCAGGGTGGTTTGGTGTGAGTCTGTGGCTGCATTATGCAGGAGATCACACTTGATATTTGTTATGATCTTTTTCGATTTAAAATCAGAAACTATAACATGAGCCAAATGGAAATCAGTGGTGTTCGTATTTGTCTCTCCCTCTGCTCGCAGGTACTACAGTGCTACCATTTTGCAGATGTCAGGAGTTGAAGACGACAGGCTTGCAATCTGGCTGGCTGCACTGACAGCATTTATAAACTTCATTTTTACCCTCGTGGGAGTCTGGCTCGTTGAAAGAATGGGTCGCCGGAAACTTACACTTGGTAGCTTAACAGGTGAGTGCTTAATTAGTGCATTGTATATTCTTCATAATTATTAATCAAATGAAAATATAATTTTAGGTGCTATTTTTATCACTGTAATCCTCCTTAAAATAACAGTGTTGACCTCATCTCCTCGAAATCATACTGCTTTTCAAGACTAGGAGCATAGTATCACAGCTAAAAGCCAATTTAAAAACCAGAGGTTTAGCATGTTATTTTTTCAGGTGCAGTTTCTCCTTCAAGCCATGTTTAGCAATGTTTCCATTTAGCTTTTTATGCTTTTTTTTTCAGTATAAGGAATGAAATGCTTGGAACTTCACAGCTGGTTAGTTTTTAAATCTCATGTGTGTATATGTTGTATGTCATTTCTGGCTTGTTAATGTGAATTCAGAACATCTTACTAAGAACTACTGGAGAAAGTGTACCACGTAGCCATTTCAGTACTTTTTAAAAACTAATGCAGTTCTTTCCATAGTTATCTCAAACACAATACAGTAAATACCTTGCCTACACTAATGTGATTTTAATTCATCTCCTGGATGAGATATTAAAGACAGAATTCTGGATTTGTACATTTTTTCCCAAATATTCAAACACCATAACTCATCTCGTAGACGTCTCTTGGACGCAGGAAAAGGCAGAGTGAAGAGTCTTGCCTGCACTCAGCCATGTCCTGCCATTTACCCAGTAAGTCCCTGCTTGCTCCCGCATTACGTGCTTGTTCTGGCTGGAGTGATCTGTGACCCATACCTGCCTCTGGCTGAACGTCTGAAAGGTTCAGACATTTCCAAGAACAGGGTTTGGAAGAGAGAAACTAGTTCCTGCCCCTCTTGAAATAATGTTCGCAAATGTTTAGCTGGGGAAGGTTTAGCGTCTCTGTATTTTGTTCTGTTGTCGCTGTCAGGGATCCAAACTTCTCGTTAATGCAACACAGCAGGGTGGGGGACTGCCTGCCAAGACACTGGCCCTCTGCAGTTCCCAAGGGATGGAATTGATCTACATTCGCAGTATTTGTATGCATTTATATGGGCAGAACAGCAATGGCACACTGTCGCATCTGGTTTGATACACAGTTACCCAAATCTGTAAATTAAAACATTCAGTTTGGAGGCAATTTGGCGTTTTCAAGTTACAATAAATGCATATTGGAGTGTTGCCATTTTGATCGGGAGTTGAGAAACCTGAAGTGTTTTTCACAATGCAAGTTCAGAAACGTAGTCATGACAGGAGATTGGAAAAGCACGCTCCTCATGCCTTAAAAAAAAGGACCAAAAATCTCAAATTGCTACTTTTATCATAGTCTACCTCCAGATCATTTAAAATACATCTCCCCTGTAAGTTCTGCTATGTCTCCAACCAGCGCCAAGTTTTTCAGAGGGGAAAGACCCAGGTCTGTACCATTCCCTATGCTCAATATCCTTCTTCCCC
Organism: Egretta garzetta; assembly: GCF_000687185.1. Classification (NCBI taxonomy): domain Eukaryota; kingdom Metazoa; phylum Chordata; class Aves; order Pelecaniformes; family Ardeidae; genus Egretta; species Egretta garzetta. The sequence continues at coordinate 1,157,809 of NW_009259250.1, forward strand.
CTGTGGTACTTGCCAGTTTTCTTGTCTTTCTGGGAAGTGGATCTCTCCTTGCACTGCACTGGTACTTCTGGTTCTTGGGTGCTGCCTCTCCTTTATACTCCATTGGAATGGAGGATTTATATGCTTATATATTTGGCCCCGATACCTCATACATCTGGCCAGCCCCTCAGGAGTTTATTGCTTACCTGGACCCAGCTGTATAGGTGTGTTCCGATGTGGACTTTTCATACAGTAACAGAACTCTTTGCTTTTTGGCTCTGGTTAACATATTCAAAGGTCATATATTTGAAATGCAGATATAAATGTCTCTACAAAGCATATTAGTCATAGAACAGAGAGGAATATAGAAATGAGGCAAAGAATTAATGAAGGAGAATAATACAGTTAAGAGTTATTTGCTTATGATGTTTCGACACAAAGTAATTGCTTGGTAAAAATATTCGTGGTCCTTCTGTGGTCAGCTGCCGGTCTGCAGCATCCCTTGATCTGTGCTGCGTTGCTTGCCGTGTTCTTTATCATACAGTCCCTCCTTAAGGAAGATACAAATAATGACAGCAATGAAATCATATGTCATCTCTCTGTACTATTTAGAATTTTTATATCCAGTGTTTGACACTTTGATTGAGGTAGTGGTGGATGTGATGTGTTTTTCCTTAGCAAGAGAGCTGTTTAAAAAAATGATAATTATGAAATCTGCTGATGGATTTGTTTTCCATGACAAATTTTCTTGTGGGGTAAACTTATATTTTACTGCTCTACTTCGGTTTGCGTTTCTAAGGACGTTGATTTTCACACTGAGTTATTACTGGCTGCTTCTCTGGTCTAAAAAACCCCAAGTCTCCCATTACATAGAATGAGGACAAAACTGCTACCTTTGCCTGCCCCTGCAAGGGCGTGGGGGTTTTTTTTTTGGTAAAGATTAATTAATTTGATGTTTGTTAGATGATAGCCTAGAAGAATAATCAGTCGAGAGACAGTGAGATTAATATTATGATTAAAAGCCAACATACTGTAGTTTAACTTTGTAAACTCATGCAGCTTTCCTGCTTTCTGAAAACCTTTGGGAAAGAGCTATTTTACATTTAATTTAATGTATCTTTATAATTTTCAAAATATTAGCAACTTTTGACAATGAGCCTTTCAGATAGATCCAGAAGCATTAGGAAAATTATAGTAAACTTCATCTCCCAAAAAAAAAAAAAAAGAATAAAGAATATCTTTTTAGTTCTCTTTACTACAGTTACTGATTCCTCCTAGTTTCCCTTTCATTTTATACCTTGGCATAATTTCTTTATCTCTTTTTCTTCAGTTAATTTCTTTCTTCAAAGCTGCTAATTGGGAAACATGCAGTATCCATTTTATTTGTGTTTTCCTTTTTCTCCTTCAGAAATTGTCAGTTTGAAAGCATGGTGGTATATGGGCATTGAACAATTTATATCTCTCTTTGTAATAGAGAGGATCTAAAATATCTTCAGAATATTTCTTTTTTTTTTTTTAATCTCAGTAATTGTATGTTTTTGTTCTTCATAGACAAACTTCCCACAGAATGAAAATATGTAATAAACTTCATTTTTCAGGTTTACGTATTCAGTACTTTTCCAAAGAAATAAGACATTTGCAGAGGTACTGGAAGTGAGCGCTAGTGTATTTAGTTAACTTAAAAGACAGACAAAATTTAGAATGAATATAAATAAGATTACAGGCCCTGTCTAAAGATATTTGCTGCCTGGTTTATGGCATTTTGAAAGTACAGTAAATCTAGTGCAATATCCAGCCTGCCCAGAAAACTGGGATTATTAGTGTACCTACTAGCCAGAGCTGTGCAAAGCTAAGTACAGAGTAAACTGAAATCACATTTGATGGTGCGCAGGTGCTTTCTCCACACACAGTTTGTGATTGAGTTTATGCTCTTGGTTTCCTCAGTGCAGGTAAATGTGTGGTCTAATCATCTCCGATTCGTGCATATTCATGCCAATTAGCCATGCCTGCTGCACAGACACATTCATGAATAATTCTATTACACAGATCTTGGTACTTAAGATATTATTTGTATCTCAGAAGAAGTTTTTCCACATACTTGGTGAGTTTGCCTGCTAGGAAACTCCTGTTTTTCTCTTTAAAAACACCATCAAACCCACACCCAAAACTGCCAAAACATCCTCTCTGCCCCCCATCCACCAAAAAAAAAAAAACCCAACCCAAAATAAAAACCAGATAATGTCTAATTTCTTAAAGATTACCAGAGTGACAAGTTAAGGTTTTTAATGTAGTGACATTTCTAAAGGTTTGCACAGATGCATTTCTGAGAAACTTCCTTACATGCTTCTAACATAGAGAGCAAAGGGATGATGAGGAGTATTTGGAATGGAATACAGAATCCTTCATTTGCCCTCAACAATTAAGCTATATTGCTGCACACTTCTAAGTGTGCACTGCCTTCCAACTGGCATGTGCTTCAGTGGTTTGTGAGTCTGTGTTTGTATGGTAAGGATAATGTTATTAGATCATTAGTAACTAACTCACAAATAATGCTTTTACTAGTTTTGCGTTTTTAGATCAGGCTGTACGTGTTATATGTGACCTCTCAAATAAAACATGCCACATGAATAGTGAGTATACAAATAGGTATACAGGGTATTTTATACAACCTAGAACTCGATCCCTTGTTGAGTAGCAAGTAATCTCAGTAATTGTATGTTTTTGTTCTTCATAGACAAACTTCCCACAGAATGAAAATATGTAATAAACTTCATTTTTCAGGTTTACGTATTCAGTACTTTTCCAAAGAAATAAGACATTTGCAGAGGTACTGGAAGTGAGCGCTAGTGTATTTAGTTAACTTAAAAGACAGACAAAATTTAGAATGAATATAAATAAGATTACAGGCCCTGTCTAAAGATATTTGCTGCCTGGTTTATGGCATTTTGAAAGTACAGTAAATCTAGTGCAATATCCAGCCTGCCCAGAAAACTGGGATTATTAGTGTACCTACTAGCCAGAGCTGTGCAAAGCTAAGTACAGAGTAAACTGAAATCACATTTGATGGTGCGCAGGTGCTTTCTCCACACACAGTTTGTGATTGAGTTTATGCTCTTGGTTTCCTCAGTGCAGGTAAATGTGTGGTCTAATCATCTCCGATTCGTGCATATTCATGCCAATTAGCCATGCCTGCTGCACAGACACATTCATGAATAATTCTATTACACAGATCTTGGTACTTAAGATATTATTTGTATCTCAGAAGAAGTTTTTCCACATACTTGGTGAGTTTGCCTGCTAGGAAACTCCTGTTTTTCTCTTTAAAAACACCATCAAACCCACACCCAAAACTGCCAAAACATCCTCTCTGCCCCCCATCCACCAAAAAAAAAAAAACCCAACCCAAAATAAAAACCAGATAATGTCTAATTTCTTAAAGATTACCAGAGTGACAAGTTAAGGTTTTTAATGTAGTGACATTTCTAAAGGTTTGCACAGATGCATTTCTGAGAAACTTCCTTACATGCTTCTAACATAGAGAGCAAAGGGATGATGAGGAGTATTTGGAATGGAATACAGAATCCTTCATTTGCCCTCAACAATTAAGCTATATTGCTGCACACTTCTAAGTGTGCACTGCCTTCCAACTGGCATGTGCTTCAGTGGTTTGTGAGTCTGTGTTTGTATGGTAAGGATAATGTTATTAGATCATTAGTAACTAACTCACAAATAATGCTTTTACTAGTTTTGCGTTTTTAGATCAGGCTGTACGTGTTATATGTGACCTCTCAAATAAAACATGCCACATGAATAGTGAGTATACAAATAGGTATACAGGGTATTTTATACAACCTAGAACTCGATCCCTTGTTGAGTAGCAAGATGTAAAGGTTTTGTAAGTTTGGGATAAGGTTTATGAGTTTGGGATAACTGCAGTAGTACCATGAGTAGTGAAGTATATCAGTTTTCATTAAAATGATACAGCATATTGTGTGTGTGTGACAAATAAGGCTATGACTATGGGTTATGTTCTAGTAACGGCCTGTTGCACAAAGTATGAACCTTTTTTGCCATCTTCCCTCTCATCATTTTGCCCAGCTCATGCACAAGGAATTTTTGGGGGGCAACAGGAGCAAATAGATGTCGTGTGTGCTCTTTGAAACAAGATCAGAAATTTCAGTTAGGCTTTTTGGTGGTGTTTTTGTCAAAAGTCAAATTTCTGTCATTTCACGAGGGGAAATAGAGTCAATGAAAGAGCTGATGCTATTTTCTATTTTACAGGAAAGCCTGCAAGTCTGGGTGTGGGAGTAGGAAGAAGTGTGATGATTTCAAAGTCACTATTAAATTTTACCTTTACAGCATTATTTTCAACACCAGAAAGAATATATCTGTTCATTCATGTAGTCTTCAACTCCACATATAAAAAAAACCCAGAAGTCTCCACCTATTAATTTAATATCTGGACATTAAACCTGATGCACTTCACTTTAACATCTAACTTAATTCAAGATGTGGAAGTAGCAAAGGGTATTTTTTCTAGGTTCTCATCACAACTCCTTAGCAAATGCTGTATGCATATTAATGGGGTGCCTTGCTTTCCCAAGCATAGTTCAGTTCAACAGAGAATTATTTCATGTACTCTGGAGTAAAGTATCACATTGTTCTTTATCTGTATTTTTAGGTACTGCTGTAGCACTCATTATCCTAGCTTCGGGATTTTTGCTATCAGCTCAGGTCTCGCCAAGAATCACACTTAATCCACCAGATCCTTCACATCAAAACTCTACCTGCACAAAATACAGGTGAGATTTCATGATCATTCATCCAATCTTCATGAAGATCGTTTCCAATCAATTGAGTTTTACAACCTAGTGTACGTAATAGACAATTATTCACAAAGCCTAGTACAAGTTGCTAAACTAGATGCGTAAAGTTAAAATCCTAACTTCCCTCAACAGAGAAAATCAGACTCTTTGCTTAAATGGTCTGAATAATCCTTTGGAGTTTCTTGGACTAAATAAGGTGGTTAAGCAGCAAACTCCACACTTGAGATCTCCTCTGTTATATCGCACCTGCTGCAATTTATAGTGGACACAAAGTTAGGAATATTTGAAAAGTAATTTGTAAATATGCTTGCTGTTATTTGTCTACTTGTACATTTGTCACATGTAACAGCTGCAAACTCTTCAAGAAGATGTGTTCCTTGCCTTTTGTCTTCCTGAGTGGAAAAAAAATACTCTTCAGATAATTACAGATCAATTAACAATTAAAACAAATGTGATTTTTTGGACCTTTTTTTCTATAGTGGGTAGAAGATGCACTTTCGTATGCAATCATAGTTTCAAATAACATTACTTCTAAGGGGTTAGGAATGTGTCATTTTCTGTATTTTGTGGCTTTTATTATGTGTGAGTGATCTTGTGTTCATTTAGCTGGCAGACTAGAAAATTCCCTCTTGAGAAAAGACTAGTTAGATGGCTGCAGAAATTCTTACTTATGTTCAAAATCTGTTTTACATGTGTTTGCAATAGAGATAAATATCAAGAAATGAGAGGTATGCTTCTAGTTTCCTAGTGATACTGGCTAGAAATATGGTTCATGCTTTTCATATGCCAGCACAATGTCTTAGGCCTGGGAAGGCGACAGAAGGTCTTTAAAAGAGTGTAAATAGATGCTAATAACTGCAGCATTAGATGCTACCAGATATGAGGATCCCTACATGTAAAAACTGTATTTGTGCTTGTTTTCTACTGCAGAGTCAATTATATTTTGCATTTTCTGAGATATGCCTGTACAGCTTTTTCGAATGGGAAGTAATCTGGTTAAAAGATGCAAAGAGGGGAAGAGCTTCCAAATGCTCTCCTTTCAGAATAAGATGACATGAATAGCAGGATGTCAGAAGGATTTGCCTAGGACTTAACTATCTAGAAAGGGTGTCTGGAGAGCACAGATGCACCATTTGTAGAACTCATTATTTGTCATCTAATAAAGCTAGATGATGATATAACCTGAAACTATATAAAATCTGCATAGAAGAAATATGATTAGTCCACCTTAAGGAGTAATGAAAAATTATTTGACAGTGTTTTCATTTTCTAGTTAACCACAGCTAGTTGGGAAGGAAATTCAGACTTGCTTTTAGTGTGCATTTCTGGGCAAAAGCATGAAAAATTAAATCAGGTAGTTCTAGAAAAGGCGTGCTGTTTCATGAATTATTGGAATATTTTAATCTGTCATAATTTCTGTTTCTGCCATGAAGTGAGCAAAAGCAGATATAACAGAAATGCAAAGAGTCAAGAAAAGGGTCTAGAAAAGAGCAGTAAAATAATTAAAATATTTTCACTTGGGAATATTTTGAAATAGGAGGAACTCTCAGTTTATAGATCAAAGTGAACAGGTAGAGGGGGATGTGAGATAATGATCAATGTATGAGAAAGCTTTAGTTGCTCCTGTTTTAATCTTATAGTATACCTTGGTAAAGAGACACAAAAGCCAGGAGAGTTGAAACTAATAAATGGATGCAGTTTCCCACAGATCACAAAATTAGGGTACAGCACCCACTATTTAAAAGGTTCAAAAAAATAGGCATTTATATGGTTAATAACAACTTTCACACTTGTGTATCTAAAACTATACTTGGGATATCAAATTTTGTGCTTCAAAACATCATCAAACCCCAACCTTGCTAGAGCCAGAGGAAGAATATTCCTTCAGCATCATGAATATTAGTGTCCATTTTGGGAGGTGGTATCAGCCTCTGACTCCGTACCAGGAAGCCTCAAAATTCCGTGTGTTTTCAGCCAAGGGAGCAGTAAGTGCAAGAAATATTGTTTGTTTGTTTTCTGCATAGATCAAGAGAAGAAAAACATTTTAAACATTTTGTCTTCAGTGGTGTTTCTAGAGGAGCTTAGTTTCAGCATGCCTTTCTGCAAAGCTCTTGTAGCTACACATACAGAACATACATTAATTTATTCCTTTATCTAAATTACTTCTGGAGGTGATGACATATAGACATACATTATATTCAACTTGGAAAAGTGGCTGTTCGAGGTAAGGGTATGCTTTCTGTGAACATGGTCGATAAGCCAAATGAAATTTTAAAAAAATGGTTTTGCCCTGAGAAAGTAGATGGTGTCTTCACCATTCTGCTCAGGTTAGAAAAACGTCAGCATAACATGCATGGTCATGGACTGCAAACCAAATGAAAGCTAAAGGTTGGGCTGTATTTTGTGGGGCTCACTCCTCTCTCTCCTTTTTGGCCCTGAAGTTATTCCCCATGGCATTTATGGGGTTGGGTCAAAGATATCCTCAAACCTGAGCACTTGGAAGTAAAAGTCTCCTCTGCATAATGCCAGTCTTGTGTATTTTCTATGCTACTCTAAGAATAATGGCATTAAAGGAGCTGTACAGGTAGCCACCACGTAGGGTAGCAAATGTTACTGTAGGGCTAGTTACAAATAAGATACCTAATCAAAGTAAAATGAAGCAACTTAATGGCAGTGCTCTCTTGCTGTTTAATCCATATTGTAGCTTGCTTCAGTATAACTGCTGGTGTCTCATATTGCTTAGCATTGTGTCTTGCAAGCCTTGAAGAGGTCTCAGAAAGTTTTGGAAAAGCGAAAGACAGCGGGACTTCAGAAGATTGACATCTAATGCCAGCTCCCTGTAGCCACCATAACCACTTTTAAATACGTGTGCCTACACAAACGCAGCTCATAGTGTCCTTCATCTAATGGTGATGCAGTGCTTCTCTGAGGTGAGGTACGCTTAGTCAGAGTCTAAACCTGTTGGCAGCTTGGCCATCTCAGAGTATGGGGGTGTTTCCTAAATATAACTTGTATTTGTCTTTGCCGAAATGCATTTATAAATTATAAAATCATCAGTAAAGCGTATTTTTCTGACAAAAGTTTCACTGATGCTGTGCAGAGTAAAGATGCTTTTTATGTTTGCAAATCTGTTGGGTTAGAGTAAGTGTGGGTGTCCATTATGGAAGCCTTAGAGCTACTACAAACAGTCTGTTTGTTGTTCCCTCAGATCCATACTCCTCTGCCCAGATTAACTCCTGCTGCTAGAATAACAATGAATACGGAACAGACTAGCAGATAAAGAGCACAGTCACTGTCCTGATTCAGAAAAGCACCTTGAATGCTACGTTCTGAAAGAGCTCTGCTGTGCAATGAGAGGTACAGGTTACCTGTACGTGCTTGCAGAAAACAAACCAGTAAGATAGGCTGCAAATATCAAGTAAAATACTTTCATTTGGTGTAGAGACATATAATATCATAGTTGATCAACAGCCAAAAAACCGTATCTGTAAATCAGTGAAAAAAATTTGAAAGTAATCCTCATTCACAAGGACATCATGGAAATAACACAAACCCACAGGACACCCTGAACACTGAAATTCTCTTTGCCTCCTCACAGGTGGAAGTGGGTTGGTGTCTCATTGAGGAAAGGCAAAGTGAATACTCATCTGTGTGTCATCCTTAAATTGAACTCCGTTTTCTCACTCAACCTGTGTAAGGTTGTATAGAAGTTTGCAGTGTGACCACTTCTCTTTGACCATACTCTTTTCAGCAGCTGTATCTGTTACGTATCCTCAATGCCACAGAGAAGCTCAGAGGTAAATTTAGCAGTACAAAACAGCATCGTCCCAAAATTTGTAGTCTTGAAAATTAAAATATAAGCTAGCCATTCCTATTATTATTATGACTACTCAAAACTCTGTAAGCACGTTCTTGTTTTTTACTGGGGACTTGCCTGCTTCTGGAAGAAGATCAAGGTGGGGCATGTGCACTAGCTACCTTACTGCCTTTTCCTAATCTTTAAAAATTCAAAGGTGTGAGCGTCCCACTCTACCTTTCTCTGGGACATTCACCCATTTCTGGAAAACAACCATTGGCCTCTTGCCTTGTTGGTCTTTTTGTCTCCTTTCATTCATGTCTCTGTCTCTCTTACTGCACTTCTTGAGACTTGGTCAGCTGTAGAAGACATAACGTGAACTTGTTCTGCTTAAGCAGTATTTTTCACCTCAGCTACAATATGAAAATGGTAACTTTTGTGTTAAGCTTAGGTTAACCCTGAGGCTCATAACCTAGGGGAATGATACTTGTGGGCAAGAACTTTCTCAGGTTCCTTCCTGAACTGATTGTCTTCAGAGTTTGATTAAAATAATGCAGGCGGTGCCAGCTGCGCTGAACGCACAAGGGCTCGGTTGTTCATCTTGGAATTAGTCACCCTCACGTGGTTAATGTTCCTGAGCTCATTGTACAAATAACACACCACTGAGATGAAGGCACCAATATTTAGTACTCCTACATAGTAATTTTACAAGATACCTATTGGCAGAAATATATATTTTCTTCATGAATTTAGCAAAAATATATAATAGGGGTCAGTCCTGAAAAACTCAGCTAACCTAGTAACTGAAGCTACTGTACTTTATTTTGTTAACTCATTGACAATCTGATTTTTCTGCAAACTAGACATCAGTATTCTTCATACTGTCACTGTATCACAGAACCAGTATTTTTTAAAATATGATTCTCATTTTATGTTTCTAATGTCAAAGTGACTGAGCGACTGGTCATTCTGATAACTGAGAATTGCAGTAATAAATATAGTAATGTGTTTCTGCTGTTAATGTGAGAAAATTATGAGTCTGTAAAGAGATAAACATGTTTGAGAATACTTTTGCCAGCTCTAATGAAATGTAATTAAAATTCTGATAGACAGTTTATGTTGTGGAACTGTAAAATGACCTCGACGTAATCCTGAAATTTATTAAGGGGATAATATAAGGATATATCACTTGGTAATAATTTTCCATCTGCTGGCATGCTGCTCCCATCAATCAAAACTTGTAATTTAATTTAAAATCATAAGGGATAGGAAGGAATATGTCAGTTCCATGTAGTAAGCATCTTTAATGTGAAGGAGGAAGAACTCTTGGTTTAAACTCAAAGATCTGAAAAGTGACTTACCTGAACTGTAATATCTGTGAGTGTAACGCAGACCCTGTAACCATTGTTAACATTTCCATTTACTTTGTCTTTGAATCAAACCCTGTGATACTGAGGGAACAAGGTGATGCTCATATAGTAACCTATTAATACTTTTCATCGTCACTAGCACTTCTAAGGCTTTGCTGTTTAACAAAAACTGAAACAATGCTTAGGAAATTATTTTGTAAAATCTTCCAAAGTGATGGTGTTGTACTTTCTGTGGTTTGCAGGTTTTAGTCACACAGGGATGATTTTAATCAAGTTTGAACAAGGCTTATATCTGATCTGCTCAGAAGCTGGGAGCATAGTATGCATGTGTAGGGTCTCTTTGGCAGAGTAGTTTTAAAAGCAATGTATGCTATGGAGACTGCCATTATGCTCAAAATAAGGGTACATCTAAGTCAGTTGTTTCTGTTATTTGTGGTCTGTGTTGCTCAGTTCCAGGCATAAATTAGGAAGCTGTTGTGCTGGGGGCTATATAAATTCAGAAGAAAGATCATCAAAGATGAGAAACGTTTGATACCCACATGTGAGTAGATCAGGGCACCTTCCACGTGGTGTCAGCATTCCAGCACAGTCTGCTGTCAAGGTGCTTATAGCAAAGTGGTGTAGCCATGATGATCTAAGGACTTCAGCAAAGCAAGGCTTCTAGAGAGTAGTTTCCATTATAGGACTATGATAGGTAGGAAAAATGGATGAGCCATTGGGGTCCTCTTCAGGTCTAAAGCAGAAGAAGCAAACACCAAGAAACCAAAACCAGTTGTTCTGAGTTTATACAAATTGTGTTGCTTAGTTGAGTATCAGAAAAGAAGGCTTAAGGAAAGTTTGAAGAGAGCTAATGTATTTATATGTGGCTGGCATAGCAAGAAGGATAAGGATTCAGTGCTGGTCTGGAACTTACCTAGGAAGGAGTCATTGCAGAACAGTCTCAGTGGGCTAGATGGAGCAGGAGCCTGATTTGAAGATGGGGAAGGGTTGATCATACTTGAATGTCACTGTGATTTAGATCTGTTTGAATAGATGCACGGTAAATTACAGAACCGCAGGTAGCATATGAGTAATGTGATTATAAATGGTAGGCTCTTCCTTATGGACATCACTGAGTGGGTACATGTGTTACCTCACAGACTGCCAGTAGACCTCAGCAAATAGACTTCTGTCATTTGTTCTCTTATTGTTGCCGGAAGGTGCTTTTAAAGTCCGAGTGGGTTTTTCCCATTCCTTGTTAAATATTGTATTTTCTGTGTCCCAGATACATCACCTGGAAGTGGTATCTTGCAGCTACCATGCATTTTAACTACTTAAAGCATCCCCAATATTCTTGGCCAGTGATGTTTAATCAGAATTTAATGGTTAGCTTTTGGAAGCAGCACAGGAATCATCAGAATTATAACGAAGTGCTTGATTTCATGCCTGGGGTCATACTACCTAACTGAAATGAGTTTGTGTATAAAAATGAAGTAAGCCATTTTACCAAAAAAGTCCTAAGCTCTTTAATTGTGTAGCTGGCTGAAAGCTAAATGCACCAATGTCCTCAGGTGTCAACAGAGCTCATAAATCTTCTGCAGTATTTGTCCGAAAGTCCTTATGTTTTTGTTGAGTTAAATATCTTGGCTCTTTTTCTTGTTTGGATTCATCAGTTGCCTATGGCCCTTGTTGAGTCCATTTGAGTAGGCATGCTCGGACCAGTGATGCTCAGCTATCTTGGCCATTTTCTTTCAGCTGGGGCTAGAGGAAGAGACATTCTCTGGTTGCAGATAGGAGAATACCAGCACAGAAACACGGGAAGCTTGATTCTAGTCTGTTGTTTTTCTATAAGGATCATGTCTCCAGGATGGCAAAGAGCAAGCTGGAAAGAGTAGAAAGCAGCACAAAGTGTCATTCCTTTGCAGCCTGTGGTGATTTGCAGCTTATGTTCTCTTTGGGTGGTATGTGCTAATCCTCAGTAGATATTGCAAGACCCTCCTGTCCCCATATTGAGCCTTTCCTGCCTGAGATGCTTTTTTATTCTTCCTTCAGTTCTATGAGGAAAACCTTGTTCAGGAATATGAATACTTGCATCATAACAAGTAGAAAGAGTCCATCCCCAAGAAACGTCTGTATTTGTGGACATTTTGATACCCTAAGAGGCTGTTTGTGCTACCCATGTAGTAGAATATTATGAAATCAGGTGTTACATTCTGGAAAAGAACTACACAGTCCATAATATATTATTAAGCTCAGTTTGTGTTTCTGTAACTGGATGATAGCAACATATTAATACAGTTTTATAATTGGATAACGGAATATGGAAGGCAAAGTTGAAAGCTTCTTAAAATGTGGCAAAAGTGAAAATGGATGAAATGTTTTGCAATGAACAATTCGGAAATTGAGATTCAGTTTGAAAAAGACAAAATAATCTGACAAAAAGAGAAACAGCACTTGCAGAGCGAGGGCACTGGGCAAAGGTCTTTTACTGCTAAATCACTCAACAAAAAGTGGCAAGGTACAATTTGCAGCTCAAATTAAGAGACTCCTGAGAACTGTAGGAAAGTCATTACTTACAAGGTTATTTTACAAATTTAAAGCACAAAATATAATGACAACCCAAATGGTAAGTATGGAGTATTCTAAGCAGTGGGGAAAAAGCAGGGGAATAAGCCATTGTGAACTTCTCATTGGCATCTGGAGGGTTACTTTAGCAGGTCAGAGTTTTTATTCAGTCTTTTTAGAGACTGCACTAGAGGCTAGTAAACTATATTGTTAAGAAGAAAAAAAAAATCCAGTGATTTTAGTATCAAGAAAAATGTGCACAGCTAGCCAATTAATAGTTTTTCTATATACTTCAAATTCTCTTTGAAAGAGGAAGGAATTGTGACCTTTGGGATCGACCTGTAACCTCAGGAACGGTTTGTTGGACAGGCTGCTCCAGGGCAGAGCATCCTGAAAGCTGGTGGTGCTCAGGCTGGCAAGAAATTGCTAGCAAAGGACCTTGAAGTTAGTGCTGTCAGGCTTTTTAGACATCAGATATTCCCATTTGGTCAGATGAAGAGGACATAAGAGCATGGAATTCTTGACTGAGTTGGCAGAATCAGAGTTGGGGATTGCAGGTTTGGGGCTATCTAGTCTCCTAACTGTCCATCAGCTTCTCAGCAAAGGTGGTCTGACAATGAGGTGGGAACCCTGAAATCCCATGCCATGGCAGTTCCCAGTAAACTGAGGGGCCAGGCTACTGAGACGTTTCTTTTGTAGACTTCATGCCACTGAGCTTTAAAGAAGCTGGACATCATTGGACTTCTGGAGCCTCTCATTCCTGGTTGTTGTTATTCTGCTACATAGGCTGAAGCACCTGAAGTCTAGACGCTTGCCTTCTTGTTGGGTTGCCTAGGAGCCCAGCTGGTAAGCAGGGAGGGAACTAGGCACGTTGTAAAACCTTTCTGCTGTAATGCTGCCTGGTTTCATCAAAATCAAATCATCTCTCTCAGGTATTTCAATCTTGATGAGTTGTCAGTCTCTGATTGAGAACCATCCTGCCTGGGAATTTTCGACTGGCTCTTCACAGAGGAACCTGTTTCCAAGACACTAGCTCATAACCCTAGCATGGATATAAATATTTCATTCTAAAGTACAGGAAACATATCTCCCATTTATAATTGGATGCAAATTTCCTTCTTGACATAGACATCCTAGAGTATTCTGGTATAGAGCTTTCAAGGCCATAACTAATCTGTGGTGTAGATTTGAAGAACTATCAGTATTTTTATAGATTTATACTCTGACATATATTTGGGTGTAGCTGGCTAGGGCTGATAGGAAGGTACATTTGAGAACAGGAAGGAGATTGCTAGTAGATAGTTACATGTCAATAAGTTATTATATTGTGCATTTCCTTTCCTGGTATATTTGTGTCCTAATTTATTTACATCACTATGAGCATGTGAATATGAGCTCAATTTCAAATTGTTTAAATATTTTTGTGTAGCAAATAGTAATGGAGCTAGAGTGAAGAAGAGCATAAGCCTGAAACCACTACATATCTTATTTCCATTTTTTGCGAGTGAAATCTAGAGTAAACAGCCTCAGCACATTTTTTTTTGTTATTTTTAAATTGCTTCTTTAAAAATAAAATCTTCCTTGCTTATTTCATGCTGCATATTCAGTGATCATTAATCTTTATTAACCAATACAGATTTCTTTACTGTGTTATGAAACAGTTGTAATGTGTATACGTTGGAATTTTGGAGGGAAAAGACATTGATCTTTATCTTGGAAAAAGCAGCTACCTCATCAAAGTCAACATAAAAATTTTATATCCGTGATAAAATGGGGCACTGAAGAATGCTAGATGATCTGAACAGCAACCGCCTACCCTAAGTCTGCTGGGAGTTAGATTTGAAAGGGCTTTAAGTCTTGTATATTGAATTTCTGTGTTTCCTCTGACATAAACTGGTGTTGTCTCTAAAACCTAAAGTCAAAGCCTGATTGTATGAACTCGCTACATAACTAATGACAGCAAATCCTAACCCAAAGGTAAAGGGTTTGTAAATATTTGTCATTTAACTTTTCAATCTGAAAGACAAGCTTCAGAAAAGCTGTGGAAAATAATAATTTTAAATTATTTAAACTGTTATGAGTAACTATAACCTCTGACATTTGGCATGACATGAAATCCAGCAGCCTTTATTATGCTGAATGCCAGCTGGAAGACATGGTTGTGCATACCCAATAAAGCCCGAGGAACAGCCAAGGGAACAGCCGTGTAGGCTGACACTAGAATCAATAATCAAATTTCTTGAGGTTTTTTCTGGACTGCTGGATGGCGGGGAGGAATAAATAAGATACCTTCTGCTTCCCAGTTGAGTGGTTACTGATCCCCAACGCCATCTGAGGTTATGTGGAGTTATCCGTAGAGTGAGCCCCGTAGGACAGAACAGACGTTGCACAGTTCAGTTCTGTCGTTCATCTCGTGCACTGCTTTTTGTGAGGACACTGGGGGAAATGATGAGGCGTCCAGTCCCCGTCCTGTCCTCTGCTGGCAACACTAAAAAGATTACAAAAGAATAATTCTAGAGAAAGCTTGAATCCTGACATTTTCCAAAGAGAAGGACCACTTTAATGTGTTGAATTTTGCACGTGGTATTCACATTGGATGTAATTTGCATATAGTTGACTTAAAAATGCACTGCTGCACTTGATAGCAGGTAGTATTTGGAAATGTCTCCTTTCTATGCCAGGCTGCCGTGCTGAATGTGCCAGCACCCTGGGTCTTTTTAGAAATTCATATTTTGAAAGGTACTTTGATAGAGAACATAATTTGAGTGGAAGATGTTCTACTGTTTGAAAATCATAGCAGCATCCTGTTTGACATAATAGGATTCTTTTCACTAGAAGATGCTATAAGTTTTAGTTATTTTTAATACTATTATTACATACTGTAATACACTTGTGATTTATAAAAATGTTTTTATTCATCTGCAGTGTTCTGTTCCTGTCAACTGCTTTGGTTGCTGCCCGTTACTGTCCTAATATTGATTAGCAAAATGTAACTAAGTCTCGCTAACATAATATTGGAATTGTCCTTTTCTTTCATAATTGATAATTGCAGAGTTATAATTTTCTTGTTTATCTTTGCAAGAGAAGAAATGTTTACTACAGTTAGATGATTGACTTCCAAGTTTTGTTTCATCTCCTTTGTAAAAATGTTTCCTGCAGCTTATATCTCTATTTGAAGAGCTGATTTAATGCAGATTTCCTCATATAAAAAAGCCCAAGCTGTTCAGACCTGAATTTGAGCTATCAGTTAAGCCAAAAGGAAGATAGATAGAAGATAGATGTATTTTCTAAAAAGTAGACAACATGGAAATTCTGCAGTAATGTGATAATTTAGAAAGCACACAATAACAAAGAGCACAGATTTCTGAAACTTGGAAGAAGTAGGAAAATGCAAATGAATACATTGCTTTTAACACTTTCACAGCCCTCTTTTTTGCCAACTACCATATGAATTGACCTTATTATAACTCTTTTAGAAACATCGTAGGAAAAAAATAATTCAAATGACTAGATTTTAAACATGTATTGTCAGACTTTTAAAATCCATATTATCTACTTTACTGATTTAGTTTCTTGGGACTTTGTTATACCGCTACTTTTACTTTTACTCATATAGTAGTTTAGGCAGATTATTTCTTCATTCACTAAGCCATTGTTATGATAAAGATATACACTCAGAAAGGATTATTTCCTTGGTTTTGTTGTTACAGGGATATATGTTGAAGCTATTTTGATCACCTTAATTATACGTTTCCAGATGTTACATTTCAAATTTTAATTTAAAATTTCCAGACTTACTCCGTGTTTTATGGTTGTTCATTCTCCTGTTTTTAACTCCTAAAGTTATCGCTTAGAATACATCAGAGGCTTACTGATGAGGATGTATCTCTGAGTCTGAGATGGCTTCTGGGGAAGATAAACACCTGGGAAGTTTAACCACAGCAGCAATGTCTTGAACGTTTGCAAGGTCTGGGGAAGCTTGTGCCAGAAGCTTTCAGATAACTTGCACTGCATGAAGAGTTTTGGAACACCTTCATAGCTCTCATGTCCAAATCCCCTCAGTTTGTTCTCAGAGGCAGGTTTTAGACTGGCACCTAAGTGAGGTATCTGTAGGGCGCTTGGTGTCTAGGATCCCAGTAGCCAGTGAGGATGTGGTCAGTGCGACCAGTGGGTCTAGAGAACAGTTTTACTGTCTCGTCACACAAATTGCTTGCAAGGTTGCATTGAGGAAACTTTGCCTAAATGTAAGCATCTCTTGCTCTTTGAGACTACCAAGGAAATCAGAGATACCTGTACAGAGCTGGCAAGTGTGATGCACGGGAATGATCTGCAAGAGCACTGCGCGCTCTGCAGTGGCAGGTGAAGGGCAGGTGGGATATTTCTGGACACTAGATGCCTGTATGTGAATTGGCTCCACTGACATATTGACTCCATCCATTGAATATAATGGGAACTCAGGTGCCTAGTTCCGACATGGAGCCACATGGTGTCGTGATCTCAGACTGACTCCCACGTCTGTATGTGCCCAAATCCTAGTTTGGTTATTAGGTATGAGGTATGATTCTTTCTTTTCAACTCCAATCTGTCTTTTTTTTAATTAAAATTCATTCCATGAGTGAATTCTCCTACAGTTTGATCAGATGTCACTGGGAGATTTGCAACTGGGCCACCAAAATGTGGTACAGAAGAAGGCAAAAGCAATCTGTATTAGTTTTTGGGCAGTTTCTATTATCTTGTCTCCAGCTCTGACAACTTGACTATGTGCATCCCGAGATTGATTAGGAGATGCTGTTGGTTTTGACATGTACAAATGAATAAAGTGTTGCTTAAGTATTTATTTCTTTCTCTTTCAGTTACTGCAATGGATGTATGTTAGATCCAGACTGTGGTCTCTGCTACAAATTGAATAAATCAAGTGTTGTTGAGTCCTCATGCATTCCTGTTGATAGAGATTCTACAATGAAAGCAGCATGGGGAAGGTATGTCACTTTTCAAGATTTTCTGGTCTTGTGTTCTGCTATTAAGACCACTTTTGCTTTTACATAAAGTCTTACTCTTAGGATGTTGTGGAAGAAAAAAATAACTCAGCATTGTCAAAAATGGGCAATTACATTCTAATAAATTGACCCTGATGTGTGCAGCCAGTTTGGTGTAGCCTGCCACTTAGAAAGTATGGCAAAAGTACATTAGCAATTAGGAAAATTACTTTTCCCTGATGTCTTCATTCATTTGGGGGGTGTATTCCCTAGGTACACACTTAAAGCCCTCTGCATTAATTTTCTTTTTAAATGCTTTAATTAAACCACTCTTTTAATATTGCCCTACTAAAGAAAGCAAGTTGCTCAGCTGAATAACCTAAAATTATAAAAATCTGAAAATTTCAAATTGTCAAAAGCATGGTTTGTGGCCACAGATTTCCGTGTTCCTGTGCTTAGGAGCGGCGTCATGCCATACATTGCACTTGGGGTATAAAAATGTGTGCATTCATAGAAAAGTCCCAATGCAACTGCAGAATACATCACACGTCTTTTTCTTAAGCAGCATAAAGATTTCCTGTGAAGTCACAGCAATCTTCAAGTTTCCTGAAGTATTGACTGTTCTTAAGTTTTATGAGTTGGAACAATGTGCTTTACAGGCTTTATCAATACTTTAATAATGCTTAGGGCTTGGATTAGTGTTTAGAATCGTTCAGTGCCACAAGGGAATCAAATCCTGCTGATAAAAGGTGTAATTATTGCTGATAAAACCTCCTCACCATAGTTCATAGATGCCACCCACACGCCATAAACATACTTGGGAAATATGCAAAGGTTTGTGTGGTGGTGTGGGCTTCTTATTATTTTTGACTTTCATATGTATTTCTCAGAAGTTAAAACCAAGTGCCTTAGAGGCATTGAGTCATATTGGACAGAGGTTGGAAGGTATGAAAATATCTACTAATTGAAAAATCATTAATTTGAATTAACTCTAAAATTGCCCTCTTTTTGATTTCAGTACTATTAGAATGTTATGCCTGGTAGTTCTTTCTAGATGCAGAAGACGGTAGCTTATATCCTTTGTAATCCTAATTTAAAAGGGTGTGAATATTTTGGGTCTGTTACTGTTTATTAATAAATAACTGTGAAAACTACAAAATTTCATCCCTCTTGCTTTTTCTGTGACTACCTTCAGTGGTGCAGACTTTGCATATTACCTAATATCCTGACACGCTTTCCAGCACTTGGACTCTCATATTTGTAAATTAACAGATCTTTCTTTGTATTCCGAGTTAACATTTATTTCATATATGCTGTAGTTTTAGTAGCATGTCTGTAGTTAGCTCGAATAGTTGATAAATAAAATAAAACTTTATTTATTAGGCAGTCTTACTGTATAACATACAGTAAATGTGGGCATCAGTCATCTTTTTATATTCACTCTCACATAACCCTTCTTGCTATGCAGCCTATTGGAGCAAATTAGGTAGGAAAGAAGAAATATTTCCTTTCCATACTGCAAAATACAATATTTCCATATCGTGCAATAATTCCATGGTATAAGGACCCTGTTCAAAACTTATCAAGAGAAAACTGAACAATTTTAATGTTACATTGGTAGTCATTGGAGTGAAAGTTCTGCCTTAAGAAAGAAAACCAATGAAATTCCACATATCTTTTTCCAAAGATTGTACGTTCACCCCCATTTCTAGTGTTTATTTCATTAATTTCTAATCTCGTCTCCACCTGGTCTGTATAATCAAGCAGTTTTCTGAAAGCCAGTCCTTCAAGCTGTGAAATGTCAGGTGGCACCTTCTCTGCCTTCCAAGCCCTGTGGAACAGGCAAGCGTTTCACCTCCTCCTCCTCCCAGCTATGTGTATTTCTGCATAGCGGTCCAGAGGGAATCCCCATAGATTTTGGCTTCCAAGGGTTCACATTCACATCCCCATCCCTTCCCCCACCCCCAGCTCTGCTTCCTCAAATCTTGAGTCTGCTTTACAGCAAAATTGGTCCCACAAAGCCGTAGGGTTTCCCCGCCAAGTGAGAAGATTGCTGCAGTGAAAGCGGCGTGGTTACATCCCCACTTGTGTCTCGGAGCAGCAGGCGTCGTCTGTATCTTTCTGGCAGCATGGGGAGAACAAGTGCCTAAGACAAACTAACAGCACTGGTGAAGAAATTACGTCCGTGCTGATGCTTGAAATCACACCCCTTCATTTCACAAAGTTACTTTGTCACAAGCTAGACATACAGCCGCAGCTCCTTTAAAAACACAGGGCACCTTTACGATCCAAAACTGGTTTAATAATTTGAAAGATGACTTTGTGATCTGTGTACGGCTGATAACCGTAATTATCACATGGAGCCTCTTTATAACTCTGGTGTATCCTGATGGCTTCATGCCATCCAGTATCAGCTGAATGGGTTTAAATGGCTTAAAACCTCCAGAGTCATATTGGCCTCATACGGCCAATTTATTTTGCCATTAATTTTGCTCAGGAGAGAAGGAAGATCTGAGCTCTTTGTTCAGCATTTGTTGGACCTCATTTTGCCTGGGTGTCAGCAAAAGCAGCCCCTCTGACTACCTTGCCTGATGCAGGAGGTTGGTTCAGAGAAATGGCTTCTGCTGGGCTCGGGTTGGCGGCGCCGTGCAGAGCATTTCACCACTGCTGCGATCACATTTTGTTTATGATTTTCCTGCTGGAAAGCTGGGATCTGCCACCATGGAGAGGTGCCTACAGTCACATCAGACGACGTGCATGCGGCCACATAGCTCTGCAGCCCAACTGTCCCGACGTTTGCTCAGGGGCTTATTTATTCCTGATGTGTAAACTACCAGCAAGGTGAGAGGTGCTTAGAGGCACCAACAGCGAAGGCCTTGTCATATTTTTTAAAAGGCTCTCTACAGCTGTGCAAGCTGACATAGAAAACCCTCGTGTTTATATATTTATAGCTTTGCACTGTTCTTCACAGTTTATCCCAAGGTACTTCGATAACACTGACGTAACAGGCAACATTTTGACTGTTATCATAAAATACTGTATGTATTTTTATTTGCAAGAAGTTTCCCCAGTGCCAGCCTGGTGTACTACATACCACCTCTATGTTTATTGTTAATCATATTTATTTGGTTATGGTATGTTCTAAATTGAGAAGTTCTGGGGAGGGGAGGGAAGGGAGCAGAGATTTCAGTCTCCTGTGGCTGCCAGCAAGGCTGTTTATGTTGCTGTGGTTGTCATAGAAACCTGGGGAGACAATTAGAGTGTCCAAATGTTTTTCAAGAAGAGTATAGCATTTTGGTTCTTTTGAATATAGGGAACTCTGTGGCCAGCGGTGGCCCTGGGGGAGGGAGACTGCGCAAGAATAAATCTGTCCAAGTCCAAGTCAGGCCTTGAAGCAGCATGGGTAGTGCGCTACGGATACACTTGTAAGATCATAAATGTAGGACAAAGAATAGAGATACATTTCTTTTTTTATTTATTTAATCCGTTACATAAGCCTGACTCTGGTATTGGAATAACACAGAGAGGAGTGTCTTGCCCAGGGCAGAAGCACGGTCAGGTGCTTTGCTGCCCTTGGTCTTACTGAGCCAGTTAACAAACCAACTGTTGACATGCAACCTTGCGGCCTCCAGCTCTGCCCAGGGACATCTAAAGGATGATTGCAAGACAGTAAGCAAGATTATTCTTAAATTATTTACTTTGTAATAAAAGAAGAGGAGCTGCATCTCCTCTCGGTGTGGTCTGAGGGTTCTGCGTTGGGACTTTGTTCTCCAAAATTCAGGGAAGTTTTGCACTTACTAGTAGCACAGAAAGGCTTGCAGTTCTGTTCTCTTCATGAACATCGAGTTATAAAATCCCCATGAAGTTGATAAAAAGCATTATCTCACTTTTACAGATGGGGATGCAATGGGAAAGTTGCAATATGAAGCTCAGGTGGCACGACAGAGGTCACGGGCAGTCCGTCTCTCAGCCGGGACTGAATGTGGAGGTGATTGCTTTCAGCGCTGTGCTTTCAGAGCACAAACTGAAATGTAGTTTTTCCCCACAATTGCAATTACTCCCACAGTACTCTCAGAAACCTTGAAACTTCTGTCTGTGTAATTGCAATAACCCTAAAGGCCAGCCAAGAATGCTCTAGAAGTAACTTTAAATTGCATTAATATTCTTACAGTTGAAAGAATAACCGCGGAAGGAAAGGAGCTACTAATAGTGCCTTGACATGACATTAACCTTGACGTGAGTATGTTGTCAAGACCACAGCAGGCCCACAACTGTGAGCTAAAAGGCTCTCATGAGTGACTCTGAGCAACCTCCCTCTGGAGAGAAAGATGTTGACTTTATACAGTAAACAATTATGAAGAAATAATAATATCATCTGCAGATCAGAGGCAAGCCTAGAAGCCATCCTGTCCACAAAATTAGCTGGCAGGTCTCCACAGTCCCCGAAGGAGGATGATTTGGAACAGAAATCTATAAAGGGATAGGAGCTGAGTGATTTGCTTTCTTCAGCCATTTTTATTAACTTCGTTAGAGGCACATCTCCCTGCCACAGGAGTTTAATGCTTCATAGAGAATCCCGCTTTCCTCAGTATTCTTTATATTCCTCTCCTATATACGCTTCTCTAAGGTCATACATTGCAAAGGCAAGTGCAAGAAGAGCTTTGCATTTGGGAAGCTCTTAATTTTTCTCTGGCCGGTGCTCTCCGAAGCTCCTTCCTTCCATGTAAAATTAACGGCATGTTCACAGAGGCTCGATAATGCTGTTATGTGTCACTGTGTGCCTGTTGCTTGTACCCATCAGTTTGCTGAAGAGTTTAATGGTATCTCAGAAACCTGTTCTGGGGAAAATTGGGTTTACAGTACCCGGGCAATGTGAGGAAGGAGGTCAGGCAGGCAGTCAAACCCTGGTTGCCAGTTCCAGGAGAGTTTCCACCACAGGAAAGTTCATTAGCTGGATTCTCAGACAACAGCCTGGTTTATGTCCAACGGGGGATGTGCCAGTGTCTGTCACGTCCTCGGGAGTATTCTGGGGAGCTTTACATTCATACAGTGCTGCCTGTTGTCTAACGCACAGCAGATGAGACTGTTAAAACGATTAGAATACTTTTTCTTTGTAGCAACATCAGATTTTTCTAGAAATGTCAGGTTCCTTTTGCCGCTTGTAAATACAAGCAGACATAAATCAATCCATTACACTTGTTTTGCTAGTCACTGTCTTATAAAGATGTTTTTGCAGTGTGACAAGTACATTTGTAAAAGTTGCTGTGACTGCTTTACTAATGCTAAAAAAATGTATGTGTGTACTTAAAGACTGAGAATCTATTTTCAGTACTTCAGGGGGAACGGGTATACAGACCTTTCCTGTTACCATGGGCAGGCTGGCACCAGAGCAGCCTTCCAGGAATGAAGTACTCTTCTGTCCCCGGGCAGACATTGCTTGTTTTGTCACACAGGAACTATTGGTAGAAGATTTTATTGCTGAAATGTTGATTTGGAATCTTTCTACAAGGGCCTGCATTGAAAAGTGCTGCTAAATTCAGCAGCAATTAGAGGAGAAACTGGTATTTCTCTTACTAGGTCTTCAGATCAATAGATGAAGATTATACATAGGATTATAGTTCTCACATTTGCAAAGGAGAAAGGTATTAGAGGGAGCAGATGATTCAGGAAAGTAGCTGGATCTACAGAGTATTTACATCTGCGTGTATATCGGCAGGTATCGCTCTCAGAAGAGCTGCGATTATAACCAGTAGTCTTAGCAAAATTTGTTTCTGGACAATATGCTGAGCGTTTACTAAACTGAAATATCCATCGCTTCAGTAGGAACCAGAACATAGAATCCATCCTCTCCCCTCCAGGATCATTCAGGAAAGAAAACCAAAATGCGTGCAGTTTCAAACCAGAATTGAATTTTGGTTATCTCCACCATTGCCAGTAAGTCTGGAAGCCTGGAGTAGCCGGGCGGCCGTACACCATGCTGTCTGTCCTGTTTGATTAGGAGTGCGTACTTCAGCGTAACCATAACTCATACGCGCTAGTGAGGAGTGCAAAAACAGAAATCAAAAAAAAGATCTGAAACTGATTACAGTCTTTGTCAGCCTAAAATCTAAGGCACAAGGTCTTTTCTGGGAGGAGGACATTAGTGTAATCATGGTCTAATGGTTGCGCATACCGGTGTGATTCTGGAGAGCTGAGGAGGGAGAGGAGGAACTTAAGGAATCTTGTACGCACATTTTAATGCCATCTCTGCTAACTGGTAAGAGCAAATAGGAAGAATGGAAGGGTAAAGTGATGCAGAATATTGTGTCCTTATAGATGAAGCCCATGCTCTTGGTGATGCAGGAGTAGGTAGCAAAATAAGTGCAATTTTAATGTTCTGATTCTTTCAGCCACTCTTCCTGCTCAAATCATCGAGGCGTAGGGTTTTTAAGTTCTTTGAGAAGGAAATTATTTCATGGTGGGCCTCATAGCCATGGTAAGAGCTCTTTAAGCAGTTAAAAATATGGTAAAGTCTGTA
Source organism: Egretta garzetta (assembly GCF_000687185.1). NCBI lineage: Eukaryota > Metazoa > Chordata > Aves > Pelecaniformes > Ardeidae > Egretta > Egretta garzetta. The sequence continues at coordinate 1,181,817 of NW_009259250.1, forward strand.
TATGTACTTAAATAATTTAAATTGAGGATGGAATTTTGTTGTAACATTAACAGAAGATGTGGTCTCTTCATAGTCATTTTCAAGGGGACAGAAACCCATTTTGTATTATTTTATTTTTGACTGAATCTAATGCCTGACCACTTAAGGTTCTTTGTCCATTGTATCTGCATTTTAGGTTTAAAATAATGAGCAGACCAATGATGATCTAAACTGAAACTATTGACATTGCTTTAGGGTAATTGCTTCAGAATTACTGTTAATAGCTCTAACTCATGATATCTGCTCAACCAATGGCAAATTATGGATGCTTGAAAGAAAGGGAGGACAAAATACGCTCCTAGTCAGTCCTGTTGTGAAGTGAACGTACTCTGATTCTGGACACGTTTAGTTTTTGCACTGAAGACAAAATTTACTTGTTGGAGACCCCCAGCACAAAATTGGACATTAAAGCAGGTCTGGTTAGTTTGAAACATCGTTTGTGGTGTTCTCTACCAGTTCGTTTGTATTGCACTTTGCTGCTGAACGCTGCTTCGAGATCTTGCTCAAAGTCACTATTTAAAGGGTGTTCTGGTAGAGAGGGATGAAGAGACAGATGCTGACAGCTGTTTGGGTGAGTTGTTGTAAGTTGTTACTTCAGGTGCTTTAGCATTGAGGTAACTGGAAGAGAAAAGCAAAAGTGGCCCTTGAGCTAAAGCATTCCGGAATGGAATGGAATGGGATGGGATGGAATAGGAATGCTGGTTTATATCAGGAAAAATCATGTTACAGTTATTTAAATGGAAACCATCTGGGCTTGTGCTCTTCACCCAGTTAAAGTGGTCCAAGGAAGAAGATGCTGTGGTGTTTAAAATCTGAATTTACATCCTGTTGAAGGGGCAAGCTTTCTGCTCATTTCAGTCATTCTGCGGTCAGGTGAGATGAGACTAGAATAAATATGGTTTCCCTTCTGAAAAGCATGTTTGCTGTTAGTTGACAGAGGAGATCAATAGGAAAGCAAAGGAAAAAAACTGCCAGCATATATGAGAGAATTGGCAGTCTCTTGTCAGTGTGCTTAGAGTATCTGGATAATTCCTGCAGCTTTCTGCTCCCTCTTACAAAATGTACACCGGAGGAGAGAGTCTTCTATTGCCCATAGGAGCCTGCTGCTAATTAGCTTCTTCAGCTGCTCCTCTTCCCAGGGATGGATCGAGAGGTGTCCGTGCCTCACCAGGGGGGTTCTCCCAGGGCGGATTGGCAGCACGGGCCAAGCGTGGCCCCGGCGCTCTCCTTGGCCGAGGCCATGGCAGTGAGGGGCAAGAGGAGATGCTTCCCCGGAGAGTGGGAGCGTGCGGGGAGCTGCTGCTGGGAGCGAGCTGGAGGGTTCCCCTTCTGCCTTGGAGCCAAAGCAAAAGGAACTGACTCATATTTGGGAGCGTGTGGATTTTTGTCCTCGGAGGGGAATATTTCTGATAGTTGTTTTTCACCTGCGCTCAGTTATTGACTCTGAAGTGCAGATTTAAATAAAAATCCTCAGTGAAAATTGTCTCAGCAGATTCCTTTAGGATTTTACACTCAGAAATGAATTTGCTAAACTGAAATTTACTCTGTTTTGCGGGTGGAAAATATTTTTGAAAGATGCACATGGTTGGGGATTTTTATTGATAAAGAACATTCAGCAGGGTCGAACCCAGTCCTCAGGGTGCAGCAGCTTCTACCTTTAACAGCATCCCTAATGCAAATCTTACACACCTTTATTCCATGATGAGTAACTCTTTGATAATCACATTGTCTGATAGAGTAAAACTGTGATCTCTTCCCTCTTTAAAAGGATGAAGTTTTCAGAGTATTTTTTTTTCTTTTTGAGGGGAAATAAATGAACACATTTCTGCATTGGGGCTGCAGAATAATTCAATATGTCTGATGAGTTTAATTCATATAAATTATTGTATGTGCTCTTTGCACGTGTGGTTCATTTCCTCAAGAATGGAGGCAGTAACATCAATCCCTCACTGGCACAAGATGAGCTGGAATTATTGATTCATTTGATTTAAAGTTGTGACCTTATTTTAACTCGGCTCGCTGGTTAGTACAGGCTAGGAAACAGGCAGCCTGTCAGGTGGCAGGCCCTACTTCAGAACAGCAGCACCTTGGGCATTTCTTCTTGCTCGTAGGATGTATAGACTTTCTTTTTTCCTGTAGCTTTCCACAGCTGTCACATTAGCTTTGCATAGATGATAATGAGAGATGAGTTTGAGGCTCTGCGTGATTATTTAGTTCTTCAGACCTGTCATTCAGATGATGTATGTTCCCATTTAGCATATTTTCTTGGCAAAATAACTATTGTTAAAAAGCACTTATTTATGTAAAGTTCTTTTTAGTTGTCAGAGGCCATGGAAAATAGATGATTGCTTTGATTTCTGCTGAGTGCTCCTACTGCCAGATCCCAAACTTTGAGTTTCATGTAACAATGAAGCCTTTGGTACCCGATGTTTATAAATGTCATAAACTAGAGATAGTGTAACTGCTTATCATTTCTGTATTTTCTAAAATTCCTTAGATTTGGCATAGGTATTGCACCTGCATGCACAAATCCAAGCAGAGCGACGCCTATGTTAAGTGCTCACTCTCACAAATCAGGCGTGAAATAATTATCTTGTTATAAGTGGTCTTAGAGTATTATTTAAATCTCCTTGGGGCTCCCTTTTCAGTTATGACATTAATGATTTCCAGTGAATTTAGGGCTGACAGCGGAAGAATCTTTCTTTGGATAGCTCTGTTGGTTGATTTAATTCAGAGCCTGCCCAGTACAGCGTGTGTGGGCAGGGATGCGCTGCTCCCTTCCCCTTCTGAAACACCCGTTTCTCTCCGCTTTTTAGGGCAGAGCTATTGCCACCTACTGGAATCAGGGAAAAGCTCCTTTTTAAAAATACTCTCCCATCATCCATTTAAAAAGATGAACACAAGATCTCGGATTTTTCATCCGGATATATTTCAGTTGTAATGGCAGAACGACAGTTGCTGGCAATAGTTAAAATGTAGTATTTGTGTCTAAACTGCTGTTACAGAAATGGAATGTAACAGTTAGGGACTTCAGATGGAAGGTTAAGTTGGCCAAAAGGTTGTTGTAAGAACGATTAAAATATAAACTTTATATGTATGTCAATAACTAGAAACTAAACAGAGCAGGGAAGCGCTGAAAAAGGTATGCTAATACATGTAATATTGATCTATATTTTAAATTCCTCATCCTTACAGGTTTTTGTCTCCGCTTCAACAAAAAAAGCAAATTCAGAAAATTATGTTTTACCTCCCCCACTTCCCTTTTGATCTCGGTGGAAATTTCAGAAGGATAAATATTTTCTTCTCTCTTCACTTCCCATTGAAATATGTGGTTGATTGTGATTTTAAGGTTTTAACGGCTCTGTGGAAAATAGTTTCTGCACTCTGCCTGTTTGGCAGACTCTCCAAGGCACAGGGGCTGCTGCGTGGTACAAGCAGTAAATGAACCAGCTTTAAAATCTCAGCAGCGTGCCTGCAGCAGCAGGGCCTGACCCCGGCTGCCCGCCGGGCGTGCAGCGTGCAGGGCACGTGGCCTTTCGGGGGCTTCGGGACTGGAACTTGGCCAGTAAGTTATGCGGGTGATGAATTGGATGGGTAATGCTCACCATTCAGCGCCACATCTGGTAACTTGTTATAATTGTGTCAGCGTGTCCCATCTGTGCTTTGAGTTTGGCGTTTGGGTGGGATTTGCTTTGTTCTTCTAAATTGAACTATAAAATCTTGCCATTCTTTACCAACTTCACGTACTGCATTTCAACCTAAGAGCATGTTTTTTACAATACCTTTGCATGTCTGAAACTTTGGGGTAATTAAAAGCTATAATTTTTTTTCCTTTTTTTTTTTTTTTTTTATTGCTTTCTGGAGTGTTTGGAAGCATTCACAAAACCAAGATTGTAACACTGAAACAGAACCTATTGGAGGTTGAACTTCCAGTCAGTATTTCTGCTAAGTTACCTTCATCCGAAGTTACAACAACCACCGCCTTTATTTCTTTGTCTTCGGTCTTTTTTGACCATGGCCTTAGAATTACTTTTAGCAATTGTAACTCAAGCGATGCTTTTGAGACACTGAAGGCATTCCTTCAATAATACTACCGACACATGATGAACAGCACAAGTGTCAATAAAGGTTACTTGTAAGTGCAAGTAAGAATAAGAAGCCTGGATAGAGTTTGTCTTACTCAACTTCAGATGTCTAAAATTTTGACCTTGAGCTGTCTTCATAGTTCCTTGACTGATGGAGTAAAAGATGCTGTTCCTTATTGTTCCTTATTTGCAGCTGGCCTTTGCCTGTGTTTTACAGAATAGACTTTGTTAACGTCATGCCAGCAATTCTTGAACACTGTTCTGTTAATAATACTCTAATTAATATTAAAATACCGATACTTGTTCTATTGAGCCCTATGCTCAGCCCTTTCCACCAGTATCCATTGAGGCGATCTGTCTTCACATACCATAGGAAAGAGGTGTCTCCTGTGAGAATTGATACTTCTGCAGCTGGTTGATATTTCTGTTGTAACAACAGAACTTTACAAACGCTAATTATTAACTTAAATGTAAAATCAGGTGAAAAAACAAACGAGATTAAACATCAGGTAGAGATTTATTTGATAGTAAACTTGCATGAAATTCTGAAACGCTGCATTTGACATAATCTTCAGACCAATTTGCTTCAGTAATTTAATTATTAAGTATTCATGCTGCAAGGAGATACAATCAAAAATGCTTTTAGATCTGGCAACAGAAACTAGAATGTCTCCATTTCGATTACCCCGGTTCTGTCAGTAATTTGGCTGGAGCCTGGCGCTCTGTCCAAAAGCTCTCAAAAATGTCAGAGCAAGGATGACGCAGAACTTCCACACAAAAACGCTGGGAGAAGCAGAACCGCTCCAGGGAAAGACCGGGAGCACTGAGCTACATAGGGGGTTTTTCACACAGCCAAAATATTTAATAGGCTAGTCTAGCACAGGTGCTAAATGCCAGTCTGTCTTTAACAAAAAATACTTATGAATCTCCTGCATTTCTGAGCATTTTTGTCCTGCAAGAGCTCAAACAGAATGAAGCCTGCCTGTTTGCAAGCACCTGCGAGTAACAGAGAGCAGCCAAATCTGTCTGGTTTTCAGTGGAAAGCACCATGTGGCCCTGGTTACCTCCATGAGCCCCCTGAGGGCAACTGGTTCCTGCCTTCCAGTTCGTGCTCATCGCTGAGATTCCCCAAAGGTTCATCTCAGAAAAAAATGACCAAATCATTAATGAGCACTCCCTCCTTTCAGAAAAAGAAGGGAAGCCAGCAGCGACTGGATGAAGGCACGGGTGCATGTGGGTGCTCACTGCTGAATCTGGTTGTTCCAAAAGTGAGCGATTTCGGTATAATCACAGAATAGCCACTAAACAGACTGTAAAGCACATTCTGGGGTCACAGGGTCCATGAGTCTTTCTCAATCCTGAGGGCTGCCGGGAGGGAAGTAATAGCTCGTTTTGTTTCCAGAATGCCTCTGCGCTACCTTCTTGCTGGTTGTCATGTGGAGATAGCCCTGTGCTTGTGTTGTTTAAAATTTGTGAAGTGGCATCTATTTCCTGAGGAATTAAATATTCCCAGATGCCATTTCTTGCGAGGGCTTGCCATGTGCTTCCGCCCATGCTGCGGCACGAGATGTTTCTTTTCAGTTCGTGCTTGATTGCTGTGAACAGGATTGAAGGGGCAGGGAGGATTTCTGGCTGCTGCCACGGCGGTGGTAGCAATAATTCTCTTGTCCCACCAACTGCTGACCATGCAAGTCACGTCGTTGAGCCACAGCCCTGTCACACGTGTCACATCTCCATCCAGACCTGCCCACAAATACATGGTACTTTAGGTGTTACAGCGGTGGGTCTTGCCCTCTACCAAATCGTGGCATTTTTTCCTCTCTGTCTGGTAGAATGCAGTATTTTTCTTGTATTTTTTGATACTACTGGAGTACTAAAATATCTATTAGTCACGACAAAGGCTTCAAAAGGTTGGGCAATATCAGCTCCGTCATATTGACCCAAATTTCCAAACAGTGTTTGCTGATCTGCACCTCGGTGGAGTTCTTTGAGAGCTGATGATACTTGAAGGAAAGAATTAGTGAAAACTACAGCATTTAACCAATTGGCATTTTTTCAATGTGAAAATTAGGACCAAACTAACTATTTCTCTGTCTTTTACTGGATCTTGCTCTTCGTGAGGATCAGCTTAGCCTTTTTTAAATACAGCACTGGAATCTGGGAGGCTCCATGACCTGCTGATGGCACTCTACTGGAGCCCACCTCCGGCTTTATAAAGTGCTTGCAGTTCTCATGCGCATCAGTAGTTTGAAAGCTGCAAGAAACAGTTACATCTGTCTTCAGAGAGAAGCAAAAGAAGTAAAAGATTTAGAGTTAGTAAAGTTGTTCAAAGACATGAACAAACAGAGTTTTGTGGTGAGAGGTGAAATTTCAGTGGACCAGCAGGCACAACTTCTTATAAAAGGCACAAACCTTATCAGGATATGCCTGTCAATAAAAGGGAAGACCCCAAGGTTTATATGTGTACTAAGAATGTATCCGTAAGGATTGCCAGATGGTTTAGTGCTTGTGATACATTCTGGTTTTTTTACTTTTGGGTTTTGGGGTTTTGGTTTTTTTTTTAGATCAGGGTTTGTATTCTACAAAAGAAGCAGCAAGAAAAATTACTGAAGGTCTTGGTCTTTAAAGTACACAGGTGCAAGAGACTGTAAACCACGGGAGTATATCCTTCAGAGGGGAAAAAGGGGAAAAAGTCTACATTGCCTGATGTTGCCTTCTGAGCCCTGCCTTGCACTCTGTCCCTGCTGCTTTTCCATCCTTTTTGTTAGCTTACAGATAAACAGAATGATCTTTAAAGTTGCGAAAATATAGTCTTGTGTCTTCTCATGAAAACATTTAGCAGATGTGGGCTTTGCTTCTCCTTTACCATTACCTTGCTGTAACTTTAACCTTGTGTGATGTCTAGTTCCAGTGAAGCTTGCTCTGATATTCTGGAGAAATATTTTCTGCAAGTATCAATATATCAAGCTAATAAGTGACTCATACTTTAAATTGAGAAAAAGTGGTTCAGAATATATATTAAAAAAAAAAAAAAAAGAATCCCTGTCTTTTCAAAAAAAATGTATCTTTAAACTCTTTACTCAGTTTTATAAAGAATCTATCCAGGATAAATTACCAGATTGCATTCTTGTTCACTTATGGTATTTGATTCTCCATTTTAGAATTATCACTCACTGCTGCCAGTGTCACTGCATTTTACAGTTTCAAACCCTAAAGTAGTCTTCTGGGTATACATAATAAAGGCATTTTTGTCATGGCTTCTTAACTTGAGAATACAGCATCTAATTTTTACAGCTATGATTTCAACCTGTGAACCCCTTTAGCTGGGCGTTCACCAAGTCATCTTCTGCCAGCTGTTTGTGGGATATAGTCCGAGACTGGGATAGAAGTGGATATAGAATGACCCTCTGTGCACTCAGTTTGTGCAATAATATACTCAGATATTTGAGGGGTTTATTTAAAGTACTTTTATAAGGTGCTCATTGTATTTATATACATATGAATATTTTTAATAATCCTTTTCCAGAAAAAAAAAATGTAAAAAATCTTTTGTAAACAAAAACAAAACACTTCTTATTTTACGTTTTCTGTTCCTTTTTTTTTTACCTTTCCATTTTTTATTGAAAATAGGGGCAATTTTGAAGCTTTTCACAAAAAAATGACACAGATATGCCGTTTTCCTTCACTGTTTTTCTTGCCTGAACAGCTAACTTTGTACTGTTAACTATTTGATACCTGAAAGTGCCTGATGTTTAAAAGAAACACAAAATACTTTAATAATGATTAAAGTAGTTAAAATCATCATAGGTAGCAATGCATGAAGGACAGTGATATTATGTTAAGATTCTTATACTCAAAACTAACTAAGGTTTTGCATTTGAACTCTGCCCATTAGAGTTCTGGAGGCAGGTCTGCTAGTTGTTTAAGTGAACAGATAATTATTTTTCATATTTTTTGTATGACCCCCTCACAAGTTACACATTATTAATATAATATTTGAATTATTTACAATTTGCTTGTGATTGAAATCATACAATTTAGTTATTACTAGTTAATTTTCATTTGAACTGTGGTAAAGAGATTGTGTTGAGTGGGGATCCAAATTAGGGCTAGGATAGGGCACTCTAGAGCACAGATACATCAGACGTTTCCTGAGTCCTTATTACCGTCTGATACTTCACAAGAGCAGGAAAATGCTTGGGAAGAAAAATAAGTCAATCTATGTGTTGCGTGATTAAGGTAATTGGATGTCCTGTAGCAAACCCCAGGTATTTGCTTATTTCTGCTCCCAGTTTTTAAGTGTGCTGTACCTGGGACTGGAGTACGTGTGTACCTAATGGGTGTGCCAGCTGTTGTGAAATCTCAGATGGTTGGGCGCTAACACGAGGTATAGACGTTATTCTGCCTTTTCCTGGGTTGAGGCCATTTCTCAAGGTAAGAAGAGCACGAAAGATGATGAGGGAAGCATGTTGGACAGCGTCCTGGTAGTAGCAGAGATTTGTTTCTCTCCATTCCTGGTAGTTATGATGAAAAATGAAGCTCAAAACACTTGTGGTGTGACAGCAGAGTGGAAAATTGCAGCCAATGGCCTGGAGGTGGCCAGCAGGACTCTGAAGGCACCAGTATAGGATAAAAGAAGTCTAATGGAGTAGCAGGCTGAACTTTGAGAGGACAGGAATGCAACACAGCAATGTGACAGAGAACCTTCAGTCCAGAAATCCAAAACTGAACAACTTTCAGTGGGAGAATCTAATGTTATCAGATAACATAAAAGCTGCTTGCTCAGACCCACAGCTAATGAGCATCCTAACAGGCACTGTCAGACAGCTGAGCTGCTTCCCTTGGCAAGAGATGCAGGAACTGTGTAGCCCACCCTTCAGAATCCACTAATCAGTGGTTACAAAAATACCGAAACATTCAGAACGGCAAACAGTTAAGAACCCCTTTGATGTGATTAATATTGGAGAACTATTTGTCATGGGAAAAAATCGCTCCTGTTTTCAATCATTTGGGTAGCCTATTGCTCAGCCTGTTCAGACTGAATAACAGCTCCCGCACTCTATTTATTGGGCAAATTCAGATGCAGTTGCAAAGCAGAAATTTCTCAGTTTGGGAAAATGGAAGTGTTTGAATTCAAACTCTGTAAAGATTTTTAGCTAAATAAATAATAATGTAAAAAAAAATAAATGTTCATCTGTGAACAGCTGTAAATCAGAACCGCATACTAAGTCTCACACAGGTGTGCATTCTGACATGGCTGAGAATCACAGAATCATTTAGGTTGGATCATGGAGTCCAACTGTTAACCTAACACTGCCATCCCACCACTAAACCCTGTCCCTAAGCACCCTCCTGGGATGGGGACTCAACCACTTCCCTGGGCAGCCCATTCCAATGCTTGACAACCCTTTCAGTAAAGAAATTTTTCCTAATACCCAATCTAAACCTGCTCTGATGCAACTTGAGGCCATTCCTCTCGTCCTATCACCCCTTACCTGGGAGAAGAGACCAACCCCCACCTCCCTACACCCCCCTATCAAGCAGGTGTAGAGGGCAATAAGGTCTCCCCTCGGCCTCCTCTTCTCCAGGCCAAACAACCCCAGTTCCCTCAGCTGCTCCTCGTAAGACTTGTGCTCCAGACCCCTCACCAGCTTCATTGCCCTTCTCTGGACATGTTCCAGCACCTCAATGTCTTTCTTGTAGTGAGGGGCCCAAAACTGAAAACAGTATTCGAGGGGCAGGCTCACCAGTGCTGAGTAACGGGGCACAA